>NC_143576.1:128230128-128574178 GCF_048544385.1 Mastigoproctus giganteus | reverse complement strand
GCGGCCAAAGTCAAGAATGGACACCTGGTACCTCCATCACGAAAATGCTCCAGCTCACCGCGCCAAAGCCTGCACCGAATATTTGACCACGACAGGACTGAAACTTCTTGAGCATCCTCCCTACAGTCCAGACCTTGCTCCCTGCGACTTTGCACTGTTCCCGCATGTGAAAATGAAGCTAAAAGGGAGGCGGTTTTCCAGTGATGAGGACCTTCTACGGGCTTGGGACAACGAGTGTGCTTTACTCCCTAGTGAAACTGGCAGAACTGGTTTAAAGATTGGTTTCGGAGGATGGAGAGGTGTATTGAATGTAGAGGAAATTACTTTGAAAAAATTAAATAAACAAAGCTGTATTGCAAAACTTTCCTAGTACCCTTTGTACATGGGCTGTGTTAGAGCAACAAAGAGTAAGAACAGCTGCATGTATACTTGCGTGTACACCAATGCTAGATAGTAAATAAATTTGATGAATTTGAAGTGCTGGTCAAGACATCAAAGGCAGATATTGTTGGGACATCAGAGACATGATGTCACACAGATATAAGCAGTGCAGAAATGGAATTTGGGGAGTACAATGTGTACAGAAAGAAGAGACAGGATAGGAAGTCAGGAGGGGTTATACTGTCAGTTAAGAAACAACTAAAATCTAACGAAGTGCATCCAGTTGACACAGATGGACAGTGCAGTGTTGAGTCAGTTTGGTGTGACATAAGCACTGGGAAAGCAAAATTGATGGTAGGAGTTTGTTATAGACCTAATGACTCTGATGAGTACAGTGAACAATTATACAGAGAAATAGAGTGGACCAGTAAATCAGTGTCTTATAATAGGGGATTTTAACATCCCAGATATTGACTGAAACTTGTGGTTTGGTCATTCGCACACTAGCAAGGCTTTTGTGGATTTATTAGATGATTGTTTTCTACAGCAGCATGTTAGAGAAGCAACCAGAGGGACTAACGCTCTTGACCTGATTATCAGCAGTGATTATTCATGCATTAAGAATTTACAGATAAAGGAACCACTATTTGGTAGTGATCACAGTGTACTGATGTGGGATTTACTTAAAGAAGTAACTACCATCAGGTGTAGAGGAAGGGATTTTGCTTTCATAAAGGTGGCTACAGTGGTTTCAGAGATTTTTAAAATTCTATACTGTGGGACCAACTGATATTACCAACAGCAAATTCTAAATGGGAAGCATTCAAGGAAGTAGGCTTTTTGTTCCAACTAAGAACTGTTCATGGTTCATGGTTTAGGCCTAAATGATTTCATGGTTTAGGCCTAAATGGATATCAGATGAATTAATGCGGCTCATGGCAGAGAAGAAAAATTCATAAGATGCATATAAATTATCAGGCAACACAGAAGCCTATGGCAGATATAAGCTAGTCTGTAATCAAGTCACAAAGGAGGTTAGGAGGGCGAAGGCAGATTACGAGAAATCTTTAGCATGGGATTCAAAGAAAAATAGCAAAGACTTCTTTACTTATATAAACTCTAAAAGGAAAGGGATGAATCAGATTGGTACACTTGTTATTAATGGGTTGATTGTAGATGATCATTCTCAGATAGCTGCAAAACCAAATGAGTATTTTGCATCTACATTCAAACATGAGGAGTTATTCAAGGAGTAGAAAGCCAGATGTGTATCAAACTGTAACAGGGAGTTAAATGATTTTTTAATAACTGAGATCAAAGTGGAGGAGAAATTGTTAAAGTTAAACATAAGAAAGGCTACTGGGATGGATGGGATCTTTCCATTTATAATAAAGGAGGCCACAAAGGAAATAAGCAAACCCTTAGCCATAATAATGAGAGCATTCCTTAGACTCAGAGGTCCCCATGGACTGGAGATGTGCAAATGTATCTCCAATTCACAAAGGGAGATCAATGGGTGACATGAGTAATTACAGACCTGTTAGTTTGACTTCTGTTCCAGAAAAAATAATGGAGTCGCTAGTTGAAGAAGTATTGTAGAATCATCTATACAAGAGTGCAGTAATAATTCAGACTCAGCATGAGTTTGTTAAGGGGAAGTCTTGTCTGAACAATTTTATTGGATACTATGATGTGGTCACAAAGGAAATGGATGCAAAAATAACTTTGATATCATATACTTGAATTTCAGGAAAGCTTTTGATACTGTTGCACATGGAAAACTAATGTACAAATTGGAGCAGTATGGCATTAAGGGCAAGTTGCTACGTTGGATAAAAGGATGGTTCAGTGGGTGAACACAGTGTGTTAATCAATAGACACTGCTCTTCGTGGACTAATGTTATTAGCGGTGTGCCCAGGCTTTGGTGTTGGGCCCATTGTTGTTTTGTATATTTATCAGTGATATTGATGAAGGTATATCAGGCTTAATGTCCAAGTTTGCAGATGATACGAAGGTTGGCAGGCTTGTTAATGACAGTTTGCTACTAAGGCGCCTCCGTAGCCAAGTGGGAAGGAGCAGAAGTGCGTAGCACATGCTTCTTGATTAGACCGGGGTTCGAGCCTGTCACCACCAAATACGGAGGATGTGGAAAGGTCAGGGAATGACCACCGCATATTCCGGAGCAATATGGCGTTAGTTGCTAAAGTTCCTAAGTAACAAACAAACTTACTGTATGCTACTACAACAGGATCTAGAAAAGTTGAGCAGATAGGCTGAAAGGTAGCAACTGAAGTTTAACATTGACAAATGCAAAGTACTACATATGGATAACAGTAAACCCAGAGAAATGTACCAACTGGGTGGTTTACACTCAGACTAGTGGAGAGTGAAAGAGACCTGGGGATAATTGTGCAGTCAGATATCAAGTTTTCTGTGCAGTGCAGCCAAGCTCCCAGAGTAGATCATAGGGTCTTGTCAATTATATACAGGAATTTTTGCCAGCAGGGATAAGGAGGTGATTATTCCCTTGTATAAGGTAATGGTCAGGTCACATCTTAAGTACTCTGTACATGTCTGGAAGCCTCATTTTAAGAACGATGTAGAGTTTCTAGAACGAATACAGAGAAGGGCAACAAGGCTTGTAAGGGAACAAAGGGGTGCTCTTACAAAGAAAGACTTAAGTTCTGCAAATTGCGACGTCTGGAGACTAGGCACCTGTGAGATGATCTGATTGAGGTGTATAAGGCCTTGATTGGATTGAGCAGGTTCAATGCTGATGGGATTCTTCCTCGTGCTTAGATTGCAAACCTGAGGGTGGCATAAACTGAAAGACAGTTGTCGAGTAGATGTGCAGAAATTTGCCTTCAGGAGCCGACCGGGCTAGCCGGGTGGGTAAAGTGCCTGCCTGGCAACCCAAAGGTCGTGGGTTCAATTCCCACCTCGGGTTTGGATCAGAGTACTGCAAAAACCTTGGGTGGTCCATTATGGCCACAGAAGCCTATGCGCCAACAACTACCAAAAAAAAAAAAAAAAAAGTGCAGAAATTTGCCTTTAGCCAGCAGGTAGTTGATTGCTGGAACAAACTTCCACCTGTCGTTGTGGAAGTTGATATCTTAAATAAATTCAAGGAAGAAGTGAACAAATATTTGGAGCAAATGGATGGGTGAAGAGGGAAGGTGTTTTTTTTTTTTTTTTTGGCTGATGCTGTAAAAAGCTTGCTTTCTTGCATCATATGCCTCTACTAATGCTAATATTTTCCTCGATGTTGTGGATAGATAAAATTGTTTAACAGGCTTAGTTATGAGCCTGCAGTCGCTGCACTATCTGCATTAAAGGTTAAGGAACATGCATTTTGTGGTAAGCTATTTTTTAGGAGGGGAAACATAGATTGTTTATTTTAAATTTTATAGAATTCTTTATATTTTATTATTATTTTTTTTTTTTACAGTAGTGATTTTTGTTATTTACTTTTATATATTTTATATTTTTTAGTTATTTTTTTTATTTTATTTTGCAGAAGTTGATGACTTTCTTTCACTATTGTGGCTAAAGTAGAATTCTTGTAGAAATGAAAACTTAATTATCAAAACTGTTTACACAGTGGGAATGATTCCTTGAAATTGTTCAGTAGTGAGACTGCAAAATGAGGTTCCTCACCTCCTATGAAATCATAATTGCCCCCCCCACCCATGCAATTCAAAATTCCATTCCAAATCAACCAGCTGGGTCATCCCTGATTCTGCAGGTATAGTTGTGGTAGTTTCTTCACTGAAATTAACAGAAACTAAGTCAAAGCAGCAGCTCTCATCCTCAGGCTGCTAACCCCCCCCCCCCTCTTCCCCCAAAAAATCCTGGGTAGTCGTATCATAATTGTCATCAAATTTCCCTGCAGGCTGATTTGATGAAGGACACATTTCATGGAGGTTGATGAAAAAGAAACTGAGACTAAAAATCATCATGGTATTCGTTTGTTAATGTGGTTGTAGCGTTTTAGCATAGCCGTTTATGTATCACAAATTGAAGACTATGCAAATGTGGATAGCAAAGTCGCAACAGAGGAACCTCTAATAAATGAAGACATTATTGCTTCCTTTAAACAAATAAGGGTGATTGAATGTTTTGCCAAAGTGGTACATGGTACAGTGGTGTTATCTGCTTTAACAATTACATCATTACTTTATGAAACCAATAAAATAAATCCAAAATTTTAAAATAAATCAAATTAAAATGAATGAAAATGTGCAAAAAAAAAATTGTTGCATAGTATTTAGTTTTAACATCTTATCTCTCTATACATTAAAAATGTTTTCCTCCTAGTGATATTTATTCGAGCTAATGGGAGAAGGGCAATTACGTCACTTATTCGAGCCATAACTGCCTCCATAACATTTACCAACCTCGTGTACGTGCTTCCCTAATACATAACCATGCCAGGCATCATTTGATGTTCCATTTTAATGTTAGCGATGAATGGATCCAATATAGTTTGTATATTTATAAATATTTTAAATATTTGTATGGTTTGTAAATATTTTAGTTAACGAATGCAACATATTCCTCATGCATTATGGAACCTGAAGCAAAAGGCCTTTTCCTTAGTGACCTATTTAAACGCAGGTAAATAATTACATAGTGATATTTATTTGACCTTGAGACTGCTACATGGCAGGTTAGCCAATGAGAGAAGAGGGATACTGGTTATGTCTTACAAGTAGGCGGGGCAATTACGTCACTACAAATGCTCAGGTAAATAATTACATAGGTCATTTCCTGATTAGATATCAATCAGTGTATTTCAGCACTGATCGATATCTAATCGATATCAGTGTCTTTTACGTTGAAAAGATTGACTTACTCCATCATACCTCTACATTTTATGTAGAAAAGTGTTTGTTTGTTATTTGGTCTTTAGGAGCATTAGCAACTAAGGCCATATTGCTCCGGGGATATGCGGTTGTCATTCTCTGACCTTTCCACATCCTCCGTATTTGATGGGCACGGACTCGAACCCCGGTCTAATCAAGAAGCGTGTGCTAAACACTGCTGCTCCTGCCCACCTGACTACGGAGGCACCCTCTAGAAAAGTGTGCATGGGGGTTGGCGAGCAAAGCGAGCTGGGGCAAAGCCCCCTAGTTACTATTATGATTAATGATAATAAGATATGCTCATTATAATTAATGAGTTAAATTTCTTTTAGTATAATTTAAAAATAAATAGGTTGTAGAGCTGAAACTTTAATGTACTAAAAGCGTATTTTTCATTTATAGTTCCTGTACACAATCATACAGCAGTGGCTCTTTAGTAGATCCTGCTCCTCCCTTACCACCTAAGAAGAGAGGTATTTATACTTCGTCTTCTATCAGTACTAGTGCCATTTCAAATGGAAGTGTTACATCAGCTACTTATTCTAGCACAGTAGTCCCTTCTACCTCAAGTGTCACAGACTCGGGATTTTTGGGAACAGGGCTTAATCGTTCCTTTTTATTAGATTGGACAAGCCCACTTAGTCAGTCTCCAGAAAGCTCAACACCACTTAGTAAATCTTCTGCCAGTAGCGTGGATTCAAACTTAAATCATTCAGTTGATGATCTGTTATCAGTTACAAAGTCACAAAACTGTTTTCATCAATCTAATCAACAGTTAGACTCTCAATGTGAATATGGATTTCTTACTACAACGTCTTCGCATATATGTAACTATGAAATTACATCATTCAGTTCAAAAGTTACGACCTCAACTTCCCCAACATTTCAGTCCTCTAAGTTAACTGACAGTGTAGATCAACTACTGCACAAATTGAATCAGATGGGAAATAGCTCAGATGATTTTGGAAAGCTTTTAGGAACATTTGATGTTAAGAGTGCACCTCCTGCTCTTCCTGCCAAACAACGCAATACAAGGATACGTACTCCATCACAATATGATAATGTGCCTCAGCTCTTGGTGCTAGATACAGAGGTTGGTGTGCTTTTTTAAATTTATTTTTAGTTTATTAAATTAATAAACTATGTATTTATATACATGGTGTTTATAAAATATGGGTCATATTTTATAAATGATAATGTGCCTCAATTTTTTCATTGTTTTTTGGTGCTGAAAGCACCAAAAAACAATGAAAAAATTTATATAAATTTGTGTCTGATTCTGAATGGTTATAGAGCTATAGGTGTTTGAATTTTAAAAAATGAATATGGAGGTTTTAATGGTAAAAAAATAAGAATAACGCTTGATGATAAGATACAGTAAGGAATCTAGAAATGTTTCCAATAATTAAGTGGTTCTATGTGGTTTAATTAGTGGTATTCATTTTTAATTAATTCATTATGGAAAACTATGTTATACCATTCTCTCAACAGATTTATCACTTTTAATTTATATTTTTCTGGATCTGTTTGTTGTATTTCATTTTTACTATTAAAATCAGTTTTTATTATTCTGCTTGGGTACTGTGGCAAGAATTTTATCATACGATGGGAGGTTGAAAAGTTTGTAGCCTCTCACAGAAGAAATTCCAGAAAGTTGTGAAACCCATTTATTTTTCAATATAGTCCCCCCTCGAGTCAATACACTTTCTGGCACAATCCACTAGCTTTCATAACCTGCTCAAATAAAATTCAGATTTTGACTTAAACCATTTGTTGACTGCATTAGTTACAGTATTATCACTATTGAATTTCTGTCCTTTTAAGTTGTTTTTGAGATTTTGAAATAGAAAATAGTCCAATGGAGCCAAATCCGATGAGTAGGGCAGATGCTGTAATGGTTTGAACCTATAGTCAATGAGTATTGATTGAGTCACAAACTGTGTACATTGAAGCATTGTCTTGATATAAGATGACTCCTTTGGCCAATTTACCACGCCTCTTGAGCTTCAATTCCTCTCAGAAACATCTCAGTAGGTTAGAATAATACTCAGCATTGATAGTGTCATCTCATTCCAGAAGATCAATCACCATCACTCCTTCTGCACACAAAACCTTTTAGGAGAGGGATGCCTCCTTGTTTTGTCCATAATTATATGTTTTGTCCTATGGACAAACCCATGTTTTGTCCATAGTTACATACCATCCCCCCAAACTGAGCTTCATTATGTTCAAATGTTGTACAATCTCATGACCACACATCACTCGTTCCTGCTTCTGATCTGCAATGAGTGCTTTAGGGACCCACCTTGCAGAAACCTTCATTCTTAAAACATTCACTGCAATATTGTGTTTGCTCATGGGAGATGTTGAAAATTTTCTCAATGTGCTTCAATGTTATTCTGTGGTCTTGTACGTTCAGGTCACGAATGGTATCCATCTTTGTAGGTGTTAACAGAGTAACAGGCCTCTCACTGTGGGTGCATCATCCACACTGTTTTGTCTATCCTTAAATTCTGTAATCCAGTTTTTGACCATGGTGTATGAAGGAAAAAATTCCTTTAATTTGTGTTGCATGTCTTCATGAATTTCTTTTGGCAACATTCCCTTCAAATGAAGGTACTTAGTGAATGCATGGTGCATGATTCTCTCAACAGTTGCCATCTTCATTCATGCCCTCTGTAAAGGAGGAAAATATAGTTACAAGCCTGAAATTTTTCTGTGAACACACAAGAAGCCACAGCATAGATTGTCAATATTGGATTTCATGAAAACCTTTACAATCAGTATTGGGCTAAAAACTTTTCACCCTCCTCATATAATGTGTTTCTAGTGTTTTGCATTTTCTGGCACTATTAAATTACCATTTATCGATTGATTAAATACCATGCAAATTTCAGTTTTTATTTCGTATAACTATATAAAGTGTATCCAATCTTCTATGTCTGCACCTGTTCCCTGCTTATTTCTTCTTTGCTGTTATTATGAAAACAGTTAGAATTGTGAGTACCTAACTTTTAACTTTGCAATATTTTGCTATTAGTGATATGATTGTACCAGCCCATTTCTTAAAATTTGAAAAAAATAAGGAAAAAGAACATTATTTATGTGATATTTACTATGCTTAGACAAAACTGTTGGATTCACACTTTTTTTTTTTTTTTTTTTGGTTTTCAAGATTGATACTTAGTTATTCACTTTCACAAGGCCTAAAATATCTTAGTTCCATGGCAACTATGCCATGGAACTAAAAAAAATATTTTCTAATGATTGGTAAATTCAATTATGCTTCATCCAACTTTGGTAAATTATTTGCACAGGCAGAGTGATAATTTTATAGTACAGTCGATTCGGGTTATTTGGGACACATCGGGACTAGTGCATTTTGGCCCGATTAAGTGGTTGCCCCAATTATCCGAAGTTTCACATAAATAGTTAAAAATACAATGGACCCCCACTTTACAATTGGTTCACTGTACGATCAAATCACGTTACGATGGACTCACCATAATAAAGTACCGTTCGCTATACGATGTGTAGTAAGCGCCTGTCATTGTGATCACGTTTGTGAATTGAATTTTAATTCTATTAAACAGTGATTCTAATTAGCAAAAAATGGAGGAATATTATCCACAGGCTATAAAAGTAAAGATATATTAAGCACAGATTTACCCTTTATTACCTTACCAATTAAAAAATTAAATGATACATGAAATTCGGAAGAATATACGTGATAATCGGAATAATTAATACGTACTGTAATGTGTACATACTAACTAGTTGACATTTCTGTTCACTCTACATTTGTGGGTGGGGATTAAAATTTAAAACAGTAAAAAGATAAGCAATCAATAAGAAAAAACATGACACACACAAATTGCAAGTAACACGATACGCACAAGTGAGAATGGAGTAACTAGTTATGAAGCTTTAAAAATAGGAATGAAGAGAAGATTCTGAAAATTATTTTTTTTTTTATATGATTGAAGATTCCATGGAAGTTTAAACACATTTCACCATAATAACCCACAGAATTCCAGCTGTTGGTATTATCGCAAATTCAATAAGATCAAGTTTACTATCAGTTTATGATAGTTTTCACTAACAGAAAAGCCCAATTAAGGAGTGACTGCTAATTATTTTTTTATGGTTGTGACCTCCAGAAATCTGACTGAACTACGTGGTACGGTCGGAGACAATCATAGGGTAATCTTCAGTGCTGCAGTCTCCTGCCGCGATTAAAAGGCATGTTGTCCCAATTAAGCGAAGTAAACCCTGGCTATTTTCTCGATTGGGTTCTGTTTTTTAAGATTTGCCCCAAATAAACGGCTGCCCCAATTAACCGGTGGTCCAAATAATGGCCCGGAATCCACTGTATTTAATTTCCTGTATCATGTAATAAATTGGTGCAGCTTTTTGTAAGGGTATGGTATACTAGATATATAGCAGTTGTATCCAGCAGTTGTAGTGGATTCCTGTTATGGGTGCTAATCTGTCAGTAACACTTTGTAGTGAAACAAATTTTATTGTTTAAAGGTACAGTAAAACCCCTTTATTCGTGAGGGTTTCGTTCCTGAGAAATGCCGCAAATACTGAGTTATGGCTCCCATAGTAATAAAGGGGTTCAGTTCCAAAGTATGAGATATATAAGAAAAACTAGTCTAAAATTTTGTCTATGTATATATTATATGTACCCTCATAATATGACTATGTACATAGACAGTACATAGTGAAATGCAAGCATAAGGCATCAAAATGAAAATAAGAAATAATTTTTTTTTTTTTTTTTATGTGAACCCCAAACACGAGAGGTATTAGAACCTATAGTACTTAGTACCGTGCTTGGGTTTGAGGTTAAGAAGATGAAAGAAGATATTTGTTGACATTGGACTTGAACTTCTGTAGATTGTAATTTTCAGGAAATACGTATGAGGAAGGATGTTCCAGAAAACGGCAGTTGAATGAATAAACGAAGAAGATGAAAAGTTGGTTCTGTGAGTTTGAAGTTGGACAGTAAATGGATGTTGACTAGTGGCGGCACGTGTTCGGACTGTTTTGAAAGAGAGAGAGCAGGAATTATAGAAGCCAATTCAGAAGAACAGTGCCCATGGAAGTATCTGTAGAAGAGGCATGCAGCAGAAACAGTGCGTCTGTGAGAAAGCGAGTGGAGAGACTCTGTTAGAGATGAATCATTAATTAACCTAACTGCCCTCTTCTGAATGGAATCAAGAAGCCTGAGAGAGGTTTTGGGGGCACCACCCCAGATGTGGGAACAATATTCCACGGCAGGGCGGATTTGCGATTTATACAGAGTGAGCAGCTGTTTGGAAGAAAAGTAACGCCGAGAGCGAAAGAGAAAACCAAGTTTTTTAGATGCAGAAGAAGCAATATTTGTAATGTGCTTGTGCCAAGAGAGATTAGAAGTCAGGGTAATCCACAAAAGAGATATCATTTTGCCTAGAAATTGGAGTGTCACTAAAGCTAAGCATAGGAGCAGAAGAATCCTTTTTGCGAGATATAAGACAAGACTGAGTTTTAGAAGGGTTGAAATCAACTTAGTTGTCTTTGCCCCACTGGAGAATTACCTGAAGATCGGCAATTTGAGGAATTGGTAGCAGATTTTCGAGAAGTTGAAGCTGATTGAAAATGGAAAGTTGAATGCAATTTGCTATCATCGGCAAAACTATGGATAGGATTTCCAGTCAATGGAAGAAGGTCATTGATATACAAGAGGAAAAGAGTGGGGGGAAAGAACTGAACCTTGGGGGACACCGGCATTAGTGGAGAAGTTAGAAGACAGAGAGCCATCTACCATCACCCTCAGTGAGCGATCAGAGAAAACTGGATAACCAATTACTAAAAACAGTTGGCAAACCATAAGATGGAAGCTTGTTTAGAAGACCTTTATGCCAAACACGATCGAAAGCCTTTGAGATGTCAAGAGCAACTACTTGTGTTTCACCGAACCTTTCCATTGAATTAGTCCATAAATTGGTAACATAAGCCAGAATATCTCCAGTGGATCGACACTGACGGAATCCATACTGGTGATCGTTGATCAGACGGAAGGTTTCTAGATAGTTTAAGAGTTGGCGGTTAATTGATTTCTCCATTACTTTAGAAAGAGTAGAAGTAATTGCAATGGGACGATAATTGGATGGGAGGGATTTGTCAGTCTTTTTAGGAACTGGCTGGATATGAGCAAATTTCCTGGATATGAGCAAATTTCCAAGCAGAAGGAAAAACATCTTTGGAATAAGAAAGTGAAAAAAGGCGAGAGAACAAGTGGAGAAATACCATCAGGACCTGTAGCTTTCTTACTATCAAGATTCATCAAAATCCTTCTGATATCCTTTTGACGGAAGACCACAGGAGGCATTGAATGGAGCGTGTTGGGAATGGTGGGAGGTGTTTTACCAAGATCATTAATACATGAGCTGGAAGAAAAATGGGATGCTAGCAGGTCAGCTTTATCCTTGGCTGAAGTGGCAACAGAACCATCTGATTTGGACAGAGGTGGGAGCAAAGATGGGCAAAAGTTGCGGCCAATAGCTTTGGCAAGAGACCAGAATGCTTGGCTACCATTAGGGCAAGAAGCAAGTTTTCTACTCTTAGCCTGTTCAAACTCTAGTTCGGACTGATTAATAACTGCTTTACAACTGTTGCGAGCTTTGGTGTAGGCAGAAAATGAAACTGAAGAATTAGAAACAAGCCAATTACGATATGCAACATTCTTCTCTTGGACAACCTTAGCACATTTATTGGAAAACCAAGGTTTAGATAAAGGACGAGATTTTAAAGTGGAGTGTGGGATAAGGGATTCCACTCCTGCAAGAATAATTTCACTGACAAGATCTGAGCAAACGTTGACATCAGAAGTTTTGAAACAGTAATCCGACCAAGGAAAAGAAGAAAAGAAGTCTCGCAGGTCATCCCATTTTGCATTCTTGTAATGCCAAACGACAAGTGATTGGGAATAGCCATGAGATAAAGGTTCCATTGGAGAAGAGACAATCACCAAGTTGTGATCTGAAGTGCCTAAAGGACCTCTCACTTCGACCGTGTACTTAGAAGGGTTGTTTGTGAGAAAAAATCAAGCGTATTGGCTGTATGATTAGGATTGTCCAGCATTCTTGTAGATAAATGAACAATCTGTGCAAGATCATTAGTAATTGCAAAAGCCTCAGCATCTCGACGAGCTGGGTCGGTGTGACTAGAAAACAGAAGCCAGCTGGAGTTGTGAACATTAAAATCACCAAGGAAAATTACCTCACTGTTAGGAAAGTTGGACTGGAGAAAGTCAAGTTGCAAAGAGAGGAAGAACGGTAGAGACAGCAGATGAATTTGACACAATGAGGTAGACAGATTTTAAGCCAGAGAAGATCAAAGAGAGGAGATTCCAAATTGCCAAGTCTCTGACAGGGAATATCAGAACGGACATATGCACAAGTACCACCTTTGAGGTGAAAGGAATCATACAGCGAATAATTTGGGCATCTGAGATGAGCAGTAGATCAATTAACTGATAACTGAGATTCTGTTAGAAAAAGTACATGGGGTTTGGCAGACTGCCAGTGGAAATGGACATCGTTGAGATTAGAATTGAGACCACGTATATTTATGAAATGAATTAGGAAGTCCTTGGGAGGTTTAGATCTTTTCGCAGATAAGCTTGCGCTATTAGTTTGACAATTAATATTAAATGTAATATTTATTAGAAATTTCAAACAAATCTTTCAATCCAGCGCCTTTGCTATAGCTAAAAAACTTATCCCGCCAGTTCTATCACCAGTTTTGCTAAAGTATTGATAAAGGTGTTTTGCCTTTTCATGAATGATGAGTGAACTTAAGGGAATTTTATTTTGAGTTCGGTCTTCTATCCACAGATTTAAAGCCTTTTCCATTTTTTCTAATTTAGCATCACAAGTTACAGAGCAAATTTTTGAAGCAATTAGCACGTTTTCACAGACACTACGGCAGATTTTTTTTCCCGATTTGTTGATTGATCGTACCGTTGACTCATTGATTTTATAATGTTTTGTCACTGATGAGACAGTTTCACCATTAGAAATTTTGTACTCGCTAATGTCATCACCTTCTTTGATCTTTTCACAATTCCCTTGTTATTCGTAGCCATATTTTTGTAGGGATTAGAAAAGAATTTGTCCACAATAAAGTCACTTTCTTCTGTTAACACACTCGGAAAAGTCTGTTTACACTAACACACTGCAAAACGGTAGATTTTTCACTTTTGTAAGCATATAAATTTATTCAATTTATAAAATTTATAAGCATATAATATATATATATAAGCATATGCTTATAAATTTATTCAATTTATAAGCATATAAATTAATATAAAAAAAGCAAACTACAAAACCTTCCATGACAAGCGCATAGCACATACTGAACAAGGATTAGCGAGAAACATCTATGTTCGCAATTTTGTCACCCCTCTCCCCCCACCCACTGAGCGTTGTTTTGACGAGGAAAGATGATTTTAGCCACGCCTATGTTTTTTTATGGCGGAAAATGTTCACGGCGATTTAAAATTAACATTTTTTTAGGTTTCATTTTATATTAAATCAGCGCCCGTGAATAGCGGGGGTTTACTGTACTTCATTTATGATGAAGTAAGAAAATTAAACTATTATTCTATTTTCTGATATGGGTGTTGAAGGGCATGGTAATGTAAAGGTAATATACTGATAGAAAAGAATTCACAGCATAGGAAACAGTTTAGAAAAAAATATATTTAATAATAAAATGAGGATAACTGATGAGCTTACAATACAACTTATAGATTAATGAAATTTAGGTTTAAAAATTTGGAAATGGAAATATTAAAGGTTAAATGTTTCAGTCTTTCCCATGTCTATTTTCTGGCAGATATTTAATCAAAATAAAAGTTCCTAGGGATTACATGATCAGTAGCTATCTTCATGAACTTCACCACTTTGGTCTTATTCTATCTATGACTGAAAAGACCTTTTCGATGGTAGATCTTAGCTGGTTCACTTGTGGATTCTAAACCTCTTCAGTTTTGGATTCTCTTCAAAGGCCTGGATATGGTTAAACCACAATCCAGGAAGATATCTGATCATTTAAATCCTAAGAACTTTTATTTGTATAATTTTTTGCCAAGTGAAGGAGATATGGAAAATATACTGACACATCTAGAATTTAGTAGGCATGTTTGCACATGTCAACCTGCCAGTTGTCACAGTGTTCATTCTCTGTTTGTATCTAACAACTCGACTCTCAGTGGATGGATTTTAATGATGTTTTATATTAGGCTGTTTTAAAAAGATTTGTTGAGCCATCCTGAAGTTTAGAAAAATCAGACAAATAGAAATCCAGCAATTCTTATTATTATTTATATAGATATAACATAGCTGTTATATGCACTGAATGTTACGTTATTACTGCATCTTCATTAGCAGAATGAATTGGCAGTATGGCAGATGTTCAGAAAAGAAAGGTTTTCTGTTTAAGCATATATGATGACAACCCATATATGCTTAAACATATTTTAAGTTTATAAAATATAAATTAATAATAAAACAAAATAAACTATAAACATATTTTATATTTTAAATGTAGTTATCTTAAATACATTTTAAGCGTATATGAAATACAAGAAGCAGTGACATATGAATGTAATTGCTTCTTGAAGAGGTTTTTTGTAATCACTTTTCTAAATATATAAATAATGAATTATTACTATTTGTTTATTATATTAATATAAATCATAGCAGTTCCGTGGAATGCATATGACTAGTGGCAGAAAAGTGCATAAAATGATTATAAATTATCAGTGGACATGAAAACCTACAGTAAGTGCAAACTATTTTAAAAGTCAGTAAAGGAGTTAGGCCAGCTAAGGCAGATAATAAGACTTCTCATAATCTTTCCACAACTACCCACTTCCAACAACACCAGACAAATTGGAATTTTTCTGGTGTTGTTGGAAGTGATTATGAAAGTTGTTTAGCTAAGAATACAAAAAAAAAAAAAAAAAAAAAGTTGCAAAGGATTCTTTCCTTAGGTTAATACTAGAAGGAAAGGAATGAATCATGTTGGTCCGCTAGATACGAATGGCATTACTGTTGATGATCCTGTTCAGTTTGCTGAAAAACTGAAGGAATATTTATGGATGTGTATACCAAGATATAACTGGGAGCTAAATGCTTTTGTAATAACTTCAAAGAAAGTAGAAGGGAAATTATTGAAGCTAAAAGTAAATAAGGCATCTGTGTCTGATGGAGTCTATCCAATTTTGTTAAAAGAGGTAGAAAAGTAGGTAAGCAAACCTCTAGCATTAATTATGAGAGCATACTTGGATTCAGAGGTGATTGCTTATAGATTGGACACGTGCAAATATCTCTAATATTCACAAAGGGGAATCATAGAGCAAAATGAGTACAGCCAACCAACTTACACTTAAGTTGGTTGAACAAAATAGACTTTAGATAATTATATAGTCTCTGACATGAAGTTCTCTGAGCCATGTAGACAGGCTGCTAGGACAGCTCATAGGGTTCTGTTAATGATATTCAGGAATTTTGCTAGCAGGAACAGAATGTGATTATCTCTTTGTATAAGGCAATGAATCTTGGGCTGCTCTTATGGGTGTGGCTGTTTCATTTTAAGAAGGATGTAGATCTGTTGGAACAGTGTGCAGAGAAGAGCAATGAGAATAGTCAACGATGCGTGGTCTTACCATGAAAGAACTCTGTTCTGCCAATTGCAGCATTGGAAACTAGGCACCTGTGATGAGACACGATTCAAGTGTTGGTAAGGCTTATAAGCAGATTGAGTAAATTAAATGCTAAAAGTGTCCTTATTCTTTCTTGGACAGCACATAGTGGGACATAAACTTAAATTGAAAGGGTTGGATGCAGGAAATGAAAATTTGCTTTTAATTAGAGCACGATTGATTGTGGAAACAGACTTCCATCTGATGTTGTGGAAGTGAGTAATTGTAGAAAGCACATCATGATTTGTCTAATTCTAACTAAATAAATTTAAGGAATATTAGACATTATTAGATGTTGATAGACAGATGATGTGGGCAGTTGAGCAAATGTAATTTCACAAACATTGTGAAAGCAAAGAAAGAGAGTAGGAGTATTAGTAGTGGCAAATGATGCAGGAAAGCAAAAAGAAGATAGTAGGAGTTTTGGTATTAGTAGTTGATGAGCTTGCAGCCTGACTGTGAGAAATCATTTGTTAAGATTTCCTATGCTCTTTTCTTGCAGTGTGAATAAAATGAACATCAGCTAGAAGTTAATTGAAGACATATGAATAAACATTAAATGTATGTTTATTAGTATGTCTTCAAGAAAGCAGATAGCTTTGCCAATCACAGATGAAATTAGGATTTTTTAATCTGTAGATAATAGTTTGCATTCTAAGGCTTACATTGCCAAACAGTTTGGCATTCCTAAGAGCACTCTGTTCACTATTCTGAAAGCTTGGAAAAGATTGAAAGTTTAGAGAAATCTGTTGCTTCGGGTAGGATTCGAGCATGAAAGGCAAAGTATCCTGATCTTGAAAAGGTACTTTTGGAATGGCTAATGATGGTGCTTGCAAAAAACATTCCCGTGGAGAAGGATGTAGATCCTTCTCCACGGGAATCTTTTAAAAGTAATCTTTAAAGTAATCTTTTAAAAGTAATCTTTTAAAAGCTGAGGCTGAATTGTTTGTACATTGAATATGAATATTGAAGAATTTAAAAGTTCAGATGGATGGTTCCAGAAATTAAATTCATCACAGCCTGTCTTTCAAAAACGTGTGTAGCGAAAATGCAGCCGTGTACATTTACACTACAAAGGAATGGAAGTAAAATCGTTTAAGAAATGTTTTGCTGACATATGACCACAATGACATCTTCAATGCTGATAAAACAGGACTTTTTTTTTTTTTTAATTGCTACCAGATAAAACACTTACATTTAAAGGCATGAAAGCAGAAAAAAAAAAAAAGGCCAAACAACAGATTACTGGTCTCCTAGCAGCAGACATGACTGGCACAGAGATGCTTCCTCTTTTAAGCATTGGGAAAGGCCAGAAACCTTGATACTTTAAAGGTTTGGAGACATTACTGAATATGTATTGAGCAAACCAAAAGGCATGGATGACATCACAAATCTACACAGAATGGATCAGAGACCTAGATCGCAGGATGTACCCCTCATTGTCAAGTAAACGATCCATGTGCAATCACTGTCTAGTGCCTACTTCCAAATATGATGTCAGTTCTTCAGCCACTTGATCAAGGTGTAATCCAGTGTTTTAAGAAAAACTACTGAAGAATACTATTAAACAAAATTGTGCTGTCTTGAAAGCAAAATTCAATGCTTTTAAGCATGGAATGAAGTTGATGAAAAAGTAGTAGTTAATGAAAAAGTAATCGCCAACTGCTTCAAACATGCTGGATTTACCGCCTTGAATAATGCAAAGTGTGAAGTTTCGCCTGCTTCTTTCTCTGTTAATTGTAAAGAACTGTCTGATAATAGGGAAGAAATATTTGAGCATGTGTGTCATCACCTAAACTTACAGGAAAACTTAGGCTTTGATGCAGATATTGAATGTTTCAGGATATGCACGAATGAAGAGGAACTCATTGCAGACATAATGGAATCTTCTGAAATTTGCAGTGATGAAGATGACAGGATTAGAACTTGTATGTCTCATCAAGGATTTAGACCTTTACATCAAATTTTTTTTAAAGCACAGCCTAACTGCAAAAGTGAAATAACTGCTATCACATATCTTCATAATTCTCTTTTAAAACATGCTCTACTATTGAAACAGCAAGTTTTGACATGGTATTTTAAAGTATGAAACAATTCTCTTAGGTCTTGATAGGTATGTAGCCTATCTATTGAAATTTACAATCATAATTTTACCATCAATAGAGGCATCATCAGCCATTTTCAATCCACGCAGGATGAAGGCCTCTCCAGAAACTT
Source organism: Mastigoproctus giganteus (assembly GCF_048544385.1). Taxonomy (NCBI): domain Eukaryota; kingdom Metazoa; phylum Arthropoda; class Arachnida; order Uropygi; family Thelyphonidae; genus Mastigoproctus; species Mastigoproctus giganteus. The sequence goes on along the minus strand of NC_143576.1, from coordinate 128,555,958 downwards.
TCCAGTTCCTCCTGTTTTGAGCACTGGCCATCCATTTACTACCTACAAACTCATGAATTTCATCTATCCATCTCCGACTTGGTCTTCCAGGTTTTCTTCTAGCTCCTCTTGAGTAGCATTCTGTTATTTTTCTTAGTCCATCTGTCATCATGTCTTCAAGCTATGTGTCCTACCCAAGACCATTTTAGTTCTTTAGTTTTGATAAGAATGTCCTTTACTTGAGTTTGCTGCCTAATCCATGTGTTTCTCTTCTTATCTAACAGTCTGATTCCCAATATAATTCGTTCCATTCTTCGCTGTGTAGTTTTCAGCTTCTCTTCCATTCTTTTGGTGAGTGCCCAAGTTTCACTTCCATAAGTCATGGTGGGGAGTATACATTGGTTCATTATTTTACGTTTTAGACAAACTGGGATATTGCTCTTCAATATGTGACTATATTTCCTGAGTGCTATACATCCAAAATTTATTCTTCTCTTGACTTCCAGCCATTTATCATTATTACAGCTAATAATGGGACTTGTCCCAGATAAGTATATGACCTTTTATTACTTCTCCTTCAATCATTATTTCCCTTTCTGTGACATACTTGTTCATCATTACTTTTGTTTTAGCCATATTCATCTTTAGTCCAAAATCCTTACTCACTGTGCATAACTGATTAAGATTTTCCTCCGATTCTTTGGGTCGTGGCTCATGACCACAATGCCATCTGCAAATCATAAATGGTTTAGGTACTCTCCGTTCACATTGACTCCTTTCTGCGACCAGTCTAATCTTCTGAAAGCTTCCTCAAGGGCAGCAGTAAACAGCTTCGGAGATATTGTCTCCTCGGTGAACTCCTTTCTCAATTTTAAATTTCCTACTGTCTTTGTCTAATCTAATAAAGGAGGTAGCATTCTCATATTTTCTTCAAAATCATAATATGTGGGGTATCTATGCCTTGTCTTTCCAGTGCCCGAAACATTGCCTTATGCTGTATGGAGTCAAATGCCTTTTCATAATCAACAAATGCGAGGCATAATGGTGTTTTATATTCATTTGCTTTCTCCATTAGCTGTGATATTACGTGAAGATGATCCATAGTTGAGAATCCTATCCTAAAGCCGGCTTGCTCTTTTGGTTGATTCTCATCAAGTATTCTTTCTAATCTGTTAGTAATGACCCTTGTGAACAACTTGTAGATGTGGGATAACAAGCTAATTGGTCTGTAATTTCCAATTTCTGATTTATCTCCTTTCTTATGCAGCAAAACTATGATATGTATTATTCCACTGCTTAGGCGTCACACCTTTTCTAATGCACTTTGTGAAGAGTCTTGCCAGTTTTTGTGTTATGTCTCTTCCTCCCAATTTTAACAACTGTACAGCAACTTCATCTTCCCCCGGGGCTGTCTGATTCTTCATTTTCTTCAATGCATGTTCTACCTCATCAGGAAGAATATTGGGTATGTCGTATGTGTTGCTAATTTGCAATCCCCACTTCTCCACTGCTGGCATCATTCCCGTGCTCCTTGTATAATTCTTTATAGTAGTCTTCTGCTATTTGAATTATGCCTTCTCTGCTATTTATAAGTACACCATCAGTATTCTTCAGTTTCGGTATCATTTGTCTTTCTGTATTACTGCTCATGGCTGCTGATTTAAATCCTTTGTTTTCCCTTAATGCTTGCTCTACTTTGTTAAATCTTATGTCCTCTCTGAGTCACTTTGTTAATGGCTTTGCATAACTAAGTATACTCAATTTTCTCCTTGTCAGTGTTTATCTTGCTCTTCGTTTTTCGCCTTTGGTTCATCATAACAAGTGTTTCTTGAATAATTTTTTCTTCTTTGGATTTCTTTTTCCCTATAGGTTTCTTGGACTTTATCACCTTAAGAAAGTTGTAATATTCTTCGTCGATATCTTGGTCCTGAGCCGTCTGCAGAAGCTCAAACATGTTCTTAAGTTCCAATGCATACTGCTTTTTCTCCTCTTCTGTTATCTCAAAGACCTTTGTATTATTTACTCGTGTCAGTTTTTTCCTTTCTTTTCGTGCATCTTACCATTCCGTGATCACTTCCAACATTTACCTTGTTCAGGGTGGTAACATCATTCATGATATATCTTCTGTTAGTGAGAATGAAGTTGAATTCATTAGTTGTCAATCCATTTAGGTTCTTCCATGTCCACTTCTCTTCACCCCCTTTTCTTGAAAAAAGTGTTCATTACTGAAAATCCTCGAGATTCTGCAAATTCCACAAGTCATTCACAAATTCCAAAATTTCCTATAGTTCCCCTTTCTGCACTGTTTTGTCTCTTTCCAACCTTAGCATTGAAGTCCCCCATAATGATAGTGTAGTGGGTTTTTTGCTCATCTAGAAGACTCAATTTCTGTGTACATTTCTTCAACCTCTTCATCATCATGGCTCAATGTTGATGCAGAAATCATTATAACCTTTAGCTTGTACCTCTTAGAAATCCTGAGTTGTAGTCTTGACACCCTTGGTGGTCTCCTCCATGGGCAGGAGCAGCAGTGTGTAGTGCACACTTCTTGATTAGACCGGGGTTCAAGCCCGTGACCACCAAATATGGAGGGTGCGGAAAGTTCAGGGAATGACCACCGCATATCCTCTGAGCAATATAGCCTTATTTGCTAATGCTCCTAAAAAAAAAACAAATAACAATAACAATGACACCCTTGGTGATATACTTTTGTCCATTTTTGTATAAAATCCAAAATGTTTTTTGTATCTTTATGGACCAAAAAGCCAACTCCACCTTCTCTCCTTTCACTGTTTCCATTGTTGTACAGGTAAACTTGTAAGTGATTCATTTCTTCTTCTTCTTGTGTCAGCCAAACCGATGATATTCGAATTCACATTTTCTAGTTCCTTTTCCAACTCTAATATCCTGTCTTCACCAATGAGTGATCTTACGTTGTAACAGACAAAGTTCAGTTCCCGTGCATGGCAGCCCGGTCGTACCCAGAGATTCTTAGCAATCTCTGCTTCCACTCTGATCCTTTCGATGCCATAAGAGTGGGAGTGAAAGCCACTGGGGACTGAGGGCGATTTGTTTTGTTGTGATGTCATGTGCTGGAGGGTTTGGTCTTTTCCTCTTCTAGCTGACCAAGCATCTTGAAGAGAACCACTGTACACGTTCTTTGCCACCTAAGTGACGTAACAGGGCTTACCATTGAGAAGGTGTGCACGAGTGGATTTTAGAAAGGCAGGCCAACCAGACTTCTCCTAAATCATCTGAGATAGAAAAATATTGGATTCTTCATTGTTTTAGACTGAGTGTCTGATAACACACAGAATGCCTGTTCCCCTCTAAGCCTCATCTTGCATCATATGCCTCTGCTAATGCTATTGCTAATTTGTGCATTCCATATTGAATAGAGCATCTTGATGACTTTAACTATACCATAGATTTCTTTTCCAAGTTCATCTGTTCTTTTGGCATCCACTATGGTTTAGACTTTGTCATATCTTTTTAAAGTTATCATTCGTTTTAAAGGAATGATTAGTAGCTGGAGGAATTTTTCAGAGTTCCCTTTTAGCATGTTTGTCTCATTAGAATTTCAGATTCCAGTGGTTAGAGTAAATGTTATGTTGTTTATCTCTGGTTGGTTAATGATTATTTTAGCTAATTTAAAATACCGTATTTATTTTTGATATTTTGCTGCTTTATTAGAATGGTGATCAGAGTCAAGTAAAACAAGATTTTCCTCATGATGGAGTTCATAGCCCCAGCTGTCCCAGAGCACACAGTCCTCAACCCCAGTCATTTTTTCACCATCAGGGGTGGCCTTCTGTTTGCCATGCTCCGACATGTCCACATCATCTTTTATTGAGCAATTCTATATCATTTAAAGAAGAAGGAAAACCACCACCACTTCCTCCTAAGAAGAAGACTAGTAAGTATTTTCAGGTTATAATAATTAAATTAAATTTGATCTGTTAAGAATTAAATGTTTAAGGGATCAGTTCTCTAGAATGCATTTCTAGGGGATTGTATCTATAAGTAATTCTCTAGAATTACTTTTATATAAATTAACTTTTCATTATATTTTATTTTATGCAATTAATTTTGTGTGCTGTATAAAAAATAATTGCAAAATGGCTTACCAGTTGATTATTTAAAGGAGTTGAAATAGGGATTCCAATGATTACAATGATTTAAGCATGTGTAGAAACACATTGGATGTAGTGGTATCCTTATCTTACTGTGTTGAAGATCACCAAAATTGTTTTTCATTTTATTGGCTGCAGTTGACTGAGGAGCAGTCAACTGCAGCGAATTTGTTGTTTTCTGGGATCATATGTGGTTGCAGGGTTCTGATACATTGTCATGGAACAGAAATGAGTGGCTTGAATTCCACTTTGTATCATTTATAAATAATACTTTTAGTTATAATTATACTTGTATAAGGCAGTGGTCAGGCCACACCTTGAGTACTGTATACATGTCTGGAGTACTGTATACAGTACTCAAGGCCGACTGGGCTAGCCGGGTGGGTAAAGTGCCTGCCTGGCAACCCAAAGGTCGTGGGTTTGAATCCCACCTCGGGCTTGGATCAAAGTACTGCAAAAACCTTGGGAGGTGCATTATGGCCACAGAAGTCAATATGCCAACAACTACCCAAAAAATAAAAAAAATAAAAAATAAAAAAAAAAAAAAAATACAATACAGTAATACCCCGAAGTTACGCGATAGGTGGGTCCGACGAAAATCGCGTAAGTCGGGGTACAACTTTGCATATAAATACATATAAATTTTACTTAATTGGGACCAAGGACTAACAAAAACACTAGTTTAGAAGAAAAATATTAATAAAATTGCAGTTCTTTATACATATTAATACAAAATATGTATTAAAAAAACAAATGACTTACGTTAAAAAGTTATTTCGATGTCGATGGCTTCATAAAATCTAACAAATTCGTCTGACCACACAGCGCCTTCTTTTTTTCACGCAGAATTTCTTCGTAGCAAGCTAATAATTTTTTTATTCCTTGCTTTGTAGCTATAACGCGTTCTTCGTTGGAGTCTATGTTTTCTAAAATTTTTAAGCCCTTTACAATTGAGCCCTTTTCAATTTTCAAACTGTCAAGTTTGCAATTGTCATGTGCTTTTCGCCGTTGCTTCATTTAGGCCTGTAGCACGTGCAATATCACATGGTCTTTCATTTCGCTCAAAGCGTTTCACAATTTCATATTTTTTCTCTATCGACAGAGGCGGACTGGCCATAAGCCTTACCGGGGAAACCCCAGTGGGCCAGTGTGATTTTGGCCATAAACCATAGTATGAGGCCACTATAAATTTTCCCGGGTAAGAATTTTTGACCCAGTCCGCCTCTGTTTATCTATAATTGCTTTTCTTTTTCTCTCTGAATCTGCAGTGTCTTCACCAGGACGCTTCCTTTTCACACCTTTTAAGTATTTTACTAATTTTTAGGGAATAAAGCACAATTACAAAACGAGGAGGCATGCTTGATACGCATAAACAAAGCTGCGCGCATGTAGCAACTGAATAAACAACACCATAAAGGCAGAGATACACTATTAACACCTCACATTTCTAGGGGTTACTACCATAAAACAATAAAATTCCAGTTGCGTTTCTGCTAGTGAAATCTGTTATAAACTGGTAGTAAACTCGATCTAATTGCATTTGCGATTATACCGATAGCTGGAATTGTGTTGGTTTTTACGTTATAATGGTGAAATGTGTTTCCCCTTCACTGATATAAAAAACATAAAAGCAGCAAAGTTGAATTTTGTTCATCTTTCGCTCTCATTCTCCGCCGTCGCACCGTATATCGATAACATATGAAAAACGACCTTGAAGATAGTGGGCGGCAGCGTTGCCAAACGAAAAAATCAAGAACCGCGTAACTCCGAGTTCGCGTAAGTCGGGGTATTACTGTACTCAAGCTTGTGGAAAAATGTTTGATTTGGGGCATACTTAGGTGGTTTTAGCCTAACATTGCCACCTGTGGCAGTGACCTTTGATGTGCTCAGAGCTGGCATAAACCAGCTCTGAGCACGTCCTAGATCATTACATTACATGCGCTTCAGCCTTACCTGTATTACTGAAGCGGTTGTATATTTCCATCAAGAGGCTAATCGTAAACGTTTTTTCTCAACCAACCGGGCTTGTCAAGAATATTTGAATCCGTTTACGATTGGGAGTTAACAGACTCCAAATTACTAGCATGAGTAGAATCTTTTGCTTGTCATTGGCCATTCTCATTAAGTTGCAGAAGTCCTCATTGGTCATCAAGTTTTCATGTTTCTTTGCAATTGCACTGAGTGGGTTGAGTGTGGCAAGCTTTAGATCCTCATTCCTCTTGCTGTTTGAATGAGTGTAAAAGTTTTGAAAGGGATCTTCTTCTCACAGTTGTGTTACAAGGCTATGCAGGTCATTATGTGGAACAGGCATTATTGCAAATGATATGTTAGGATATTTGATGTTGTGCTTGCTTTTTTATGGACATTCCTGATATATTTGTTATGCTGAAATAGCAGTTATAAAATGTTGTTGGTTGGTTCTTGCAACACCACACAAACAGCAAAAGGCATACTTCTAATTTTCCCATTTAGCCACATCCTCAATTTTCCGGTGCAGGTAATAAAGCACATATATTGAGCCAAATTTCTGACCTAATCACCAATCTTGCAACCATATTACAAAGAATATTTACATTTAATAATACCTGTAGAAGAATAAGAGAATGTGATATGTAAAACACTTCCATGTGACACTCTCCAGAAATTAAAACAAGTAGAAAATTAATGCAAAATGATTATAGTAATAAAATCAATTAAAAAACTATTAAAAAGTTTAATGTAAATTTTGCAAAAACGACTTTCCTTACTCAGGAAGGAAAGTCATTTTTGCAAAATTTGCATTAAACTTTTAATTTTTTATTGTTTTTAATTAATTTTTTGTTTTTTAATTGATTTTATTACTGTAATCATTTTGCATTAATTTTATATTTGTTTTAATTTCCGGAGAGTGTCACACAGAAGTGTTTTTACATATTGTATGGAGGTAAATTTCTCTTATTCTTCTACCAGTATTGAAATACAACATAGAACGTATTGAGTAGCGTAGCTTTGTTTTATACTATCAAATTTTCTAATACTGTCTGTTTTCTTCCCCCGAGATTTTGTTGTAATCCATCCGCACACAAAGCAGAAATTGTTCTGGCAATTCTGACACTTCCTTTGCTTCTGCCTAAACATTTTAACAATACATGCTAAGCAAAACTCAGAAGAAACAAACAATATGTAACAGATATGCAGATAGTGTACCCATTTTTGCACTACACTGTCTTTCCATTACTGAACGAGAGAGTTTGGATGCAGACAAAGTTGAACACGTTAACCCTCCCCACATTACTGTCATATATGAGCACATGGAAACATTATTTACGGGTAATACGATCAGTCATATCTACTCCTCTAAATTTAAGCGAGATATATATATTATGATTAAACACAAAAATCTCTTTATATATAAATTGTGACGTGATGTAAAATTTTAAGAATTATTTTCGAAATTTACGCATAAAATTGTCTGCAAATAGGTGATGTATTAGCAGAGGTAAAAATCATGTTGGCCAGATGTAAAGAACTGCCCGATACCATACTTATTTAACAATTTTGGAGGCTGCAAGTTAATTTGACTTAGATACGTTATTACTCTATTAGATATGCTGTTAATAAATGGATTGAAATTAAGTTTTTCAGCTGTAAAAAGAAATCTTTGCTTCAGTAAAGTTTGTCTTCTGAAATTGATATTATTCCATGTAGCTTTTCCTTTTTTTTTTTTTAATCCCAAACACGAGAGGTATTACAACCAATAGTACTTAGTACTGTCCTTGGGTTGGAGGTTGAGAAGACGAAAGAAGATATTTGTTGACATTAGACTTGAACTTCTGTAGACTGTAATTTTCAGGAAATACGTATGAAGGAAGGTTGTTCCAGAAAACAATAGTTGAATGAATAAACGAGTAAGATGAAAACTTGGTTCTGTGAGTTTGAAGTTGGACAGTAAATGGATGTTGGCTGGTAGCAGCACGTGTTCGGACTGTTTTGAAAGACAGAGCGGGAATTATAGAAGCCAATTCAGAAGAACAGTGCCTATGGAAGTATCTGTAGAAAAGGTATGCAGCAGAAACAGTACGTCTATGAGACAGTGGAGAGACTCTGTTAGAGAGGAGTCATTAATTAACATAACTGCCCTCTTCTAAATGGAATCTAGAAGCCTGAGAGAGGTTTTGGGGGAACCGCCCCAGATGTGGGAACAATATTTGCGATTTGTAGAGAGAGAGAGAACAGCTGTTTGAAAGAAAAGTAGTGCAGAGAGCGAAAGAGAAAACCAAGTTTTTTAGATGCAGAGGAAGCAATATTTGTAACGTGCTTGTGCCAAGAGAGATTAGAAGTCAGGGTAATTCCGAAAAGATATATATCATTTTGCCTAGAAATCAGAATGTCACCAAAGTTAAGCATAGGAGCAGAAGAATCCTTTTTGCAAGATATAAGACAAGACTGAGTTTTAGAAGGATTGAAATCAATTAAGTTGTCTTTGCCCCACTGGAGAATTACCTGGAGATCGGCATTTAGGGAATTGGTAGCGGATATTCGATAAGTTGAAGCTGATTGAGCAGGGCAAGGTTTCTCAAAATGGAATGCAGTGTGCTATCATCGGCAAAACTATGGATAGGATTTCCAGTCAAAGGAAGAAAGTCATTAATATACAAGAGGAAAAGAGTAGGGGAAAGAACTGAACCTTGGGGGACACCAGCATTAGTGGAGAAGTTAGAAGACAGAGAGCCATCTACCATCACCCTCAGTGAGCGATCAGAGAAAACTGGATAACCAGTTACAAAAAACAGTTGGCGTATAATAAAATGGAAGCTTGTTTAGAAGACCCTAATGCCAACATGATCAAAAGCCTTTGTGATGCCAAGAGCAACTGCTTGTGTTTCACACTTTTCAAACTTTTCCATTGAATTTGTCCATAAATGGGTAACATAAGCTAGAATATCACCAGTGGATGGACACTGACGGAATCCATACTGGTGATTGTTGATCAGACGGAAGGTTTCTAGGTAGTTTAAGAGTTGGCGGTTAATTGATTTCTCCATTACTTTAGAAAGAGAAGAAGTAATTGCAATGGGACGACAATTGGATGGAAGGGATTTGTCACCCTTTTTAGGAACTGGCTGGATATGAGAATTTCCAAGTAGAAGGAAAGACACCTTTTGAATAAGAAAGTGAAAAAAGGCGGCAAAGAACAGGAGTAAGTTCAGGAGCACAGGTTTTGAGAACAAGTGGAGAAATACCATCGGGACCTGGAGCTTTCTTAGCATCAAGATTCGTTAAAATCCTTCTAACATCCTTTTGACGGAAGACCACAGGAGCCATTGAATGGAGCGTGTTGTAAATGGTGGGAGGTGTTTTACCAAGATCATTAAAACATGAGTTGGAACAAAAATGAGATGCTAGCAGGTCAGCTTTATCCTTGGCTGAAGTGACAACAGAACTATCTGGTTTGTCCAGAGGTGGGAGCAGAGATGAGCAAAAGTTGCGGCCAATAGCTTTGGCAAGAGACCAGAATGCTCGGCTACCATTAGGGCAAGAAGCAAGTTTTCTACTCTTAGCCTGTTCAAACTCTAGTTTAGATTGATTAATAACTGCTTTATAATTGTTGCAAGCTTTTGTGTAGACAGAAAATGAAACTGAAGAATTGGAAATAAGCCAATTACGGTACAGTTTAGATAAAGGAGGAGATTTTAAAGTGGGGTGTGGAATAAAGGATTCCATTCCTAGAAGAATAATTTCACTGACACAATCAGAGCAAATGTTGACATCAGAAGTTTTGAAACAGTAATCTGACCAAGGAAAAGAAGAACAGAAATCTCGCAGGTCATCCCATTTTGCATTCTTGTAATGCCAAAGAATACGAGGTTGGGAATAGCCGTGAGATAAAGGCTGCATTGGAAGAGACAATCACCAAGTTGTTATCTGAGGTACCTAAAGGACCACTCATTTCAACCATGTACTTAGAAGGGTTGTTTGTGAGAAAAAGATCAAGAGTGTTGGCTGTATGGTTAGGATTGTCTGGTATTCTTGTAGGTAAATGTACAATCTGTGCAAGGTCATTAGAAATTGCATGTCACACCGACCAGCTGGGTCGGTGTGACTAGAAAACAGAAGCCAGCTGGAGTCTTGAACATTAAAATCGGCAAGAAAAATTACCTCACTGTTAGGAAAGTTGTACTGGGGAATGTCAAGTTGCAAAGAGAGGAAGTCAAAGAGTTTCAAGTGATTAGTGGAGTTGGGTGAATGGTAGACACAACAGATGGACACAATGAGGTAGAAAGATTTTTAGCCAGAAAAGATCAAAAAGAGGAGATTCCAAATTACCAAGTCTCTAACAAGGAATATCGGAACGGACATATGTACAAATACCACCTTTGAGGCGAAAGGAATCGTATAGCGAATAGTTTGGGCAACTGAGATGAGCAGTAGTTGAATCAACCGATAACTGAGACTCTGTCAGAAAAAGTACACGGGGTTTGGCAGACTGCACGTGTAAATGCATATCGTTGAGATTAGAATTGAGACCACGTATATTTGTGAATATAGGGTCATAACAGATTAGAAAGAATACTTGATGAGAATCAACTGAAAGAGCAAGCTGGCTTTAGGACAGGATTCTCAACTATGGATCACCTTCACGTAATATCACAGCTAATGGAGAAAGCAAATGAATATAAAACACCATTATGCCTGGCATTTGTCGATTATGAAAAGGCATTTGACTCCATACAGCATAAGGCAATGTTTCGAGCACTGGAAAGACAAGGCCTAGATACCCCACATATTATGATTTTGAAGAAAATATATGAGAGTGCTACCTCCTTTATTAGACTAGACAAAGACAGTAGCAAATTTAAAATCAAGAAAGGAGTTCGACAAGGAGACACAATATCTCCGAAGCTGTTTACTGCTGCCCTTGAGGAAGCTTTCAGAAGATTAGACTGGTTGCAGAAAGGAGTCAATGTGAATGGAGAGTACCTAAACCATTTACGATTTGCAGATGACATTGTGGTTATAAGCCACGATCCCAAAGAATTAGAGGAAAATCTTAATCAGTTATGGGGCGCCTCCGTAGCCAAGTGGGAAGGAGCAGCAGTGCGTAGTACACGCTTCTTGATTAGACCAGGGTTCGAGCCCGTCACCACCAAATACGGAGGATGCGGAAAGGTCAAGGGAATGACCACCGCATATTCCCGGAGCAATATGGCCTTAGTTGCTAATGCTCCTAAAAACCAAATAACAAACAACATAATCAGTTATGCACAGTTAGTGAGGATTTTGGACTAAAGATGAATATGGCTAAAACAAAAGTAATGATGAACAAGTATGCCACGGAAAGGGAAATAATGATTGAAGGAGCAGTAATTGAAAAGGTGGAGTCATATGCTTATCTGGGACAAGTTATTAGCTGTAATAATGATAAATGGCTGGAAGTCAAGAGAAGAATAAATTTTGGATGGATAGCACTCAGGAAATATAGTCACATACTGAAGAGCAATATCCCAGTTTGTCTGAAACGTAAAATAATGAATCAATGTGTACTCCCCACCATGACTTATGGAAGTGAAACTTGGGCACTCACCAAAAGAATGGAAGAGAAGCTGAGAACTACACAGCGAAGAATGGAACGAATTATATTGGGAATCAGACTGTTAGATAAAAGAGAAACACATGGATTAGGCAGCAAACTCAAGTAAAGGACATTCTTATCAAAACTAAAGAACTAAAATGGTCTTGGGCAGGACACATACTTGAAGACATGATGACAGATGGACTAAGAAAAATAACAGAATGCTACTCAAGAGGAGCTAGAAGAAAACCTGGAAGACCAAGTCGGAGATGGATAGATGAAATTCATGAGTTTTTGGGTAGTAAATGGATGGCCAGTGCTCAAAACAGAAGGAACTGGAAAGTTGCTGGAGAGGCCATCATCCTGCAGTGGATTGTAAATGGCTGATGATGATGATATTTGTGAAATGAACTAGGAACTGTTTGGGAGGTTTAGATGTTTTCGCAGATAAGCTTACTCTATTAGTTTGACAATTCATGGTGTATTCTATAGTAAGAAAAAGTGTGTGTGGGGGGGGGGACATGCTATATGAAGTAATGAAATTTTTGGATATGGCATACATACGGTAAGAATATACCCAGATCCTTGACATAACGTGGCATCGACAAAGCCCCCCCTCCCCCATACATACTACTTGGACTCCCTCCAGTCATTATCTGGCACAGTAGACGTAGCAAGATTATACACTAGCTGATCCAGAAGCCTCCTAAAGAGTTACCAATAGGTTCGGTCCGGTGTACTAACTAGCGGCTGGCCTGCGAACATCGTTTTAGAGCTGTACCATCAAAATGTAAGGAAGATTGGATCTCTCCATGATGGTCATACAGCATGATGGAAGAGATGGGAAAAAGTTGACCGGAACTTAGCTCTGGACACTAAAGATGGGTTCCACCATTTCAAGCCTCCAATAAGGAAAATGGTGGTATTGTCCCTGGTGATGAGCGTCATCTGCCACCTAGTATTGCCTGGTAACACCGAGGGGGCGGAATTCCTCCATGTGATGTGGGCACCACACCTCGACCCCTGCTTACGTTGGTTCATACCTGAGTGGTCACCCACAGTGTGCTTGTGCACGGAGGTTATACTCAGGATTACTAACAATCCCACCATCGTGAAGGTGCAAGCAGAGGATTTGGCTGTCACAGACCGTCCAGACTTCACTGAAATTGGGTCTACTTGATTTGAGTGTCACCCAAATATCAGTTCCATCAACGTTTTAAACTCCCAGGTAGCCAGTACAGCTTGTCTTGCATATCTGAGAGAATGTCTGTGACATCCTCAAGGACAAAGGACCTGTTGTTGTAATTCTTAATTTTCCTTCTAAACTTGTTTATGAGTTATAAAGTAGATGGGTTTTCTTTGGCCAGCATATTCACTGAATAATTTAAATAGTTCAATAATTAATAACAGTATCCAATAATGCAAATAAATAGGTATTCTAGTAGTTATATTGATTATGTGTCTTATATGAAAACAGACTAAACAGAAATGTTGCTTTTTTGCAATTATATAGTCCAGATTAAATAATAACAGCACAATTATATTTCGGATTATTTTAGGTGATTAGCATAAAGTTCAAAACTTTATGCTGATCAATCTGTTTTATCTTATCAGGTTATTGCTTCTGTTATTCCTTTAAAGTGGTAAAGGAAGGCTGACTAATGTTCTGTGTGTTTCAGTTATGGCCTATATGCAGATGTTTGGTAGCTACTCTCAGCCTGCAGAGAGTGAATTTCTACGCCATTCTTTGCATACTTCACATGTTATTCAGGAACACTGGCAACAAGTAGAACAAACTTATTTCCAACACCACTCATATACCACAAGCCTTATTTCAAGTTCAGAAGACTCTGTATTCTCAGATGGTCCAAGTAGTCATAGTAGTTTAGATCGTAGTATTGAAGATGAACAACCAGTATCTCCAGCTAGAACACCTCCAGCTTTACCACCAAAAAAGAACAGGGTATGTGTTTTTTTTCTTTTCTTTTTTTTTAATTTCATTTTATCTACGGTATTTCTAGTTTATCTGTAGTATTTCAATACCAAAGATAAAATTGAAATACCATAGATAAAATTGTATTTCGATTTCAATACCCAAGTCATTCTCATATTATAATACGTGATGCCATTTTAGCTATTTTTAGATTTTGAATGTAATCTTTGTTCTTTCTCATAATGGAAAAAATGAAAGCAATTATAATTCTTAAATTATTAATTTTTATGCTACAATATTCATTACAGGTCATTATGTCTGTTGTGATTGCTATTTTGTACCTTGCCTCTTGTGTCTTCTGTAATCTATAAACCATCAAATGAAATAAATTGGAAAAACACTAATAAAACATCCAATTGTAAACTTGCTTTGAGACCTTTTGTCTCCTTTGCCAATTTGGAAATACAGAAATGGGGAAACTCCCTTGTTAAATGTGGAACCTGAAAACCAAGGTGCAATGTAGCTGATTGGTCAGGAGTAAAACTTCAATAGCACCACTCTTTGAATGGACCATGGTTCAAGCTCTTGTGACTGCTAAATATAGATAATGACAGTATTTGTGATTTGTTGTAAACTTCTTTGATCTGGTGGTCATGCTGGGGTATAAACAAGAACTTTTTTTTTTCTTTCTTTTTTTTTTTTAAATTCAAACAAAACATTAAAATTCTGAAAAATTGAAGAATTTTGATGCACTTTACAAGTAAATTCTGAAATCTCTAAATTGCCTTATCCAGTGAAATCATAACCTCCTTATCGTATAATTGCTTATAAATCCTCCTAGATTTATAAGCAATTGTATGATAAATTATTGACAGACACAATATGCTTTCCTTGCTATGTGTCTGCACTGCTCAGAGAACTTTCTGTTGTTCTGTATTGTAGAATTTCTTTTCCTTTACTCTCCTTTCCTTTCCTCTCTTCTCCTTTCTCCCCCTCTTCAAGGGTACAAGTTGTTTTCGAGTTATTATAAATTTTTCATTTTGCAGCATCAAAACATAGTAAATCCAATTTGGATTTTTCTTTAATGAGTCTTAAGTGTAACGAGATGATCTGCCCATTATAAAGCTGTTCAAGCCTTGCAACTTGAGTACAACGACATTTTAAGGGCTCTAAAATATATTTTAGAAGACTCAGAAGAGAAACCTGAACACAAACAAGATGCAAAAGGTTGATAAAGCTTGAATATGCCATTTTAACTGCAATTTGGAAAGATGTTTTTAAACATTCCAATAAAACAAGTGAGATATTACAGACTCCTGATTTGGACGTATATGAAGGGTACCTTCTTTTGTCATCTTTGAATTTATTTATTAAAGAACTGAGAGAAAATTCAGATAACAAATTAATGGAATATGAAACAAAAGCAATAAAGATGCGCAATGAAATCAACAGAAATTATCCTGACATCGAGAAGTGAATCGTAACAAAAAGTTTTCAGATCATACCAAAAAGTAGTGGCAATTTTCAAATAGAAGTAATGAATAGGTTCTTGGATTGTTTGATAATCCAATTAATGAAGAAGATTGAATTATATGAACACATTGGAAAAAGATTTAAATTTCTTGCTGATTTGACACGAAATACTGACATCGATGAAGATAACATAAAACTCATAATACGCCACTACAACGAGGACATTAACGACAAACTCATTAATGAGTGTTGTCAATTCACAGAGTATTTAAGATTAGTCACTGCACAAGAAAACTTGAAATGTCCCAAAATCTTACTTGTATGAAAAAACTTGATAATGGCTTTCCCAAATTTACATCACATTACCAATAATGAGTTGTGAAGCTAAAAGAAACTTTTCTAAACTATCAATAACAAAAATATTTCGATCAACCATGCTAGAGGAAAGACTGAATTATCTTTTTATTCTCTCTATAGAAAATGATATTACAAAATCATTGTCCTTTAAAGAGGTGATCAAAGAGTATGCAGCCAAAAAAATTAGGAAAAAAAGCATTATAAGAGATGTGTCAGGCAGTTAAATTAATAAAAATAATGCTATTTTTCTGGATTGTGTGATGTTTGTGGTATTTGTCGGCTTTTTTAAATTCGTAATTTGTTGTGATTTCTTTTCTCATTCTAAATACATATTCACTTTCTTGCCTGATTTTGTATTTGTAATTTTGTATTCTTTTTCTTAAAGAAGGTCCCAAAAATTGTATAAGCTTCAGGTCCCACAAAACCTGGATCTGCCTCTGCCAATGCCATTGACCCCAATGCAGGAATTATTAGGAAAAATTTTAAATGTACATCAAAAGTTATAAAGAACACGATGCATGTTCCACATAGTTCATCATTTTTTATATATTAAAAAAAATGTTTCGCTGTGTTGGCTGTAGTAACAGTGCAGGAGATAATACTGCTTGGGAATTGGATATTCTTTACTTTTTAATTTAGTATTCAGGTTTTTAGAAATGTTTCTGTTTTTTTCTGATTTGCTAAATATTTCTTAATTAGGTAAGTTCCAGTTTTCCAACAAAATTATCTGATTCGCCCACTACACCAACATCACCATCAGGATCACTTGTCAGAGAAAGCTGTAGTACTGTCCAGCAAGCAAGCCCATCATCATCAGAGGGGTTGGTATTTAAAGTTTTCAAAATTCAACTCTTTGGGGTAGTACTCATAATTTACATTATTCATAGTTCTATACATTCATGTTATAGTGAGTGATAATAAAATCCTAATTTGGCCAATGTTACATCTATGCTACAGAGTTCACTTCTTGACTGCTTGGTTTATTACGAAAACATAAAATAGCTAAAGCTGAACGTACAACTTGCTTACAACGTGATTTATTGATAACTAACATTAGAAAGTCTCGAGCTTGAAAGGAAAGTTTTTAAATGTTTTTGCTGGCTATCACTAAAAGAGTAAAGGAATTTGATGTAAATAATGGAAAGGAATGTTGGGAAATCACCTAGTATCAACATCATTACTCAGATCTATGACTGAATTTCTATCCATGATTTGGTGAATGGTTTAAGCAGAAATATTTCCAAATGTTCATTTAGAGATATTTCTGCTTAAACCAAGAAATGACCAACAGATCCAAATTCATTGGTTAGGTATAATATCACCAAATGAGCTTTTTAAGCTTCCATTTATCAACTGAATTTTCTTCCAGGTAGAATTTGGAATGCATTTCTTTTGGGGATTTGATTAATGACATCTATACTATATTATTTCTCAGCATTCTTTCTATCATTTAAATTGCCTCCTCTCCCCTTATAGTCAAAATCAGCACAAAGACGATATTAGCATTAGTAGGGCATATGATGAAAGGATGCAAGCTTATATAGCAGCAGCCAAAAAAAAAAAAAAAACCCACCCTTCCCATTTCGCACATCCATTCACTCTAAAAACGTTTGTCTAGTTCTGCCTTGAACTTATTTAAATTGCTCACCTCCACTACAACAGATGGAAGTTTGTTCCAACTACCAACCACCTGCTGGCTAAAGGCACATTTCCTTACATCTATTCTACAATTGTCTTTCCTCAATTTAAATTTATGCCCCCTCAGGTGAGTAATCTGAGCAAGAGGAAGAACCCATTAGCATTGAGCTTACTCAATGCATTCAAGGTCTGGTATACCTCAATTAGATCACCTTGCAGGTGCGTAGTCTCCAGAAGCTGCATCTTGCAGAACTTAAGCCTTTCTTGGTAAAACCAACCCTTTGTTCCACTCACCAATCTTGTTGCCCTTCTCTGTACTCGTTCCAGCAGCTCTACATCTTTTCTAAAATGAGGCTTCCAGACCTGTATACAGTACTAATGGCCATTGCCTTATACAAGGGGACAATCACCCCTTTATCCCTGCTAACAAAATTCCTGTATATCATGGACAAGACACCATGAGCTATTCTTGCATATTGTTTGCACTGCTCAAAAAACTACATATCTGACTGCACAATTACCCCAGGTCCTTTTCATTCTCCACTACCCTGAGTGTAGTATCACCCAGTTGATACGCTACTTTCGGGTTGCTGCTACCCATATGCAGAACTTTACATTTTTCAATGATAAACTTCAGATGCCACCTCTCAGCTCATCTTCTTAACTTTTTCAGATCCTGTTGCAGTAGCGTACTGTCATTAACAACACTTCCAACGTTTGTACAAACGTCTGCAAACTTTGATATTAACCCTGATATACCTTCATCAATATCATTGACAAATACCGAAAACAAAATGGGTCCAACACTGAACCCTGGGGGACTCCACTAATAACATTAGCCCACCAAGAGCAGTGTCCATTGATAACCACTCTGTCTTCTCTCACTCAACTATCCTTTTATCCATTGTAACAACTTTCTCTTAATGCCATACTGCTCCAATTTGTACAGTAGTCTTCCATGTGCCACAGTATCAAAAGCTTTCCTAAAATCCAGGTACAGGAACTCCCCCACCTATGTAATACTCGACTTATGGAAATTCTACTTTACATAAGTTTTTTTCCCTTCTGGTGCAAACTTAAAAAAAATCATGGACCCGTATTTTACATCCTACAGGAATAAATGGAGGGTTTTTTTTTTTTTTTTTTTTATGAAAACCCCAAACACGAGCGGTAAGCGAACCTATAGTACTTAGTTCCGTGCTTGGGTTGGAGGTTGAGAAGACGAAAGAAGATATTTGTTGACATTAGACTTGAACTTCTGTAGACTGTAATTTTCAGGAAATACATATGAAGGAAGGTTGAAAAGTGGAGGAAAAACTGTTGAAGATAAACACAAGAAAGGCACCCGGGGTGGATGGGATCTATCCAGTTATATTAAAGGAGGCAGCAAAGGAAGTAAGCAAACCCTTAGCCATAATTATGAGAGCTTCCTTGGACTCAGGGGAGGTACCCATAGACTGGAAATGTGCAAATGTGACCCCAATTCACAAAGGAGGATCAAAGGCTGACACAAGTAATTATAGACCTGTGAGCTTAACTTCTGTTCCAGGAAAATTAATGGAGGCACTGGTTAAAGAAGCACTGCAGGATCATTTAGACAAGACTTCAGTTATAGCTCAGACACAGCATGGTTTTGTTAAGGGGAAGTCTTGCCTGACCAACTTGATTGGATACTATGATGCAGTCACAAAAGAACTGGATGCAGGGAATAACTTTGATATTATATACTTGGATCTTAGAAAGGCTTTTGATACTGTTGCACATGGAACACTGCTACAAAAATTGGAGCAGTGTGACGTTGGAGGCAAATTGCTGCTATGGATAAAGGGGTGGTTGGGGGGAGAAGACAGAGAGTGGTAATCAATGGACACTGCTCATCGTGGACTGATGTTATTAGTGGAGTCCCTCAGGGCTCAGTGTTGGGTCCATTATTGTTTTCTGTATTTATAAATGATATTGATGATGGTATATCGTGATTAATGTCCAAGTTTGCAGACGATACAAAGGTTGGCAGGGTTGTCAAGGACACTACTGACACTATGCTGCTGCAACAGGATCTGGAAAGGTTGAGCAGATGGGCTGAGAGGTGGCAAATGAAGTTTAACATTGACAAATGTAAAGTACTACACATGGGAAACAGCAACCCCAGAGCAACGTATCAACTCTGTGGTACAACACTGACAGTGGTAGAGAATGAAAGGGACTTGGGGGTGGTTGTGCAGGCAGATATGAAGTTCTCTGAGCAGTGCAGACGGGCTGCAAGAGTAGCTCATGGAGTATTGTCAATGATATACAGGAATTTTTCCAGCAGGGATAAGGAGGTGATTATTCCATTGTATAAGGCGATGGTCAGGCCACACCTAGAGTACTGTATACAGGTCTGGAGGCCTCATTTCAAGAAGGATGTAGAGCTGCTGGAACGAGTACAGAGAAGGGCAACAAGATTAGTGAATGGAACAAAGGGGTGCTCTTACGAAGAAAGGCTTAAGTTTTGCAAATTACAGTGTCTGGAGACTAGGCACCAGCGAGGTGATCTGATAGAGGTGTATAAAGCCTTGAATGGTTTAAGCATGCTCAATGCTGATGGGATTCTTCCTCTAGCTCAGAATAATCACCTGAGAGGGCATAAATTCAAATTGAGGAAAGACAGATGTAGGATAGACGTGCGGAAATTTGCCTTTAGCCAGCGGGTAGTTGGTTGGTGGAACAGACTTCCATCCCTTGTGGTGGAGGTTGATAGCCTAAATAAGTTTAAGGCTCAGCTGGACAGGTATTTTGAACGAACAGAGGGGTGAAGTGGAAGTGGTTTTTTTTTTTTTTTTTTTTTGGCTGATGCTGCATAAGCTTGCTTTCTTGCATCAAGTGCCTCTACTAATGCTAATGCTATTGTTGACTAAAGTTCCAGAAAACGGCAGTTGAATGAATTAACGAGGAAGATGAAAAGTTGGTTCTGTGAGTTTGAAGTTGGACAGTAAATGGATGTTGGCTGGTGGCGGCACGTGTTCGGACTGTTTTGAAAGACAGAGTGGGAATTATAGAAGCTAATTCAGAAGAACAGTGCCTGTGGAAGTATCTGTAGAAAAGGTATGCAGCAGAAACAGTACGTCTGAGACAGTGGAGAGACTCTATTAGAGAGGAGTCATTAATTAACATAACTGCCCTCTTCTGAATGGAATCTACAAGCCTGAGAGAGGTTTTTGGGGGCACCGCCCCAGATGTGGGCAGATTTGCATTTTGTAGAGAGTGAACAGCTGTTTGCAAGAAAAGTAATGCCGAGAGCAAAAGAGAAAACCAAGATTTTTAGATGCAGAGGAAGCAATATTTGTAATATGCTTGTGCCAAGAGAGATTAGAAGTCAGGTTAATCTCGAAAGAGATATATCATTTTCCCTAGAAATCAGAGTGTCACCAAAGATAGGTATAGGAGCAGAATCCCTTTTGCGAGATATAAGACAAGATTATATTTTAGAAGGATTGAAATCAACTAAGTTGTCTTTGCTCCACTAGAGAATTACCTGGAGATTGGCATTTAAGGAAGTAGTCTTACTTGTGTGTGTGAGTGACCAACCCACAAGTTCTAGTCAATATTTGAGAAGTTAAAATCCCCCATTATAAGACATTCTGATTTACTAGCCCACTCTATTTCTCTGTACGATTGTTCATTGTACTCATTCGAGTCATTAGGCCTATAACACACTCCTACTCTTATTTTTGCTTTCACAGTGCTTATGTCACACCAAACTGACTCAACAGTGCACTGTTCATCTATATCAACTGGATGCACTTCTTTTGATTTTATGTTTTTCTTAATTAACAGCACGACACCTCCTCCCTTCCTATCCTGTCTATCCTTTCTGTACACATTGTACTCCCCAAATTCCAATTCTGCATTCCTAATATCAGTTTGGGATATCAGAGATGTGGTGTCACACCACGTCTCTGATATCCCAACAATATCTGCCTTTGATGTCTTGACCAACACTTCAAATTCATCAAATTTATTTACTATACTTCTAGCATTGGTATACATGCAAGCATACATGCACAGATTCCTATTCCTAGTTACCCTGACACATCCCATATACCCACGTGTTTCACGATGACTGCCATCATTCCCTGAAACCCCCAGCACCCCTCACTCCAGGTTGCTACTTATTCTAATGGAAGTTGTGCAAGAATCACCTTCACTTCTGCCTGCGGCTACTTTTAACCTTTTGGTCTGTGAATACCCCCAAGCTAGCAGTTTTCAGACCCACCTAATACTGCCTTGATAGCATCAGCAAATATTCTTGCACCCTTTCTATTTAAGTGTATCCCATCCCCATAGGAGCAGTCTCTCCTGTTAACAAGCACAGACCACGCTGAAAAAAATTCTACCCCTTGTGCCTTGCACATTCCCTCCAGGGCCGAATTGATTGACAAGGCTCTCATTATGTACTCCCTCCTATCATGTCTGGGCAGAATTGCAGACACTTTCAAATTTAACCCTAACTCACGACTTTTGCATCATTGACCTGTACTTGTTCAGTAAATCTGCAGATCTCATATTTTAATGTCATTGGTGCCAGTGTGTACGACAATATCACCTTTTGTGCCCTTTTTTGCATCATTGACTTGTA
Source organism: Mastigoproctus giganteus (assembly GCF_048544385.1). NCBI lineage: Eukaryota > Metazoa > Arthropoda > Arachnida > Uropygi > Thelyphonidae > Mastigoproctus > Mastigoproctus giganteus. The sequence goes on along the minus strand of NC_143576.1, from coordinate 128,534,275 downwards.
CTTGTTAAGTAAATCTGCAGATCTCATACTTTTAATGTCATTGGTGCCGGTTTGTACAGCAGTATCACCTTTTGTGCCCTTAAAAGATGATATATGCTTTACAATATCATCAACTTTTGCCCCAGGCAGACATACCCTGGTGCTGTTCTATCTATCCTTTTTACAGAATCTAGTTCCTTTGGGACCAGTGCATTCTGCCTTGGAGATTGCAGCTGTGTTGCCTGATGCCCAGGAGTGAGCTCTGGCATTGAGTTGGGCAGCTGAGAGCTTGACGGGCCCTTCATATTAATTTCTTCAAGGGCATCTACCCTACACCTCAAGCTCTCATAGATGCCCAGTAGAATGCTGAGTTGATGCCTAATTTCTAGACGCCCTCTGCACCTGGCACACAGAGACATCCTCCTTGGCTAGATCATGTTCTGTTCCAGAGAGTTTGGCAAACATTTCAGGTTGCACAATTTTTTTTTTTTTTTTAAGGCTGTGATGCATTCGAGAATCTCTCTCCTCAGTTCTACCCCGAGTCACAGCACGCTTGCCACTTTTTGTGCCCGTTGCTTTGCTGCTCTAGTCTGGGGCGTGATATTTTAAATTAATAAGATCAATAAATTTAATTAATTAATTGTCAATACTACACTATCTAATAGAATCCTAAATGCAGTGATGTGTATTACACTATATAATTATATGTTAGAGCTACCTAGTTACCACAATTAAAAATTTGAATTCCCTACTACTCTATACAAAAACAATGGCTGCAAGATTCGAACGAAATAACGGTTTTACGTATATATTAAGTAGTAATCTACAAAAACTCTATCTAAAATAAAAATAACCATTGTAACTCTAACTATAAGACTACGTATAAAATACAATATAAAATAACAATTAGGTAAATAAAAAGGTAAACACTTATCGCATTTTCGGAGCCTGTAATTCACAGCTGTAATTTTTAAAGAGAGTCAGCGCCTTCTTCTTATGTAGGTAACTTATTCCAGTAATTTATAATTCGCGAGTTAAAATAACACTTGCTGCAATCCAGTCTAAACATCTTCCCCCCATAACTCGCGAATTATAAATTACTGGAATAAGTCATTGGTGCACCTCTAGAATCATTTATAACCGTTAAAATTTCGTCCTCATTCATTTTACTTATGCCTCTCAGAGCCTTAAACACCTCAATCATGTCTCCTCAAAGGTACCTAGTTTCTAGTCAAAGCTGCTAATGCGCCAATAAAATCTAAATCAATCAATCAATCAACCTAGTTTCTAACATATTTTTCAACTTTACTCCCATAATTTATCTTTGACATAAAGGGTTTTTCTTCTGTAAATATAGATGAAAAGTAACTGAGTTCATCTGCAACATCAGCTGGGATATCTAATGCTATTCCACGTCCATTACATATGGGTCCAATCTGTTTTGTCCTTCTCTTCTTTGCATTTATATATGTGAAGAATTAGTATTGTTCTGTGCATTGTGAAATTCACATTTTATATATTTTACTTTTTTTTATATGCAGCCCTGAAATTAAATACATAATTAATACTATAATTATTTTCTGTTTAATTTAAGCATGGAAGGGTTTGAATTTTTTTTTTTTAAGTTAGATATGATGTTGTAATAATGATCATAGTATAACAGTGTGATGCACTATTTTGGTAATAATGCACTAAAGAATACCACATGGTATGTGCACCTCTAGAACTAGCATTATAAAGACATAATGCACTAGTACAGTATAGCCTAAGTTGGTGATGCGCCTTAAAACCGACAACTTGTGTTTGGAAACAAATCTTTTGGCCCACAAAAGCTTCTAACTTTGCACTGTGGCCCACTACAATAAAAAAAAAAATTATTCCAGACTACTAATGTTTCTTATAAAATTATATATCAATTTTTGAGATTATAATGAAATAAGCTTCACTGGATCTGATTCATTGTAGTGAAACCAAGATTTGTCATGCACAACTTTGTTCAGACATCGCTTTTCCATTCATTCATAACACTCAATTTGCTTTGTGATCAATTGGAGAGGTGTTGGAACCCAGTTTGCTGTAACTTTTTCTGTATCCCAAAATTTGGTGAATGATTTTGAGCTACACCAACTGAAGTGTATAAGTACAGTAGACTCTCAATAATTTGAGCATCAGTAAGTTGAATTTCTTCTATCTTAAACTTGACAGCTGATAAAACAATGCCTTTAAAAGTCAATTCTTGTTGTGGTGGTGGTAAGTATAATGAAGAACTTTAAACTCTCCTTCCTACCGATTTTGGACATGACCCAGTTTCCCCAAAATAGTTTTGAGGATGCTATTTTGTTTCATTTTTCAAAATCTCAATAGGAGTAATTTATTCAATTATAATTTTTGTGGAATTTTATAAATTTTGTTAACTCAAACTGCATTTAATGCCATTCTTGATAACTGAAAATTTTTGTGATTTAGTTCATAAAACTAGGTTAATTCAATGTTTCTAGGCTAAATCCAAACAAAAGTGTGCAGAGAGTATGTCAGTAGTATGTCATTAAATCAGTTTGAGATATTCACACACACACACACACACGGAAATTTGACTTTAAGAATGAATCATTTCAGCAGATTCCAAGCGTTATGCGAGATTTAGGTTGTGGTACTCTATGTATGAGGCATGGCAATAAAGTTCCCAGACTGTGCCCTTGTGCTCATGTTGGTTGAGTTTGAAAATAAACAGAAGACATATGTTGTAGTTCAAACTTTCTCCAACAGAAGGTGGTACAAAAGTCCAGTAGGCCAAGAGATTGCAAGTAACAACCAGTTTCATTAGTAGCATTGCACATTGTGTCATGATTTTTCAATGGTGCTATGAAAGGTTTGTGCATTAAAAACTGTTTATGGTGATGAAACATTTAAGTTGTACGAGGATGTTTTGAATGGATGGCATAATCAGTTCAAAGATGGATGTGAGGCTATTCGCAATTACCTAAGAATTGGGCATCTGTCAACCTCTTGAAGTGTGGATAGAGTTGCAAAAGTTTGCGAAATCATGGCAAGAGATCTTTTTTTGACCCTCAGAATGATGGCTGATGAGTTAGCATTAGCAAAGGCACATGATGCAAGAAAGCAAGCTTATATAGCATCAGCAAAAAAAAAAAAAAAAAAAAAAAAAACACCTTTTTTTAACCAACCAACTCACTCCAAATGTTTGTCAAGTTCTGCCTTGAATCTGTTTAAGCTATCAACTTCTACAACAACAGATAAAAGTTTGTTCCAGCAATCAACCCCCTGCTGGCTAAAGGCAAACTTCTGCATGTATATTCCACAATTTGAATTTATGCCCTCTCAGGCGATTAGCATTAGTAGAGGCATTTGATGCAAGAAAGCAAGCTTATGCAGCATCAGCCAAAAAAAAAAAAACCCCACTTCCACTTCACCCCTCTGTTCGTTCAAAATACCTGTCCAGCTGAGCCTTAAACTTATTTAGGCTATCAACCTCCACCACAAGGGATGGAAGTCTGTTCCACCAACCAACCACCCGCTGGCTAAAGGCAAATTTCCGCACGTCTATCCTACATCTGTCTTTCCTCAGTTTGAATTTATGCCCTCTCAGGTGATTATTCTGAGCTAGAGGAAGAATCCCATCAGCATTGAGCATGCTTAAACCATTCAAGGCTTTATACACCTCTATCAGATCACCTCGCTGGTGCCTAGTCTCCAGACACTGTAATTTGCAAAACTTAAGCCTTTCTTCGTAAGAGCACCCCTTTGTTCCATTCACTAATCTTGTTGCCCTTCTCTGTACTTGTTCCAGCAGCTCTACATCCTTCTTGAAATGAGGCCTCCAGACCTGTATACAGTACTCTAGGTGTGGCCTGACCATTGCCTTATACAATGGAATAATCACCTCCTTATCCCTGCTGGAAAAATTCCTGTATATCATTGACAATACTCCATGAGCTACTCTTGCAGCCCGTCTGCACTGCTCAGAGAACTTCATATCTTTTCAGATTATTCTGAGCAAGAGGAAGAATCCCATCAGCATTGAGCATGATTGAACCATTCAAGGCTCTATACATCTCAATCAGATCACCTTGCAGGTGCCTAGTCTCCAGACACTGTAATTTGCAAAACTTGAGCCTTTCTTTGTAAGAGCAGCCCTTTGTTCCATTCACTAATCTTGTTGCCTTTCTCTGTACTCATTCCAATAGCTCTACATCCTTCTTAAAATGAGGCCTCCAGACCTGTATACAGTACTCAAGGTGTGGCTTGACCCTTATACAAGGGGATAATCACCTTGTTATCCCTGCTAGAAAAATTCCTGTATATCATTGACAAGACACCACAAGCTACTCTTGCAGAACTTCTGCACTGCTCAGAAAACTTCATATCTGCCTGCACAATTACCCCCGGGTCCTTTTCATTCTCTACCACTGTCAGTGTGGTATCACATAGTTGATACGTTACTCTGGGATTACTGCTTCCCATATGTAGTACTTTACATTTGTCAATGTTAAACTTCATTTGCCACCTCTCAGCCCATCTGCTCAACTTTTGTAGATGCTGTTGCAGCAGTGTACTGTCATTAGTGTCATTAACAACCCTACTAACCTTCATATTGTCTGAAAACTTGGACATTAAGCCTGATATACCATCATCAATATCATTTATAAATACAGAAAACAACAATGGACCCAACACTGAACCCTGAGGGACTCCACTAATAACATTAGTCCACGAAGAGCAGTGTCCATTGATTACCACTCTGTCTTCTCCCACTCAACCATCCCTTTATCCATAGCAGCAATTTGCCTCCAATGCCACACTGCTCCAATTTGTGCAGCAGTCTTCCATGTGCAACGGTATCAAAGGCCTTTCTAAGATCCAAATATATGATATCAAAATTATTCTTTACATCCAATTCCTTTGTGACTACATCATAGTACCAATCAAATTAGTCAGACAAGACTTCCCTTTAACAAACCCATGCTGTGTCTGAGCTATAACTGAAATCTTGTCTAGATGATCCTGCAATGTTTCTTTGACCAGTGCCTCCATTAATTTCCTGGAACAGAAGTTAAACTAACAGGTCTGTAATTACCTTAATGTGTTTAACTTCTGTTCCGAGTAAAATAATGGAGTCACTGGTTAAAGATGCATTGCAGGATCATCTAGACAAGACTGCAGCAATAATTCAGACACAGCATGGGTTTGTTAAGGGAAAGTCTTGGCTGACAAATTTGATAGGATATTATGATGTGGTTACAAAGGAACTGGAGGCAAAAAATAATTTTGATATCATATATTTGGATTTCAGGAAAGCTTTTGACACTGTTGCGCATGGAAGACTATTTTACAAATTGGAGCAGAATAGGATTAAGGGTAAGTTGCTACAATGGATAAAAGGATGGTTAAGTGGGGAGAAGACAGAGGGTGGTAATCAATGGGTGCTGCTCTTCGTGGACTAATGTTATTAGCGGTGTCCCACAGGGTTCGGTGTTAGGTCCACTGTTGTTTTGTATATGTATCAATGATATTGATGAAGGTATATCAGGCTTAATGTCAAAGTTTGCAGATGATACAAAGGTTGGCAGGGTTGTTATTGACAGTAATGGCAGTGTGCTACTGCAAGAGGATCTAGATAATTTGGGCAGAATGGCTAAGAAGTGGCAACTGAAGTTTAACCTTGACAAATGCAAAGTACTGCATATGGGTAGAAGTAACCCCATAGAAACGTACCAACTGTGTGGTACTACACTTAAGGTGGTAGAAAATGAAAAAGACCTGGGAGTAATTGTGCAGTCAGATATGAAGTTTTCTGAGCAGTGCAGACAGGCTGCCAGGGCAGGTCATGGGGTTTTGTCAATGATATACAGGAATTTTGCTAGCAGGGAGAAGGAAGTGATTGTCCCTCTGTATAAGGCAATGGTCAGGCCACGCCTTGAGTACTGCGTACAGGTCTGGAGGCCTCATTTTAGGAAGGATGTAGATTCACTTGAGCGTGTACAGAGAAGGGCAACAAGATTGGTGAGGGGAATGAAGGGATCCTCTTACCAAGAGAGGCTTAAGTTCTGCAAATTGCAGTGGCTGGAGACTAGGCACCTGCACGGTGATCTGATTGAGGTGTATAAGGCCTTGAATGGGTTGAGCATGCTGAATTCTGATGGGATCCTTCCACTTGTTCAGATTACGAACCTAAGTGGGCATAAATTCAAATTAAGAAAAGACAGATGTAGAATAGATGTGCAGAAATTTGCCTTTAGCCAGCAGGTGGTTAATTGCTGGAACAAACTTCCATATGTCGTTGTGGAAGTTGATAGGTTGAATAAATTTAAGGAGGAACTGTACAGGCATTTGGAGGGAATGGTGGGATTTTTTTTTTTTTTTTGGCTGATGCTGCATAAGCTCATACACTTGCTTTCTTGCATCACATGCCACTACTACTACCTTTGATCCTCCTTTGTGGATTGGGGTCACATTTGCACATCTCCAGTCCATGGGTACCTCCCCTGAGTCAAAGGAAGTTCTCATTATTACGGCTAAGGGTTTGCTTACTTCCTTTTCTGCCTCCTTTAATATAATTGGATAGATTCCATCCACCCCAGGTGCCTTTCTTATGTTTATCTTCAACAATTTCTCCTCCACTTTACTCAATTATTACAAGATTATCAGTTATTACAAGAGTTGGATATGAATAAGGTGATTCATCAAATTCTGTATGGAGATTTAATTAAAAGCAGTGTCTGTGCAAAGTTTGTGCTGCACAGCCCTACAGATGAGCAGAAGCAATGAATAGTGTCATCATATAAAGACTATCCAGACTTGTCAAGGCAATCCCCATTTCCTCCACTGTACTTTCACTGGATATGAGTTTTGGGTTTTTCAGTATGACAAGTGATGCAGCATCAGAACATGCAGTGGACTTCAAAATCATCAGCAAGGCCCAAAACATTTTGTGTAGAAAAGTTCAAGACAATGCTGATAATGTTTTCAACAAAAAGGGTGCAATTCAGGAATTTGTACCCGAATGGGAGAGAGAGTCAATGCTGTGTACTGCGTACAGGTGCTTCAAAGACTATCACAGCGCATTTCCTGGGTTAAGCTGAAATTTGAAGAGAAAGGCAGATGTTTCTTGTTGCAGGATTTTGCCTCTGCCCATTCTGCACTTGTGAAGACATTTTTGATGAAATATAGCATTGTGCAGATCGATCAAACCACCCTACTCTCCTGATCTAACACCAGTAGATGTCTTCCTCTTTCCCAAGGTGAAAACTGTCCTAAAAGGAAAGAGATTTCAGGGTGTTGAGGACATAAAGAAAAATGTAACTACAGAACTGAACAGCATCTCTTTGAACATGTTTGCTGACTTTTTCAGATAATTTTAAAAGGGTGTAATAGGTGCATTCAGTCAAGTGTGATTACTTTGAATAAAAATAAAACTATTTTTGAGCTTCGTCACTTTATATTCTTTTTATTATACCAGTCAGGAACTATAATGCCTCACCTTGTATTTAATGTTCTTATAATCCAGAAAGACCGCCAGGTCAATGGAGTTTCCAATAAATCGTCAATACAAAATCGTATTTATTAATTAATCGTATTTAGCATTCACAAGCTTTAACTCCGGTCCACTCAAAGAGTGCGTGCTACTGCACTCACGCTCCTGACCACTTGGCTACATCAGGCCTAATGTATTGTTGCTGGCACATTTTCTACACTGCTTGACAAAATTAACAGAACAATTAGAAAATGCGGTGTAACTCTTGAAGCGAGAAAAAATTCGGTATGGTAGTGTACAATGAAATGAGGAGACAGCAAGAAACTTCAGACAAGTATAAGGGACATTTATAGGGATTGTATAAGAATTAGCGAAAACATCACATTTACAGAAGTTGATACAAGATGCTTGAAAATATGGTCACATGATATCAGTACGGCATGATCATTTAGACAGGAGTGCAGTTACACTTCAGTCACAGCATGGATTTGTTAAGGGGAGATCTGGTCTGTCCACTTTGATTGGATAGCATGATGCAGTGATAAAGGAACTGGATGCAAAAAATAATTTTGCTGTAATGTACTTGGATTTCAGGAAAGCTTTTGCGTGCATTGAGGGCAAGTTACTGCTATCGATAAAATGATGGTTGAGTGGAAAAACACAGTGTTTATCAATGGGCACTGCTTTTCGTTCGCTAATGTTATTAGCAGAGTCTTCCCGGGTTCATTGCTGGGCCCATTTTTGTTTTCTATATTTATTAATGCTATTGATGAAGGCATATCAGGCTTAATGTCTAAGTTTGCTGATGATACAAAGATTGGCAGTGTGGTTAATGACAGTGTCTTGAAGGTATTCTACTGCAACAAGATATAGAAAAGTTAGGCAGATAGGCTAATAAATGGCAGTTGAAGTTTAACATTGACAGATGCAAGATTGTATATAGGTAGTGGTAATCCCTGATTAACATCCCAACTGTTTGGTACTGCAGTCAGCATAGTGGAAAATGAAAATTAAAATGATTGGAGGTATTAATTACTATAATTAATAACCATTCTTATACCATGTGAAATTATTAATATAGTTTATTAAGCTTAGAGACCAAGCCACTATACATTTAAGGTGATGTTTCAGGCATCTTACCGATACCTATAATCAGTCCATGCTGTTAGGGGTAGAAAAATAGAAAGGGTTACAATTTGAATTATATTTCAATAATTATTAATTGTGAATTTTAAATTTAAAGGATTTTAGGGTTTTTTTTTTTTTAATTTATTTTATTTTTATTTTATTTATTTTTTTTTTTTTTGCTGTGAGACTCCTGCTTGTCGATGCTACCAGAACCTGATGTGCATACTAGCAAGAGATGCTGCCAGCAGTTTATTTGTGAGTGAGGGATTAAATGATGGGTATTGATAAGATGCCTGAAACATCACCTTAAATGTGTAGTGATTTGGGCTATAAGCTTAATAAACTATATTATTAATGAGTGGTTATTAATTATAGTAATTAATCTTTGTGGCAACCAACAACGTCTTTAGCTATACTAGATCTGGAGGTAATTATGCAGTCAGATATCAAGTTCTCTGAAAAGTGCAGACAGGCTGCCAGGACAACTCATGGGGTTTTTTCAATGATATACAGGAATTTTGTTAGCAGGAATAAGGAGGAGATTATCCTGTTCCATAAGGCAGTGGTCAGACTGCATCTTGAGTACTGCATACGGGTCTGGAGGCCCCATTTTAGGAAGGATGTACAGAGAATGGGTACAGAGAAGGGTAACGAGATTGGTGAGGAGTACAGAGGGGTTCTCTCACCAAGAAAGGCTTCAGTTTTGCATATTGCAGCATTTGGAGATTGTTCTCCTGCAAAGTGATCTGATTGAGTTGTTTAACATTTTAAATGGCTTGAGCAAACTTGGTGCTGTTGGGATTTTTCCTCTTGCTTAGATTATGCACATTAATGGAGATAAATTTAAACTGTGGGCGGATGGTTGCAGAATAGTATTGGGGGTTTTAATTTTGTAGTCTCATTTTTTTTTCCTTTTTTTTTTTTTAATTTGGTTTATTTTAATTGCTTAGTTGTAAGAGCAGCTAACTGTTCTCAAGTTTAACTTTGCAGTTGGTAGAAATTTGCACGTGTAGTGTTAAAAGTGTTGAATTCCATATATCAGATATCAATAATCAATTGAGTTAACTTGTGGAACAGTTTGAAGAACCTGAGAACTTCTGGATGCACAATTCATCTTCCAATGATTGTGTGTGTGTGTGTGTGTGTGTGTGTGTGTGTGTGTGTGTGTGTGTGTGTGTGTGTGTGTGTGTGTGTGTGACCATTACAGCAGTGATGAGTTTTTTGCATCTGGACTTTCTGCCTTAAGGTCGTTTTACTGTTTTGTTTCAGTCAGATGTTGCTAAAAGACATTGTGGGAACAGGGTGTCATATTTTGAAAATTGGTAAGTGGGACAACTTGAAGCGAAATGTGTAGTTTGGCATTTTTCCCTTTAAAAAGTAAAAGAAAAATATAAAATTACAATTAAAATACATTTTTTATCACTCAATCAATCATAGTATATGATTGTTGTTAATAAGTATTTGCCCTGTATATAAACTTTAATATTATTTATAACAGTTATTTTAAAAAAAGCAAGGAAGAATACTTTTACTTTATATATCTTTCTTTAGATTTCGCTAGTTTTCAAATTGCTTCTCCTTCTGAAGATTTTAAAAAGTTTTTAATTTTTTATCAGGACATGTTATAGTTTCTTTCACCGTAACTTCGGCTTTTAAATTTTCTAATAAAAGATGGTTTCCCTCTTTCTGCCAAGCAGTTTTCATAGCTCAAAAATATTTCTGTTGAAGCATTTGAATGTGGTTATTCACTGTACTTTACAATATCTTAAATGATTATTACTGTTTTTTTATTTAATTTTCAAAATTGCTTCACTTTAACAATTCAAAAAAAGGAAAATTCATTTGAGAATTATTACAAAAATAATGTATTGCATTATTTTATACATGTATACATGTAATTTAAAACAACAAAGAGAAAAAAGATTTCTCTGTTTTTTTGTTTTTTTTTATTAGAATTAATTTTTAATGCATCCATTAGATTCCAATAAGAATTAATTAAAAATACATAAAATCAATAAATTAAGTTTTATCCTCTCTTATCAGGACAAATGATGGTATTATCAGGAAGCGGAACTTGAAGTTCTAAATTAGAACAATCCCCGCCATATTGGGACAGTTGGCTACCCTGTGTGGGAAAATTTGAAGTATTTTAAATGAGGGATACTTAACCCACATATTGATAACAAAATTTTAGATTTATATAAATCTATCCGAAGGTACCAAGCTCATGATTGAGTATTCCCAAATTTTTAAAACCTTATAAGCTTCATTTCAGGTCCTTTTTTGGAATCCTTCTTCAGGGCAAATAGGGTGGTGGAAATAAAATTAAGAAAATATAAAATTTCTTTATATACAGAGTTCAGTAACTATTTACAGATACCATTGTATGCATTAGTAGCCTGTTTGTTACCAGCTTACTTTTTCTTGAAAATGGTGCCCAAAGTGGTTCAGAAATATTGATTATCATATTTAGGCTTGACTCATTTAGTTTGGGGCCCTACCTAGATACAATTGATTTCATTTTTAAGGTTCAATAAACTGAATTAGCCAAAATTTCCATGAATTAGTGCACTTCATTTACCTATTTAGTGATATTGTTTACTGTCATGCAGCTTACTAAAATTGACTTAGTCGTTAAAAAATATTGCATATTCTTTATTTAAAGCCGTTGAGTGTAATTTGATTTTGGTATTATGAACTTCATTTCTTGGTAGCATGTTGTACCACCTTTTTTAACAAGTTGTTAGCTATTGTGTCTCTAGGCACTGAATAGTGCCTAGGCACTATTCAGTGTGCACTGCAGAAGCCAGTGGAAGATGAATCTTTTTACTTTTTTTATGAAATGTTTTATATATCCTTTTCCTGTGGATAATGCCTTCCCCATGATTAAATGAGATTCTTATAAAGTTTTACTGTATTGTTTGAGTATTATATACATGTTGAAAATGTGTATAATTTTTAATTAAGCTTTTAATTTCTGAAAAACTGTAATGCCCTTTTTAAATTGTCTCATTTGAAACAGTAAGTAAAACTTTAATACTGCTTTTAACACTTTTTTTTTTTTTTTATCTCATTTTTTTTTGCTTTTGTTTCTTTAATATTGAAGTTAAAATTGTATTTTTTGCTTATTTCACTTTATTTTCCCTAAGGGAAAATAGTGTACAGTGTATGACTCAGAAGAGCGAAGTGGAACAAGAGGAGATCCTTGATCAAGGAGCCCTTGATGACCTGGATGTTACACATTACTTAGTTTTCAAGAAAGCTGTTAGTATCTTAGCAGATTTTTCTCTTATATTATTTTAATTAATCAGCTTTTGAGCTAAATATATATTTTTTAATCCATTTAATTATCTATACTAAATTAATCCATTTCAAAATGGATTTTATGAAACATTGTAGAGGTAATTTTTTTTAATATAGTGACATATCAGACTTTTTTCTTCCATTTTCACCATCACAGAAATGTAAGGGTTTTTTTTGTATCAGTTTGCCGTAGAACACTTTTCAGAAAAGCTTTGTTTAATAAAAATGTACTGCATGTATGTGTGTTTGATATTGTCTTGTTGTTGTGGGACTGGCTATTTAGCAAGAAGCGAGCAGAAAATAACTTGGAAATTTGCTAGCTAGTTCCCATCCTTTGCCATGAGGAGGTGGGCTGTCTACACCATTCTTTGGTACTTTGGGAGCTGGGGGTTCTGGAGGTTGAGCCCTTGAAAGAAAGAAAGGAAGACAGGTTGATAGGAGGAGTGGGGTGCTATAGATGCCATTAAATTAGGGTTGAGACAGACAAAGCAGCCTTGGGAGAGGATGCAGGATAGGGATTGGTCAGCAGCTCCACCTCTGCATCTTGCAACCTTTGCATGCTGTGTGGCAGCTTCTGCTTACCTTGCACAAGTAGGACAAGCTGATGGCATCCTTACTGTTTCTCAGACACCACACATAAGGAGATATAAATTTAATTTGCAAAAGGATGGTTTCAGGTTAGATGTGTGGAAATTTGCATTCAGCCTGGAAAAAAATTAATTATTGAAATAAACTTCCACCTAGTATTGTGTAAGTGGGTAATTTGATTAAATTTAAGGAAGGGTTTGAAAAATTCAAAAAGAAGATGGAGGGATGATGTGGGTAGGTCAATGGATATTATATAAGCTTTCTTCCTTGTATCATTTGCCACTGCTAACACTAAGAATCACTACCAAGAAGTACAGCCATCAAAAGTGCACTGAAGTAGAAGGAAATGATAGTTTACAATAACTTATTAGTGTGCAAATAAAGGTAAACATAGTATAAATCACAATGGCATGACTTAAGTAGGAATTGTCTTATTGCATTGTTTTCACTGTTGCATGTATGCAATGCTTTCCCTTTCCCCTTCCCCAGCTTGAAGTGATATGTTTCTCTCTGCTCAGTATAGGGAATGCAATAATCTGAATTTGAAACTTGGTGTATTGGCTGAGATTGAATCTCTGAGAAAGTAAAAATATATGTGTGGAGAATGAAGAATCTGGCAGCAGGTCAGTGACTCAAGTATCTAGCAATTGACATTACTCTGAATGGTTTGGCCCAGGGAAGAATTGTCAGGCACTTACTGCTTTGGTTCAAAATTAAGTAAATTTATGGGGATTCAGTTGCTAGGGAAACAAAATATTTTCTGTAAAAAAAAAAAAAAAAAAAAAAAAACAGATGGAACATAACTGGAGTATCTCTGCCTGGAGAAAAAAAAAAATGGTGATTTTACTAACCTGCTATCAGTTCTTATGGGAGCTAGTAAAAGGGTGTATTGTTATTCATGTTAGAACTAATAAATTAAAGCAGAAATGAGCGGAAGACTAGGTATAAGAATAAAAATCATGTGCCACAAGAGAGGCCATGATGCTTTTGTGTAGTTCTGCTCATATTAAACAGGAGGCAAAAGGGATTATACGATGAGAACCTTACATTTAACTCCAGGTGTGAAGGACTCGGCAAGACTTATATGACAAAACTTTTTCCTCTACAGCCTGTCCTAATTGATATGATTCATAAAGATGGAATTCACTTGCATGGATGTCTTAAAGGTCATTGAAACAATTCAGGTTAGTGGCATGGACTAAGATTCTTGCAAACTGCCCTTTTTGGTTATACAGTAAATTAGAAAATAGTTACATGGCTTGTGGGGGTGGTTCTTATAATTAATTTGCCAGCAGACTGCTAACAGGTGATGGAAAGTACATATATTTAACATCACCTGTAGTAGTATCCTGTTATCATCCATTTTAATAGTTAATATTTTCTGGACCATAACCCACCATCCCCCCCCCCCCCTTGGAAGATGTTAACCAAAATTCCCCTGCTTATTATGTCTAAAGGTTTAGGTGTATGCAATGATGTTTTTAGCTCTAGCCGTGGCTAAAGAACATATCGTCAAGACCTGTAGGTGGTCTTCTGAAAAAACACCTTTGTTAGAATTAGATATTGAGTTAGCTATAATTCCAGGAGGTCTTATCCAGCAGCCATTGGAAATCTCAATCAACAAACCCTTTTCATATGTGAGGAGTAGACCAGCTGAATGGTGGTGTCAAATCACAATTTGATACCAACAAAATGAACGAAGTGCCTGACAATTTCACAAGTGTGAGAATGGGTGAAAATTTTGTGGGAGTAGGTGAAATATGAGGCGTGGCCTTTTAATCTTCCATTAAGATTATAGGATATATGCCATCAACCCCAGGAGCCTTACTGGCCTGTAGGCTTGAAAGTTTTTTTTTTTTTTATTACATAAACATGTGAAATTTCAACATCATTAATTACATTTTTTTCAACTTCACTCCCATAATTTCTCATTGACTTAAAGGGTTTTTCTTCTGTAAATATCAATGCAAAATAGCTGTTGAGTTCATCTGTAACTTCAGCTGGGTTTAATACTATCCCACGTCCATTACATAAGGGTTCAATCTGGTTTGTTCTTCTCTTCTTTGCATTTATATACGTGAAGAATTCCTTATTCCCCATCTTTGCTGTCTTTGCCAGCAATTTCTCGTAATCTGCTTTTGCCAGCCTAACCTTTTCTGTGGCACTATTACAGATCAATTTGTAGCTGTTATACGCATCTGTACTTTTTATTGCTCTAACTTTTCCATGCTGCCTTTTTCTGCTCGACTAATCTGGCAATTTCATTATTAATCCACTTGGAATCCTCCTCGTGGAATATTTTTTTTAATGGTATATATGCATTCAAAGCTTCTGTGATTAATGTTTTAAAGGTATACTGTAAGTCAATTGTATTCACTCTCTGTGAGATATCTACCCAGTTAATAGAGGCTATGTAGCACCTTAAGCCGTCATAATTTCCCTGAAGTTAAAACCCATTCCTTTGCCTTTAACTACTGCTACCTCTCTCTTCATCGTCCATTGTAGAACTCAGTGATCACTTCCTGCTACTGGTTCCTGTACTGTCATCTGGTTCAGTGATGATGAGGTCTAGATTATTGTTTTTCCTCATACTTTCCCTGACATGTTGATACAAATAGCAATCATCTAGTTGATTTAAAAATTTTGTCCCCCGTGTGGAGTTTCCCACCCATTTGCTCCAATCAGAGGCAAATTAAAATTACCCATAATATGCCTACTTGCCCATTTCATTTGCATGTAGAGGCTCTCATCATATATAATTGAACAATATTTGGGATGTAGACAACACCCTTCACTGATAGCTTGAAGTCAGTCATCTGTGTGCTGCCATCTTCCCAGATGGCACTATATCTGGGGAGCATTCCCAACAAATGCAGTGTATATACAGCCTGAATTGTATGCTATAGATTTAGCCTTGGACTACATTAAAACTCACTCTTACCAAAGGTGTATGGTGTATACTGACTCATGAAGTATACTACAGGCTTTATCGGGAATGATATATAATCCTCATCCACACCTGCCCCGGGTCCAGCAGACACTTTATTTTCTTTCAAAATCCATTTCTGCTGGATCCCAAACCACATTGGGATCAAAGGTAATGAATTGGCTGATAATGCAGCCAGGTCACCTCAACCCCACAACAACAGTAGCCTATTAGTTCTCTATACAGACTACAGGCAGCTAATACACTCTACATTACTCTTCCAATGGTAACAATCTTGGCATGGGCGGTTTACAAACAAGCTGTATCAGATAAAATCTGTAATTCAACACTGGCAGTCTAATCTGCACAGAAACTGTAGAGAGCAAGTCATTCTAGCTCGCCTCTGCATAGGACATGATCATGTTATACATGCATTAATGCTGAAAGCAGATGATTCTCCTATGTGTAAGAACTGTAGCAACTTTTTAACCATTCGCCATGTTTTAACTGAGTGTCCATGTTATAGACATGAACATGTTTTATATTTTACTACTTTTAGTCATCTGGATGAGCCTTGTACACTCAGTCAGATTTTAACCGACAATCAGCACGTGTCTGCTGTTTTTTTATCTATTTAAAATGAATAAACCTTTTTACTTATATTTAAATTTGCCTTTTTTTTTTTTTTTATTGTTATATTTTACACATGTATTTTTATGTATTTTGACATAGTAACCTAATTAGTTAGGTCACTGAAAGCTTAACTGTTTTGTTTTATATGACCTGGTTTTGGTGCATTATAACCTTAGTTACTAATGTACCAATAAAACCCAAAGATGCCCTAGAAATATATGCAAGATTTTCCATCTATTGTAAAATCTGAAAAAGATAACATATTTTCCTTGTGTATTATATATGCAGGTGTGATTTTTCAATTTCAGGTAGCAGGAAATGACGTAATCGGACATTTGCAAACAAGCATAAGAACAGATTGCAGTGCATAGAAAGAAATGCAAAAATAATGTGGAATTTCAAGTGAAAATGATCACACACACACACACACACACACACACACACACACACACACACACACACACACACACACACACACACACACAGTGCCTCCGTAGCCAGGTGGGCAGAAGCAGCAGTGCATAGCACATGCTTCTTGATTAGACCGGGGTTCAAGCCCGTGACCACCAAATACGGAGGATGCGGAAAGGTCAGGGAATGACCACCCCATATCCCCGGAGCAATATGGCCTTAGTTGCTAATGCTCCTAAAAACCAAACAACAACGACAAAAAACACACACAATGTTTATTTGCATCCTTTAACATAGTGAATAATCTCCTGAGTTTAGCTGATCATGCAGGTATATTATTCAGAAAATGTTTCCCGGTAGTGAAATAGCAAAAAAAAAAAAAAAAAAAAAGGTTGTGGAAGTACAAAAACAATAAGCATTGTTGGTGAAATTGCATGAATAACGGGCACATTTCAATTGCTACAGATGGCAGTAATCAAGGTGATTCCAAACTATATCTAGCTGTGATATATCATGTTTAATTATTAAAAAATAATAAAATAAAACTTTCATATCCAAAGCAGATTGCTCTCAGTTTCAGAATTTGAAGGCAACTCCACCCTGGTATAAGACTGGGCATCTTCTTCTGAACAACCTGAAAGCATGTGGGATTCTTTCAAAAAAACTGTTTGGCACTTAGTGTTAATTATCATCCATTTCAATCCACTGCAGGATGAAGGCCTCTCCAGCAACTTTCCAGTTTCTTCTGTTTTGTGCAACAGCCATCCATTTACTGCCGAGGAACTCTTGAATTTCATCTGTCCATCTCCAATGTTGTCTTCCAGATTTTCTTTTAGCTTCTCTTGGGTGCAATTCTGTTATTTTCTTAGTCCATCTGTCATCATGTCTTCGAGCTGTGTGTTCTGCCCAAGTCCATTTCAGTTCTTTAGTTTTGATAAGAATGTCATTTACTTGAGTTTGCTGCCTAATCCATGTGTTTCTCTTCTTATCCATCTGATTCCTAATATAATTTGTTCCATTCTTTGCCATGTAGTTTTCAGCTTCTCTTCCATTCTTTTGGTGAATGCCCAAGTTTCACTTTCATAAGTCAAGGTGGGAGTATACATTGATCCATTATTTTACGTTTCAGACAAATTGTGATATTGCTCCTCAGTATGTGACTATATTTCTTGAACACTATCCATCTGAGATTTATTCTTCTCTTTACTTCCCGCCATTTATCATTATTACAGCTAATGACTTGTCCAATATAAGTATATGAATCCACCTTTTCAATTTCTGCTCCTTCAGTGATTATATCCCTCCTTGTGGCATACTTGTTAATCATTACTTTTGTTTTAACCATATTGTTCTTTAGTCTGAAATCCTTACTAACTTTGCATAACTGATTAAGATTTTCCTCTAATTCTTCGGGATTATGACTTATGATCACAATGTCATCTGCAAATTGTAAATGGTTTAGGTACTCTGCATTCACATTGACTTCTTTCTGCGATCAATCCAATCTTCTGACAGCTTCTTCAAGGGCAGCAGTAAAGAACTTTGTAGATATTGTGTCTCCTTGTTGAACTCCTTTCTCAATTTTAAATTTGCTACTGTCTTTGTATAGTCTAATAAAGGAGGTAGCATTCTCATATATTTTCTTCACAATCATAATGAATGGGATGTATATGCCTTGTCTTTCCAGTGCCAGAAACATTGCCTTATGCTGTAATGGAGTCATGCTTATGGAGTCAAATTCCTTTTCATAATCTAAAAATGCTAGGCATAATGGTGTTTTATATTCATTTGCTTTCTCCACTAACTGTGATATTACATGAAGGTGATCCATAGTTGAGAATCCTGTCCTAAAGCCAGCTTGCTCTTTTACTTGATTTTCATCAAGTATTCTTTTGAAGCTATTAGTGATGACCCTCATGAACAACTTGTAGATGTGGGACAACAAGCTAATTGATCTATAATTTTCTACTTTATCTCTTTTCTTATGCAGCAAAATTTGATTGCATTATTCCACTCCTTAGGTGTCATGCCTTTCCTGATGTATTTTGTGAAATCTTGCCAGTTTCTGTGTCATGTCTCTTCCTCATAATTTTAACAACTCTTCATCTTCACCTGGGGCTTTTTGATTCTTAGTGTTGATAACAGACCTGTAATGGTAGGCCTAAGAACCGGAGAAGCAAGGTATTAAAAGAGGAAGCTGAGCACTTAGCAGGGATACACTGTACTTGTCATCTTATTCATTTCTACACTGAAAAGGGCACAAGTTAATAAGATAACAAAGACAGCCTGTCTTCCTGTGAAAATGACTAATATTTGGTGGATATTTACTACAAAGTACTAAAAGGAAAGATAGATTTAAATCATTTCAACTGAATAATGCCTTCAAAATATTTTTTTACTGAAGTAAAAAAATGTTTTGAAGCATGTCTATGCATGTTAATCGTCTCTGATGAAATTTGTAACTATATTGGTAGAACAGTGGAAAACTTTATTACGGTTATTATTATATTAAAACCACTCTTATACCCTGTGAAAATTAATACTGTAGTTTATTAGGCTGTTCTCCTACACTGATATGACATTTTGAGTATCTTATCGATACCCATCATCTTTTATAACACAAGTGGCAAACTTGCCCAAGTCTATTTAAAGAAGAAATTAGAAGCGGTAAGAAAAGCCATGTGATCACTAGTGAGTAACATTGACTCATATCCATAACTAGTTTGTTTGGAAAAAAAAAATAATAATAATAATACCCCCCCCCCCCAAGAAAAAAGAACTTCTGAATTGCAAACTTCTGTTGAAAGTAATCCTAAACAGGTCAAACAAGCTGATAATTCTAGGCATGGTATCCTCACTCGTAGAAATTCTGTTCATTCCTCTCTTCTAGCTTGAATAAAGCAATTTGCTTGTTTCTTTTAAATGTTATTCTAATGTCAGAAAATTAAAACACAGTTCAATCCATTATACCTCACATCCATGTGGTAAGGTCATTATTCCTAGTTATGTGCAGATTTATTATACCAACACTTTAAATTTTCCGCTTCCATTTTAGAAGTTGATTACACTACTCTGCATGGTTTTCGATGTTTGTAAACTAATAGTTGTTTTTAACTCATCGTTATTCATTTTTTTCTATTATGTTTCATTTTTTTTCGGAGTAAATGCTTGGAATTTTGAAACTAAATCTTCATATGTTGGCAACACTGCCTTCAATTATTTGTTTCTTGACCTTCTGAGCTCCATGCAGTAGTGTTTATCGGTATGAGCTCAGTTTATTTCTGAGGTTATCGTGTCAGACTTGTGCTGAAAGATGAGTAAAATATCTTCACGTGAGTGTTTGAACAGTCCAAAGTTATTTTGTTATACTTGGGCAAGTTACGTCTCAAGAAGACAAGATATTACAGAATGTTTTAAAAAAAAAAATGTGTATTAGGCTTATTTTGGAATGAAACTCAGTAACCAAGATTAACAATGGGCTCCACATAAAGTTTTGCTGAACCTGTGTTGAAGCATTAAGATTAGTAAAACAAAGAAGGCTATGCCATTTGCAATTCCCCTGATTTGGTGGGCACCTCCAAACCACTGTGATGACTGTTACTATTGCTTAGTTAACATAGAGGAATACAATACAAAGGGTAAGAAGGGCATTGTATATTTTATTCCATCTACCATTAGACCAGTCCCACATGGTAATAACCTGCCAATTCCATACCTTCCACTTAAATTTGAGAATGTAGCAGCAGAAAGTACTGAAAGTGAAGCTTCGGAAGATGAAACTGCAGTCTACATACCCGGGGACATTGAGTCCTGCCCTCAGCTGTTTTCACGACATAAACTTAATGATCTGGTAAGAGATTTAAATTTACCAAAGGAATCTGCAGAACTCCTTGGCTCTAGACTTAAGTCAAAAAACCTAGCACATGGGATATTTTTCTCATGGTACAGGCACAGAGAATGAGAATGAGTCCCCTATTTTTCTGAGGATAATTTGAAGACTTTTTGCAGTAATATAAATGACTTAACAAACTATATAGGAATTAGTTACACTCCTACACAATGGAGACTTTTTATTGACTCATCAAAGAGGAGTCTTAAAGTTGTGTTGCTCCACAACAGAAATAAATATGGGGCTATTCCAGTAGCTTATTCTGTGCATTTGAAAGAAACATATGGGGAAGTTGTTGACAAATATTAAGTATGAAGGATATGGTTGGTTGGTCTGTCCTGATTTTAAAGTGATAGGCATGTTATTTGGACAGCAATCTGGCTACATAAAAATGCCTTGCTTTTTGTGTGAGTGGAACATTCAGGGAAGGAGTAAGCACTGGAATGTCAAGGTCTGGCGAAAGAGGTGCGGTTTGTTGCCTGGATCAAAGAACACATTTCATCGTATACCCAAAAACTGATCTCCTTTCACCCTTGCACTTCACACTAGGTTTGACAAAACAGTTTGTGAAAGCTTTAACTCAGGAAGGTCCTTACTTCAACTACCTTATTACTAAATTCCCATTGATCACCCAAGAGAAGCTAAAACAAGGTGCTTTTGTTGGACCTCAAATTTGCAACCTGATGAGAGACCGAGATTTTGAAGGAATTATGAATAAAAGAGAAAAACAGGTGTGGATTAGCTTCAGGTCTTGTTGCTGAAAACTTCTTAGGGAACAACAAGAATATAGTTGAAAACATGTTGGAAATCTTCATTAAGCTGGACTGTAACATGAGTATCAAGGTATGTTTTTTTACACTCCCACATTGACTTCTTCCCAGAAAATCTAGGAAGTGTTAGTGAAGAATAGGGTGAGAGGTTTCACCAGGACAGTAAAGGCATGGAGATGAGGTACCAGGGGAGGTGGAATGTCAACATGATGGCTAACTATTGCTGGATGCTGAAGAGGGACTGTAAAGTAGAGGGATCAGCAAGAAAATCAAAGAAAACCAGATCCAAGGTGATTTTATTTTTTTTTTTAAATTAATAGTTTTCAACATGTATTTAAATACAAAAGTCTGGTAAAAGTAGCATTTTATAATTTCAGTGCACAAATTCTGCTAAAATTTAAAATTTGTGAAAAAATCAAATTTTCTTTCTTGATTTTTGAAAAAACCTGACATGATGGGAGTCATTTTTGAAATCAGCATTACAAAATGATTCAGAAACACCCTTTTTTGAGAAAACATCACTGAATTTTTTTCCAAAATACAGATTAGTATTATCATAGCAGATATCATAACTCAAAGAATTTTAGGTATGTTTTACCACTGTTGTGGAAAGTATAAACCAAAAAAATTCCCTTCTTTTGCTTATTGTGGAAGTACACTATTGCTGAATGTGACCACATGGCAGATAATATTTCATCAGTTGATAGTGCAGCATTTTCAAATTTGAAATTTTTTCGCGGAACGTTACCAGTATTTCTTAGTTTCATTAAAGATAAAGAAATATATGAAACAATAGATGCTTTGCAGCATTAGTCTTGTCAGTTGCACTGTAAGAGCCTACCGAATGCTATTATGAAAGGAGAAAGAATTTATGTACAGTATCCATTGGTCAGAGAACAATTGCACAAGGAAGCATGAAATATAATAAATTATTTCAAGTTAAAAAAACAAATTCAGATCTTCTCTTTCTGGTGAAACTTTGGAACTGTCCTTGTTAGTCAAGTCTCAGTTGCAGTGCCATTGTTATAAACAAATCTTTGACTGGACATTTCTGTACATAGTCTGCAACCGCACCTTTCTCAAAGCAATCATAATCAACTAAGATCTAATAGACAGACCAAACAGAAATCCACAGACGGAAAAATCCTGGGTAAGTTAATATTTGAAAGCATATTGTACAGTCAGTCCTCGTATAACACGTGTTTACACTACATGAATTCGATCATACACGATTTATAAATAGGGGAACGATATCTTATATAACACGAACCGAATTCACTTATGCACGATTTGCCTTTGTGTTTACAAGAAATGGCAGTCGAACGCAGAATCACCCCAACCGAACGCAACACGATAGGAATGAAGAGAAGATTCTGAAAATGTATTTGTTTTTCATATCAGTGAAGGGGAAACACATTTCACCATAATAACGTAAAGACCAACACAATTCCAGCTATCGGTATAATAGCAAATGCAATTAGATCGCGTTTACTACCAGTTTATAACAGATTCCACTAGCAGAAACGCAACTGGAAATTGTTTTTATTGTTTTATGGTAGTAACCCCCAGAAATGTACTCTAGTAAAATGTGAGGTGTTAATAGTGTATCTCTGCCTTTACGGTGTTGTTTATTCAGTTGCTACACATGCGCAGCTTTGTTTATGTGTATCAAGCGTGCCTCCTCGTTTTGTAATTGTGCTTTATTCCCTAAAAATGAGTAAAATACTTAAAAGGTGTGAAAAGGAAGCGTCCTGGTGAAGACACTGCAGATTCAGAGAGAAAAAGAAAAGCAATATCGATAAACAGAGGCAGACTGGGTCAAAAATTCTTATCCGGGAAAATTTATAGTGGCCTCATACTATGGTTTATGGCCAAAATCACACCGTCCACTGGGGTTTCCTCAGTAAGGCTTATGGCCAGTCCGCCTCTGTCGATAGAGAAAAAATATGAAATTGTGAAACGCTTTGAGCGAAAGACCATGTGATATTGCACGTGGTACAGGCCTAAATGAGGCAACGCCGAGATTACAAAGAATGCAGAGAAAATAAAAACAACTTTCATAGCAGGAACAACTCAAAGTGTAATTGAAATCCATTAGATTAAGATACAAAGAATTGGAAGAGATGGAACGGCTGTCATCTGTTTGGATAGAAAATCAAACAAGAAACAAGTTTGCTTACAATAGAAGCAAAATCATTAGCAATATTTTATTACGTAATAATCGTAATAAAATACTTACGTATTTCATTACGATTATTTATTGTGTTTGGTAATGTTTTGGTTACAAACGTGTGTTCAATCTTGGGTGGGCGGCACCTAGCCCTATTTTTCCCATAGGGCCTGTTGTGTTTATATTGCACAATTTTGCATTGCACAAGGGTTTCTAGGAACACAACTATCATGCTATACGAGAACTGACTGTACTAGTAAACAGTCCTATGGCTGTATTTAAATTTTTGTTAGTGAAATTTAATTTCTAGTGTAGTGTGGACTTACAAAAATGACCTGCTTTTTCAAAAAGAAAATCTGTTTATCTCTTGTTTTTTTGTAATAAACTCCTTTTTTCAAAAAAATCACCTATTTCTTGCCTGTTTGCCCCAAAAATTTCCTGTTTGCCTTTTGCTTATAGTTTCCTGATATGTTTTTTTGAAAGTCAAAAGTTGTCGGCTCTGTGAGGCGAGATATGTTTTTATCATTAGCATATAAACATCAAGACAGAATGTTATAATTATTAAATTTGATTTTTATGGTATACTGGTTAAATCATCAAATGCTGACATAAGGATATCTTATGTCACCATTCTGATATACGAGATGGATAAATTTAAACGTGTTAAATTTATTTTGTATGGAAAAGACTGACATGATGAAAAAAGGCAGGAGGGGTTCGAGAAGAGTTTGATTGGATTGGAAACATCAAAATAGCATTGATTCAATCTGGTTTTATACAGGGTGTTTCAAAAGTGATGGTCAATAATTTAAAGGTGAACTGTACAGGCTACAATATGCAAAAAAAGCCAAGTAAACATGGGCCCTTAAGTGAATCGTTTTCGAGATATTGCACATTTCTAGTTGGGATCCACCCACTGATTTGTTTGTTTGGGTTAGGTTATGCTCATTCTCTCCCTTTCCCCTTTCTGAGACATAGCAGGCATACTAATACTTGTCAGAGGATAGTCAACATGGAAAGTGGTTACAGCAATGAAGAGTGTGCAGACATGCACTTTGTGTATGGTAAAGCCAACGGCAATGCACTAGAGGCTGCACGTTTGTACCAAGAAGCATTTCCCCACTGAACACAGCCCAACAGGTGCACATTCATCAGGGTACATCAACGCCTTAGAGAACATGGATGCTTTGCACTTGGAGTATGAGCAGGTAGGCCCAGAAGCACAACACCTATGTTGAGGAAAGGGTGTTAGAAAGAATAGAACAAAATTCAGGAATTTCAACAAGAAGGGTTGATCTACAAAAGCGTGTACTGAGTCATAGCAGTGTGTGGCGAATTTTACATCGCCACTTATTGTACCCCTACCATATCCAGCATGCACAAGGTCTCAGCAATACAGACTACCCTCCCAGAGTGCTCCCATAGTCAGTGGTGGATCTTAACAAAAAATGTGCATTATCTCGAAAACAATTCATTTGCAGCCTGACTTTCACTGGGACTTTTTTGTTTATTTTAGTTTGTACTTTTCACCTTTAAATTATTGACCATCATTTTTGAAACACCCTGTATAAAGAGTGTAAAAGTAAAACCGAAACTAGAAGTATGCTACAGATCTAAAGAATGCATTAGGTGCAAATGGAGTTGCCCATCAAATCAGAATGCCTTATTATGGGGTATTTTAATTTTCTAGGCACAGATTGGAACTGCATGTAGGACATGCACTTGAGTAGCAGTTTTTGGGCCATTTAGATGACTGCTTTTTACTTAGTAATGCCACTAGAGTAATTTGTTTTCTTAACTTCTTCATTAATGATTCATCTGCTATTATATTTCTTTGAGTTCAGCAGCCACAAGCTGGTAGGAACCATAAGTCAGTCTCAGCTAGCTATCAACCATTACACAAAACAGCTTTCCTGGGTGGTTGAAGATGATAATTTGGAAAAAATTGGCAGGATAACTGGTTAAATTCCTTCTGGTGATGGGAAGAATGCAAGTGGAATGCAAGTACATAATAGTTGTATGAGTGTATTTAGTTGTATGTACATAATAGTTTGAAGACTAAATGCTCAAGGCATAATATGTTATGGGTTGAATTTAACTATATAATACTGGTGTAAATACACCATAGTTTACCCATAAGTTTAACTACATAAGTAGTGTAAAGGCGTTGTTTGATTTTATCTCATATTGTGACTACCTTCACAACAAAATACCAGGTATTGCACTACTTCGAATAAACAACACTTCTCTAATAGAGGAGACTACTGTTATTTATTCTCGATGGGCACCACCACCCAGATGGCACAGGGTACTTCGAATAAGCAATGCTTCTCTAATAGAAGAGACTACTGTTATTTATTCCCAGTGGTGTCCACTGAAAATAAATAACAGTAGTCTCCTCTATTAGAGAAGCATTGCTTATTCGAAGTAGTGCAATACCTAGTATCTCGTTATGAAGGTAGCCACAATATGAGATAAAATCAAACGATGCCTTTACACTACTTATGTAGTTAAACTTATGGGTAAACTATGGTGTATTTACACCAATATTATATAGTACATAATAGTTGTATTTCTCGTTGCCTCTACTCTGCCAGATAATAACCCATAACATATTATGCTTTGCACATTTAGTCTTCAAAAGATTATTATTACCTACACCATTTGGCATCTCTCATAGTGTGGAATTAACTTCGCAACCATGATGGCATGTTTACATTAATAATATGTATATGGGGGGGCATTGCCGAGGCCACGTTATGTCAGAGAGCTGGGTATTTTCTTATCACGTGTATGCTATAACCAAAAATTTCATTCAGCATGTCCCCCCCCCCCCACACCTTTTTTACTACTGCATACACCATGAATTGTCATCACAATAGTAGAGCAAACCTATCTGCGAAAAGACCGAAACCTCTCAAACACTTCCTCGTTCATTTCACAAATATATACTGTTGTTCAAAGAAAGTGCATCACACCTTAAAATTGTAATCGTCGTCCAAATAACATAAGTATATATGTGGTGCCTCCGTAGCCAGGTGGGAAGGAGCAGCAGTGCGTAACACACACTTCTTGATTATACCGGGGTTCGAACCCATCACCACCAAATATGGAGGATGCAGAAAGGTCAGGGAACGACCACCGCATATTCCCGGAGCAATATGGCCTTAGTTGCTAATGCTCCTAAAAACCAAATAACAAACAAACAAACATAAGTATATGACAATATTTCTTACAGATTGCATTAGATGACATAATATTGCAATTTTCTTGTAGAAATTGAATCCTTTATTCTACACTCCACTTTAAAATCTCATCCTTTATCCAAATTTTGGTTTTCCAGTAAATGTGCTAAGGCTGTTCAAGAGAAGGATGTTGCATATTGTAATTGGCTTGTTTCCAATTCTTCAGTTTCATATTCTGCCTACACCAAAACTTGCAACAATTGTAAATCAGTTATTAATCAGTACACACTAGATTTTGAAAACAGGCTGAGTAGAAAACTTGCTTCTTGCCCTAATGGTAGCCGAGCATTCTATCTCTTGCCAGAGCTATTGGCTGCAACTTTTGCCCATCTCTATCAAAACCAGATGATTGTGTTGTCACTTCAGCCAAGGATAAAGCTGACCTGCCAGGATCACATTTTTCTTCCAACTCATGTATTAATGATCTTGGTAAAACACCTTCCACTACTCCCAACATGCTCCATTCAATGCCTCCTGTGGTCTTCTGTAAAAAGGATGTCAGATAGCTCCAGGTCCTGATGGTATTTCTCCACTTGTTCCAGCCATATCCAGCCAGTTCCTAAAAAGGGTGACAAATCCCTCCCATCCAATTATTGTCCCATTACAATTACTTCTACTCTTTCTAAAGTAATGGAGAAATCAATTAACCACCAACTCTTAATCTATCTAGAAACCTTCTGTCTGATCAACAATCGTCAGTATGGATTCAATCAATGTCTATCCACTGGTGATATTCTGACTTAGGTTACCCATTTATGGACAAATTCAATGGAAAAGCTTAATGAAACACAAGCAGTTGCTCTTGACATCTCAAAGGCTTTTGATCATGGTTGACATAAAGGTCTTCTAAACAAGCTTCCATCTTATGGTTTGCCAACTATTTTTTTTTTTTTTGTAATTGATTATCTAGTTTTCTCTCTGATCACTCACTTAGGGTGATGATAGATGGCTCTGTCTTCTAACTTCTCCACTAATTCTAGTGTCCCCTAAGGTTCAGTTCCTTCTCCCATTCTTTTCCTCTTATATATTAATGACCTTCCATTGATTGGAAATCCTTTCCATTGTTTAGCTGATGAGAAACCTCGCCCTGCTCAATCAGTTTAACTTCTTGAATATCCGTTACCAATTCCTTAAATGCTGATCTCCAGGTAATTCTCCAGTGGGGCAAAGACAGCTTAGTTGATTTCAATCCTTCTAAAACTCAGTCCTGTCTTATATCTCGCAAAAGGATTCTTCTGCTCCTATGCTTCTCTTTGGCTAGCCGGGTGGGTAAAGTGCCTGCCTGGCAACCCAAAGGTCGCGGGTTCGAATCCCGCTTCGGGCTTGGATCAAAGTACTGCAAAAACCTTGGGAGGTGCATTATGGCCACAGAAGCCAATGCACCAACAACTACCAAATAAAAAAAAAAAAAAAAAAAACCTTCTCTTTGGTGACACTCCGATATCTAGGCAAGATGATATATCTCTTTTGTGATTACCCTGACCTCTAATTTCTCTTGGCACATTGCAAATATTTCTTCCTCTGCATCTAAAAAACTGGGTTTTCTCTTTTGCTCTCGGCTTTACTTTTCTTCAGACAGCTGTTCACTCTGTACAAATCACAAAACCGCCCTACCATGAAATATTGTTCCCACATTTTGGGCAGTGCCCCCCCCCCAAAATCTCTCTCAGCATTATAGATTCCATTCAGAAGAAGGCAATTAGGTTAATTAGTAACTCATATCTAACAGAGTATCTCCACTCTCTATCTCATAGACTTACTGCTTCTGCTGTATGCCTTTTCTACAGATACTTCCATGGGCACTGTTCTTCTGAATTGGCTTCTATAATTCCTGCTCTCTCTTTCGAAACAGTCCGAACTAGTGCCGCTACCAGCCAACATCCATTTACTGTCAAACTTCAAACTCACAGAATCAACTTTTCATCTTCCTCATTTATTCATTCAACTGCCGTTTTCTGGAACAATCTTCCTTCATATGTATTTCCTGAAAATTTCTGTCTACAGAAGTTCAAGTCTAATGTCATCAACCATCTTCTTTTGTCTTCTCAACTTCCAACCCATGCAATGTATTAAGTACAATAGGTTCTAATATCTTTTGTGTTCGGGGTTTTCATAAAGAAAAAAATGTGTAATTAGTTATGTAATAGGGATTTGGGGGGGGGGGCAACTAATGAATTTTTTTTTTTTTTTTTTTGCTTCCCCAGCCAAAGGAAAAGAGTTACGCAACGAGAGAGCAAGATTCAGAAGTAGAAGCGAATCAAAGGAAGAGAAGAAGAATGATGATATCGTTCTTCTTTTTCTTGGTGATTCCTCTCTCTTTCTCTGGGTAACTCAGGAATTATTTTTATTATTTTTTTTTTTTTTTTGGCTGGTGCAGAAAAGCCTCTGGCTTCCTTGCACCATATAGCTAATAATAATAAGATAGAAGAATTAAGAGTCAAGATAGGTCAGTTGATCCAGTACCAACAGGGTAATAGAAGTAAGAAATTGATTGGAAAGGTGAAGAGCATCCTCAAGAGAGACAGATTCACAACTAATGAATTTTTTTTTTTTTTTGCTTCCCCAGCCAAAGGAAAAGAGTTACGCAACGAGAGAGCAAGATTCAGAAGTAGAAGCGAATCAAAGGAAGAGAAGAAGAATGATGATATCGTTCTTCTTTTTCTTGGTGATTCCTCTCTCTCTCTCTGGGTAACTCAGGAATTATTTTTATTATTATTTTTTTTTTTTTGGCTGGTGCAGAAAAGCCTCTGGCTTCCTTGCACCATATAGCTAATAATAATAAGATAGAAGAATTAAGAGTCAAGATAGGTCAGTTGATCCAGTACCAACAGGGTAATAGAAGTAAGAAATTGATTGGAAAGGTGAAGAGCATCCTCAAGAGAGACAGCATCCACACCAAACATGAGACCAGAAATCAGAGAATAGGAGAATACTTGGACACACTGAGGCAGAACCTCCTTGCACTCAGCAAAAGACTATACCGATACAAAGAGAGCTTCCAGAGGAAAATAAACAACCGAATCTTTGATGAGGACCAAAGAGCTCTTTACAGGAAATTGGGTGAAGATGAGAAAGCAGGAAATGAACCACCCGAGAAGAAGATAATTGAGGAGTTCTGGGGAAATACCTAGAGCAGTGAAGCAAGACATAACAGCAGAGCACCCTGGGTAGAAGTAGAACGGAAGAAAACCAAAGACATACAAGAGACAAGAGAGTAGAAGATTCGAGAAGAAGTAAAACAGTTGATCAGGAACACCCACAACTGGCGAACCACAGGAATTCATAACATCCACAATTACTGGTACAAGAAGCTCATCTGCATACACAAGCACCTAGCAGAGCAATTCACTCGAATGATAAGGCACCCCGGAGACAGTCGCGAAGTTTCTCACTGAAGGAGTCACATATCTGAAGCCTAAATACGAAGATACAAGAAACCCGGCGAAATACAGACCAATCACCTGCCTCCCGGTGATGTGCAAGATCCTGACCAGCTGCACAGCCAAGAAGATTGGCTGAAGTGGTGGAACCCATGTTTAGTCTCTAGAGCTAGGTTCCGGTCAACCATTCCCTATCTCTTCCATCATGCAGTATGATTGATGACTTTTGAGGTTATGATGAACATCATGGCGAGATCCAATATTCCTTACATTTCGAGGGTACAGCTCTAAAACGGTGTTCGCAGGCCAGCCGGCCGCTAGTTAGTACACTGGGCCGGACCTATTGGTAACTCTGTAGGAGGCTTCCAGATCAGCTAGTGTATAATCTTGTTACCTCTACTCTGCCAGATAGTGAATGGAGGGAGTCCGAATAGTGTGTATGCGGGGAGCATTGTCGAGGCTACGTTATGTCAAGGATCTGGGTATATTCTTACCCTATGTACGCCATATCCAAAAATTTCATTACTTCATACAGCATGTCCCACCCACTTTTTCTTACTATTCAATAGCATTAGCATTAGTACAGGCATATGATGCAAGAAAGCAAGCTTATTCGGCATCAGCCAAAAAAAAAAAAAAACACACCACTCCCATTTCACCCCTCCGTTCGTTCGAAATACCTGTCCAGTTGGGTCTTAAATTTGTTTAGGCTATCAACTTCAACAACAAATGATGGAAGTTGGTTCCACCAACCAACCACCCGCTGGCCAAAGGCAAATTTCTGCACATCTATCCGACATCCGTCCTTCCTCAATTTGAATTTATGCCCTCTGAGGTGATTATTCTGAGCAAGAGGAAGAATCCCATTGGCAATGAGCATGCTCAAACCATTCAAAGCCTTATACACCTCTATCAGATCACCTCGCCGGTGCCTAGTCTCCAGACTGTAATTTGCAAAACTTAAGCCTTTCTTCATAAGAGAAAGCGTTTGTTCCATTCACTAATCTTGTTGCCCTTCTCTGTACCTGTTCCAGCAGCTCTACATCCTTCTTGAAATGAGGCCTCCAGACCTGTATACAGTACTCAAGATGTGGCCTAACCATTGCCTTATACAAGGGAATAATCACCTCCTTATACCTGCTGGAAAAATTCCTGTATATCATTGACAAGACACCATGAGCTACTCTTGCAGCTCGTCTGCACTGCTCAGGGAACTTCATATCTGCCTGCACAATTACCCCCAGGTCCTTTTCATTCTCCACCACTGTTAGTGTAGTACCGCAGAGTTGATACGTTGCTCTGGGGTTACTGTTTCCCATATGTAGTACTTTACATTTGTCAATGTTAAACTTCATTTGCCACCTCTCAGCCCATCTGTTCAACCTTTCCAGATCCTGTTGCAGCAGCATAGCATCAGTGGTGTCCTTAATAACCCTGCCAACCTTTGTATCATCTGCAAACTTGGACATTAAACTTGATATCCCATCATCAATATAATTCATAAACACCGAAAACAACAACGGATCCAACACTGAACCCTTAGGAACTCCACTAATAACATTAGTCCACGTTGAGCAGTGTCCATTGATTACCACTCTGTCGTCTCCCACTCAACCATCCCTTTATCCATAGCAGCAATTTGCCTCCAGTGCCACACTGCTCCAATTTGTGCAGCAGTATCAAAAGCCTTTCTAAGATCCAAATATATAATATCAAAGTTATTCCCTACATCCAGTTCTTTTGTGACTACATCATGGTATCCAATCAAATTGGTCAGGCAAGACCTGCCCTTAAGAAAACCATGCTGCGTCTGAGCTATAACTGAATTCTTGTCTAGATGATCCTGCAGTGCTTCTTTAACCAATGCCTCCATTAATTTTCCTGGAACAGAAGTTAAACTAACAGGTCTATAATTACTTGTGTCAGCCTTTGACCTCCTTTGTGAATTTGGGTTACATTTGCACATCTCCAGTCTATGGGTACCTCCCCTGAGTCCAAAGAATCTCTCATAATTATGGCTAGGGGTTTGCTTACTTCCTTTGCTGCCTTCTTTAATATAACTGGATAGATCCCATCCACCCCCAGGTGCCTTTTTTATGTTTATCCTCAACAATCTCTCCTCCACTTTCCTCTCAGTTATTACAAAATCATCTAGCTCACTGCCAATGTCTACTTTACCTATGTCATTCTCCTTCCTGAATAACTCCTAATGCGTGAATGTAGATGCAAAATACTTGTTTAGATTGTTAGCCACCTGAGCAGGATCCTCAACTGTTGAACCATCAATATCCAGTGGACCAATCTGATTCATCCCTTTCCTTCTTGAGTTTTAATAGGTAAAGAACTCTTTTCTGTTTTTCTTTGCATCCTTTGCCAAAGATTTTTCGTAGTCTGCCTTTGCCTGCCTAATCTCCTTTGTGACTTGGTTACAGACCAACTTATATCTATCATAGGCTTCCATGTCGCCCATTAATTTGTATGTATTCCATGCATTTTCTTCTCTGCCACATGTCTCATTAGTTCATCTGACAACCATTTAGGCCTAAACCTTGAACAATATTTCTTAGTTGGTATGGAAAGCCTGGTAGCTTCCAAGATTAGTTCCTTGAATGCTTCCCATTTTGAGTTTGCTGTTGGTAACATCATCAGTTGGTCCCACTGTATAGAATTTAAATACTGTCTCAGAATACACCATGAATTGTCAAACTAATAGAGCAAGCTTATCTGCGAAAAGATCTAAACCTCCCAAGCACTTCCTAATTCATTTCACAAATATACGTGGTCTCAATTCTAATCTCAACGATGTCCATTTCCACTTGCAGTCTGCCAAACCCTATGTACTTTTTCTGACAGAATCTGTTATCGGTTAATTCAACTATTGCTCATCTCAGATGCCCAAATTATTCGCTGTATGATTCTTTTTGCCTCAAAGGTGGTACTTTTGCATATGTCCATTCTGATATTCCCTGTCAGAGGCTTGGCAATTTGGAATCTCCTCTCTTTGATCTTCTCTGGCTTAAAATCTCTCTACCTCATTGTGTCAAATTCATCTGTCTCTACCGTTCTCCCAATTCCACTAATCACTTGGAGCTCTTTGACTTCCTCTCTTTGCAACTTGACTTTCTCCAGTCCAACTTTCCTAACAGTGAGGTAATTTTCCTTGGTGATTTTAATGTTCACAACTCCAGCTGGCTTATGTTTTCTAGTCACACCGACCCAGCTGGTCGAGATGCTGAGGCTTTTGCAATTATTAATGATCTTGCACAGATTGTTCATTTACCTACAAGAATGCCAGACAATCCTAATCATACAGCCAATACACTTGATCTTTTTCTCACAAACAACCCTTCTAAGTACACGGTTGAAGTGAGAGGTCCTTTAGGTACTTCAGATCACAACTTGGTGATTGTCTCTTCTCCAATGGAACCTTTATCTCATGGCTATTACCAACCTCTTGTTGTTTGGCATTACAAGAATGCAAAATGGGATGACCTGCGAGACTTCTTTTCTTCTTTTCCTTGGTCAGATTACTGTTTCAAAACTTCTGATGTTAACGTTTGCTCAGATCGTGTCAGTGAAATTATTCTTGCAAGAATGGAATCCTTTATTCCACACTCCACTTTAAAATCTCGTCCTTTATCTAAACCTTGGTTTTCTAATAAATGTTCTAGGGCTGTTCAAGAGAAGAATGTTGCATATCATAATTGGCTTGTTTCTAATTCTTCAGTTTCATTTTTTGCCTACACCAAAGCTCGCAACAATTGTAAAGCAGTTATTAACCAGTCCAAACTAGAGTTTGAACAGGCTAAGAGTAGAAAACTTGCTTCTTGCCCTAATGGTAGCCGAGCATTCTGGTCTCATGCCACAGCTATTGGCCGCAACTTTTGCCCATGTTGAAAACAGGAGTTACATTCTCAACAATGAAATTAGTTAGTTAATTAGTTTGTTTAAACAATGATTGATTTATCCAAAGAAATGAAAACATAACCTGTAAAATCAAGCAAATTATAATTTAAAGAAATTATTTATGACTTACAAATGTTAAAGAATGTTTATTCTTCATCATCAACTAAGTGCACGCTCATTGATCACTTGATCACAGTGCTGATGTCATTGTTGGCTCAGCACTTGCTGTTGGAAGCACAAGGAGTCGTCGTCTTCAGAAATGCTTCATGAGGCATTTGTTTCCAAGATCTTCTCTTTTGTTTATAAATTTCAGGATAGCATGCATAAGCATTTTTTAATGGCATGCACAAATTGCAACTGACTAACACGACACTTGCAGAGTAACAGTTTACAAAGAAAAGGACTGAAGAGAAGATTCTGAAAATTTATTTATGTTTTTCATATGATTGAAGATTGCGGTGAAAGAGAAACACATTTCGTCATAAAACATTAAAACCCACACAATTCCAGCTATCGGTAATTTTGCAAATGCAGTAACATCGAGTTTACTACCCGTTTATAATTGATTGCACCAACAGAAAAGCCCAATAAACCGGAAAGTGCAAATTGTTTTTATTGTTTTATGGTCGTCACCTCCAGAAATGTGTTTTAAAAAATATCATAAAGGTGTTCAAAATTGATTCTTATAACGGAACATATGATAACGATGAAAGTGTTGTACGTTTTAATGATTTGAATTGGTAACTAATACAATTCACATTATAAAAATGACTTTGTAGAGAAATAAATAGCTTAGTTATATGGCGAAAATTTCAACTTTCGAGGTCTTGGAACGAATAACCAAAAACAATGTGTTATTGGGCTAACATTAAGATATTTTCAGGATACGTTAGTGTCTCTGGAACTGATTAATATCGTAAAGTGGGGTGCAGCATATTGTATAGCTACAAGCTTGGTTTAAATTGCAGGATTTATGAATGTTTAACATTCATTTTTTGCAATTAATGTTTATATTTTCGAATTTGTTGATATTTGGGGGGAAAAAAACTCTTAAACCTGGGAACTCTTAAAGCGGGAACTGCCTATATTTGTTGTGATGTATAAAGTGTAGGAATATTTGATTTCTTAAAAGAAATTCTTCTTGTTAATAACAAGGTGAGTATAAACAGTAGTGACCCTTTGATTAAATAATTGCTTAACAAACTCAATAGAGGATTAATCTGTACTAAATTGAATGCTGCTCTGATATATTAGTAACTGTTCAACTAACTGGTTTATTAGACATAGATCTCAAACTATAGCAGTAATAAGTTGTTTCCAATCTATTAAAGTAAACTTGTCTGACAAAATAGGGCAGTATTAAATTGAAATTGAGTCTCTGTTGAATATTTGTAAATAACTAATCCTTGTGAAAATATACCCCCTATCCCTCCTTTAGTACCATTGAAACAACTGAACAAAATGTTTAAAATATAATTCTAGCATAATTCAAGTAAATTTAGGGAAAATCCTCCTGTTACAATAGATATGAAATATTATACAAGTAGGTCATAGCTTCATCCTGAGATCAGTGCACTAAGTAGCAAACTAAGTTTGCTATTTAGTACATTAATATCTTCCTTAGGGACCTTCTGCCACAAATTGCCTTAGTATTGCACACTCTAAATAAAAAGCATTGTTCCAATGGAGAATTATTTTGCTGTTTATTTTAAAGTTTATGCTACTATCCATACTGTGGTTTTGAACTTTACTGGAAGTCACCGATGAGTATTTATTATTATTATTAGCCATATGGTGCAAGGAATGCCTGAGGCTTATACTGCACCAGCCAAAAAAAAAAATTCTGAATTACCCCGAGAGAGAGAGAGAGGTAGAAGGGGATCACCAAGATTTTGTCCTTCCAGATCTCTTTCGTTCTTCAGATTTAATATATAGACTGCTGGCAACTAAACTGCAGTCTTCCTTAAATCATTTTGCTATTTCGGATGAATTTTCAGTTAGCCATGTAATATTAAATCTAATATTTGTAGATGCATGGAAGTTTTAATGTTGTTAATTGTTTACTATATTGGCTAAAAAGAACTGAAAATTTTTAGCTGAACTCTTTTGTCTTTGTTAGGGAGAAGATGGTCCAGATATCAGAGGAGGCACTGTAGATGCTCTGATTGTTCAAGCTACTAAAGCTTCGAAAAATGGTGAGAAACATGTGATCTTATTAAACTTATAATTCGTGATCTGGTTGAGCTTTCTGTTGCCTGCCAAAACCACTTTCATATTTGTCCTTTTTGATGACCTTGGAGAAATTTTCACTCCCGTCCTGATAAGGCAAGGTAATAGGGAGATGGGGGTCGATTGCCTTTCCTCTGGGGAAGAAGTTGAGGCTGGTTTTGTGGATAGGGCTATTAGAGAATTGGAGAGGGTAACTGTTGTCTGAGAATATTAATGATAGCCCAACCTGGCTACACTTCCACATACAAAGGTGGCATTTTTAATTATACCACATACAAACCATTCTTGTTAATGTAAACTGAAGCAGGGGAGATTCAGGGTACATTATTAAGAATCCATTATTCTTCCCCACTGGCTGGTCCTATTTCCCAAGAATAGTTTCTCTAGACTCTCCACCTTTCAATATTTTAGCAACCTTACCACTGCTACAAATGTGCTATAAACTTATATGGTACTTTATGACTGGGATAAAGCTGGCTGGCACAACCAGTTTTGTGAATTTTTGCTTATCTTCATTAACAAATTGGCTGTAAGGTGTGCCGTAGTAAATCTACGTTGCAAAATAAAAATGTGGGATTATAGCACTGTGTTATATGCAGTTTTGTACTACCTTGCATACAGGGCCGCGCCAGGCTATATAGTCGCCCTAGTGCAAACTTATTGTCTCCCCTACACCCACGGTCATTTTTCTTATATCAATTTTTTTGGGGGGAATTAAAAAATATATATATTTCCAAAATAATATATAATTTTATTTTAAAAACAAAATAACATATACAGAAACTCTCCGACTTACGTAATACTCGACTTATGGAAATTCGACTTTACATAAGTTTTTGCTGGCTGGTACAAACTTCAAAAAATCTTGGAAACATATTTTGCATCCCGTAAAAATAAATGGAGGTATCGTGAAAATATCATAATGTGAACCCAATAACACTTTTTTTTTTTTTTCCTTTTTTGTAATTTGTTCCAAGTCCTTGGAAGTTGAAATTTTCACTATGTTACTAAGCTATTTATTTCTCTAAAAGGTCATATTTATAATGAAAATTGCATTAACCTTCGTTATCATACGTTCCATTATTAGAATCAATTTTGTGAATGCCTTTGCGATATTTTTCTAAAACAGTTTACATTTTCTGGTTTATTGGGCTTTTCTGTTAGTGCTATCTATTGTCAACTGGTAGTAAAGTCGATCTTATTGCATTTGCAATAATATCGATAACTGCAGTTGTGTGGATTTTTATGCTATTATAGTGAAATGCGTTCCCCCTCACTGAAATCTTCAATCATATAAAAAACAAATTTTCAGAAACTTCTCTTCATTCCTATTTACATATTACAATGATGAAGGGATGGCGACCAACAAAAAGTGCAAGTGGTGGTAGTGCCAGGAAATGAAACAAAATTGATTTAGAAATGAAGATAGATGAAATTGATTAACTAGTACGAAGCAGCACAAAGTTTGTCATCTATTGCAAGGGAATTAGGTCTCACTGCTTCAACATTGAATACTATTTTAAAGGACAGTGCGTGTATAAAAGAACTTGTCAAAGGATCAACACACTTAAGATCATCAGTGATCACAAAACAGCGTTCAGGTGCTATATCGAAGATGGAAAAGCTATTAATAATATGGGTTTAAATTTAAAATTCATTATTTGTTAATATAAAAGACGACAAAATACATTATTCGATACATTGAACTTTTAGTCTCCTTAGTCTTTGCCGTCTCTTTTAGTGTTTACAGAACATTGCCTTTACAGCCTCTTAGTCTCTGCCACCCCTTAGTCATTGCCACCCTGGTGCGGTACACCACTTGCACCACTGGGTTGGCACAGCTCTGCTTGTACGAAATTGAATATAACACCGTACTATAATCCTAACAGTCTAACCAACAAAAACTTGTCTTTCAGTAAGATGCAAAGAACTGCAATGTAAAATTTAAGAACACATATGCAAGATTTTCCATGTATTGTAAAATCTGAAAAAGTAACATGTTTTCGTGAACTGAGATAATATTAAACCATTTATATCTGTACACAACATTTTTTAATATCTTAATTAAATCTTTCAACTGATCCTATAGCTTTAGCATGGTTTGTTGTGTACTGTTTTAAGATCCACACACACATTGTTAGTTCAAACACACTAATAATGTAGACAGGACCATGCCAAGGTAATTGGCACCCATGTGCAAAATACATTTTGCTCCCTTGCCCCCCCCCCCCCCACACACACATGAATTTTGAAACCTGCCAATCTAACACATTCAAAACTCTGAATTAGATGAGTGAATACACGTTGCATTACATTTCAGTTATAATTACAGTCGAACTTCCCTATAACGAATTCTATAAATCCAGCGAAAAAATTCGTTATAGAGAAATTTCGTTATACAGAGAATATCTTTTTTATTAGAAATTGTTATTTAATTAGAAAATGAAAATGAATCTACATTTATTTTTAATGTATTTTATTTCAAAAACACTTATTTAAATTACGCTTACACAATTTTCGCCAGTAAGTATCACAAATTAAAAAAAATCCATAATTTTCGTTTGCACAGTACAATTAAAAAATGTCTGATTCTCAAAGAAAACCTCACATTTGTTCAGAGCATTAAAAACATTATCAGGAACATTTTCACAAAACTGTAGACCCATACAAACCGTTTTAAAAGCGTTAATCATTTCTTCACGAGTTGGCTTTTCTACCGGTTGTTCTGATGTGTCTTCAGCGTCATCGTTAATTTCTTCGTGATCATGGTCGTGTCTAACACTGTTCAGCAGTATTTCATCTTCATTTGGATGTTCTGTTGTAGTCAGGTCTTGATCTACATAAACATAACTATCCAGTGTTATTTCATTTTCGATGTTTCCGGACGATTCTGATATTTTCCAAAAGTTTTTCAGTTGTGAAAGGGGCAGTTCATCTTGTTCATCCAGTTGATGTTCGACTTCTGCATTCAATGCAAATCCCGCTTTCGAAAAACAATTTTGAATAGTGTATTCAGTGACATCGTTTGTCCAAACTTTTGCCAGTTCAGAGATGCAATCTCTAAGGTTAATTGTAACTTCCAAGTTTCTATTTTCTGATAACGCATTGACAATCTTCATTATTATTCTCTTTCGATAATGAAATTTAAAATTTTTAATTATGCCTTGGTCCAATGGCTGGAGTTTTGACGTCACGTTTGGTGGTAAAAACAATAACTTCACACTTTCAAGTTTGGCAGAAATACTGGCAGGATGTGCTGGACAGTTGTCAGTTACCAACACGATTTTCCTTTTTTCTTTTGTTATACGCTTGTCTAGTTTTAATATCCAGTCTTCAAAGATATCACTGGTCATCCATGCTTTTTTATTAAAGGTGTAGTCAACTTCCAAAGATTTTGTGCCTCTAAAACATCTTGGGTTTTTTGATTTTCCAATTACTAAAAGTCTTAATTTTTCACTTCCTGTCATATTTGCTCCAACTAGCACAGTGATTCTTTCTTTGCTTTGTTTTCCGCCAAAACATTTATCATCTTTAAAAGCAAGAGTTCTATTCGGTAAACATTTAAAGAATAAACCCATTTCGTCAGCATTAAAAACATCCTTAGGTTCATATTCTTCCAAAATCTTCTTTAAGGTATTGTTCCTCCAACTGTTGCAATCTTCTTCACTTACATTAACACTTTCTCCACAAATAACCTTTTCCACAATTCTGTGGCGCTTCTTAAATTTATCTAGCCACCCAGTGCTCGCATTAAATTCTCTATGTCCCAGGGACTGTGCAAATTTCAGAGCTTGTTGCTTAATTATTGGACCCGATATTGGTATATTCTTTTCACGTATCATTTGCACCCATTTTAGAACAGCTTTATCAACATCTTCGTATATACACAACTTAATTCGCTTCTTGTCTGCTGCTCCTTCAATTGCATTTAAAATTGATTCTCGATTTTTTAAAATCGTAGATAAGCTGCTTGCAGGTATGCCATATTTCTCCACAATATCTTTTTTCTTAAAACCCTGGTCAATATCATGAAGAATCTTTACTTTATCATTAATACTTAAACATTTTCTCTTCGACATTTTTTCCCCAAATGTAAAAATCACTGGACTGTAGCTCTTGCCGATACATACACTGCAAACTTCGCTGCGCTGGCCATATAGTGAATTGTTAGTACAGGTACCGCCTACTCAATGACGTTTGCTTGCCAATTCAACAGTATCACGTGACTTTTCCTATCAATCACTGTGAAGAAATATACGACTTTCATTCATATATAAAATTTACGGTTAATGTATGCTGTATGTTACTTTTCAAAAAAAAAAAAAAAAAATACAAGAGCATATAGCCTATGTGATTGATAACAAATTGTTCTAAAAGAACTAAATAAAAAAAAATTTTTTTCATGAAAACCATCTACTAGGAGTCCAGTTAGATGAGAACGGACGTATCATATAATGATTGACAGGAAGGTCACGTGGTACGGTTGAGGTGAGAAGCGAATGTCACTCAGTAGGCGTTCGTTACTAAAAATTGACTATGGCATCATTCTATGTATTGCCGCCGCAGCACGCTAAAGGCTTACCGCAGCGAATTTCGTTTTCCCCTGAGCCAACATCAATTTGCAAATCTATCCTATTTATTGTAAAGTTTATGACCACTTTTAAGAAAACCCATTTGGTTTTATAACTGTAACAAAAATGAAACAAAGACCTTCCTACGGGCGTCAATGACCACAAGTATTCACTAAAAGAATGATTAATTCCAGATGCTAATGCGTAATTTCGGAGGGAAGGAGGTCGTATATTTTTAAAAATTCGTTATAGAGAGGCTAACACTTCGCTATATGGGGTTAATTTTACATGTAATTTCGTTTCAAGGTGCAATGTTTTGCGAAAAAATTCGTAATATAGAGAAATTCGTTAAATAGAAGTTCGTAATAGAGAAGTTCCACTGTATTTATTATTGAAAATAGTAATTAACATATGTGTGTATGTGTACCCAAAAAATATACAACATAGCAATAATGAAAAAATATATATATTTATATTTTTTCCATTTATAATATACTTTTATATCAAGGTACAGTGCCATTGTGGTATGGTAAGCATCCAAGCAAATGCCTGGGGCATCATTTGGGTAGGGGTGCCTCACCATCATGCAGATTATTTAATTTTATGGGTAATCCATATTCCCTAGGCAAATGCTTGATTTGCCTAGGGCACAAAAATATCTCACGACCATCAAGGTTTATTGTTTCTTTCATAAATAATATACTTGTATATGAAATTTATAAGGGCAACATTATTTTAACTAAATTTAAAGAAGGTCTATTTTTCTGGATTTGGCTGATGAGAAGTGTGTGTGTGTGTGTGTGTGTGTGTGTGTGTGTGTGTGTGTGTGTGTGTGTGTGTGTGTGTGTGTGTGTGTGTGTGTGTGTGTGTGGCTGCTGCTATTTCTAATTCATCATATAAATCAAATGCATTTATGTCACTGTGACCAATACTGTCATCTGATAATTGAAGTTGCAGATCTTAACATTTAATAGTTTTTTTTTTTTCCTTAATCAGCCAATGATTAAATTTGGTATTTTAGATTTAAAAAAAAAAAAAACACAAATGTTTATTATGGTGTTCTAATAATATGTTATTCACTGAACTTATCATCATATCCAAAACTGCATACAGTTAATACAGCTATAAAAAAAAAATAAATAAATAAAATTTTTTTTATTTTTTTAAATTTATTAATCAATAAAAATGAAAATATATTAACCTAGTAGCAGCTAATGAAATTTGGTTTATTCAAATGCTACTTCATATTCACACTTATCCAATTATTCAGTAAGTTTGCCAAAATATAAAGTTTCAGCAAAATTTTCTTTCAATAAATTACATTGCATAATGATTTAGACCAGAGGTTCCCAAATCTTCACAGTTCTCGGTACCCTTAATGTCTCAGTAATTTTTTCATGGCACCCCTAGGCCAAAAGAACTACCTAACAGTTCCGTTTATTAAGTAACTTAATAAGTAATGTTGCAACTGTGAACTACCTCAAGCTAGTAATTCACGTGGTGTCTGACAGATGTTGGGTATCGCTGTTTCCCTCAAATTTTAAATATTCTGCAGCTTGTGAGTTCATTGCAGCATCCTGGGGTGCTGCGCCGCACAGTTTGGGAACCACTGATTGAGACCATTTTCCATTATTGCAGATCTGCTGCTGTTCCAGAAAAAATACAATATTATAATATTACAGCAGGCCCCCGTTATAACGCAGTTCGCTTTACGCTGATTCGCTATAACGCTGTCACAGATCACTATAACGCTCTTTTACAGATTGCATTTTTGGCATATTTAACGAAATCGTTTCATTTGATGGAGTCGATAGCTTGAAAATGAATAGCAAAACAGCATTAAAACGTTTCCCACGCTGACTTGAGAAATTTTCTCCCACACTAATTTAATTGCAGTACAATCACTTGTTACGTAGTGTAGTTCCGAGATCAATCATTTTAAAAAATGATCCGAAGATCATTTTTTAAAAGATGACTAGACTTTGGATAAATATGCATTTATCCGAAGTCTAGTCATCACTCAGTACAGTATTACTTATTGTGCGTAACGGACAGTTTACTTGAACATTGTATCGTAATTAATGCAACCAACGCAGTTACATTTTTGAAGAGCTAATAATGGCCGATAAGAATGAAAAGACAAAGTCTGGGTGCAGTGCGGAGACTATAAATGTAAGAAAAAGACTGAATTTGAAAATTAAATTAGTCATTTTGAAGCGATTCGATTCCCGTCAATGACAAGCAGACATGTGCCATAATTTAGGACTTGCAAGTTTAACTGAAGAACAATTATAAAAAAATAAAGAATTAATTTTAGCAGCGGGAAAGATAGCTGTTCCACTGCAAGCAACTAGGGCTACGCCGGCTATTAGGATTGAAATGGAAAGACATTAACTAATTTTATTGAAGATAATATCCAATGCAGAATTCGGTTAAGTTAAATATTATTAAAAAAAGAAAAAAAAAAAGATTAGCCCAATATGATGATCTGAAGAAAACTCAACTAAAAAAAAAAAAAAAAAAATGTGGAACCATTTAAAACTGGTAAGAGCTGGTTGAATAGATTTAAAATCTAGGGAGAAGCTGCAAGTGCAGATCAAGGAGCCGAAACTTTCAAAAAAGAACTTGTTAAAATTATTGAAGAGGGGTATTGTGTGTTATACTTCTCAACAAGTTTATAACATAGATGAAGCAGGACTTTTGTGGAAACGAATGCCTAAAAGAAGTTTCATATTGAAAGAAGAAAAAGACATCCCAGGTTTCAAAGCGGCGAAGGATCCGGTGACTTTATTGTTGGGTGGTAATGTTGCGGGGGATTTAAAATTAATACCCCTTTTAGTTTATTTAGGAGAGGGCCAAAGTTCAACCCAAAATCGACACATTTTTCATGATTAAATTCATCAGTTAAATTAAATCAATTTAGATCAATTAAATT
Organism: Mastigoproctus giganteus; assembly: GCF_048544385.1. NCBI lineage: Eukaryota > Metazoa > Arthropoda > Arachnida > Uropygi > Thelyphonidae > Mastigoproctus > Mastigoproctus giganteus. The sequence continues at coordinate 128,490,720 of NC_143576.1, read as the reverse complement.
CATGATTTTAATTGGAATTTTAAGTTTAATTTTGATATGTAAGTAGTTACCACATAATTATATATGTATGTAATGCAGAATATTTTATGTGTACAAATATTTGAATATTATATATTTTGACCGACATTTGTGCATCTTTTCACTACCGTTTATTAATGATTAGGAAATATCCTATGGCACCGACCGCAACTTACAAATACATATGTTACCTTATGGGAATGCGGAGCTCGCTTAGCGCGGATTCACTTAGCGCTCTGTTTTTCTGGAACGAATTATCAGCGTTAAGTGGGGGTCACCTGTACATCAAATTTTACTTGTTTTTATTTCAACAAACCCTTAGTTGTAACTCCTAACTTGTGTTGAAGGCCCATTTTGCATTTGCTGACACTACCAGCCATTAGATCCCATTGGTAATAATAACACTAGCCAACAAATTTTTTACCTCCAAGAACTTGAATGCTGTTTTTAACCAATTTTTATGTGTAGATTTCGAAAAGTCACCATGATAGTTTCACATCACAGTTATTAAATATAGGTGGAGTTACGTTTTACCAAAATATGCAAATTTCACATAATCTAGCCATTAATTTATGACACTGGTTTATTTTAACAGATATAAGATAATTCTCTTAATTTTAACAAGCAATTCTGGTCTTGGTTTTCTTGTGATAAACATAATCAGACTTCTACCTATGCTGACCGGGCAGGTAAAATGCCTGCCTGGCAACCCAAAGGTCATGGGTTCGAATCCTGTCTCGGGCTTGGATCAGAGTAGGAGATGCAATATGGCCACAGAAGCCAATGCACCAACAACTAAAAAAAAAAAAAAAAAAAAAAAAAAAAAAAGCCTTCTACCTGTGGTTCTTAGTTTCAAATTCCGATGCAACAATTTACAGTTTGAAGAAAGCACACTTAGTTTTTGGTGAGAATTTTTGTAGGCTGTGCCAAGGTTTTCCGAGTATTAACTGATTGTGACATGTTCTGAGGGTTATAAATCTATCCTCCAAACGATAGTGGGGAAGATAATAGTGATCAAGTTCAAGTTGAGGATTCCCTGGAAGCCCCCTCTTCACACAATGTCGACTATGAGCCTAAGTTCAGGCAATGATGTGCATTTTAATCGAACAAGATTAGTTGAATGATTTGGTTCGAGACTTAAATTTGCTGAAAGAACAAGCTGAACTGTTAGGCTCTAGGTTACAGCAGTGGAATATACTCTCAGCAGGAACAAAGATTTCAGTGTTTCGAAAAAGACATGAAAAGTTTCGAAATATTATTCTACAGAGGACAGTATGTGTTTTTGCAAAGACGTTATTGGACTTCTGAAAGAACTAGGTGTCATTCATAAGTCAGATGAATGGCGTTTATTCATAGATACCTCAAAATTAAGTTTTTAACGACAGTTTTGCATCATAATGGCAACGAATTTCCATCAGTTCCTGTGAATCATTCAGTTGGACTTAAAGAAAGTCTACCCATTCCAAAGCCAGAAAAAGACCAGTCAGATCTGCATAATTATAGACCAATCTCACTTACTAGCTGTTTGGGTAAGACTTTGGAAAAAAATGGTACACAATCGCCTCACCTGGTATCTGGAAACTCAAACTACTATGAACAAAGATCAGTTGGATTTTGTAAAAACAGATCTACCCTAGACCTTATGATTAAAGGCCGAAGCAAATGTGCAAAATGCATTCATAAAGAATCAACATTTGGTCATGGTGAACTTAGATATAGAGAAAGCTTTTGAAACCACATGGCATCCTTCATAATCTACATGCCCTAGGACTAAGAGGACATTTACCATCATTAATTCAGAGCTTTCTCGAATATCGAACCTTTCAGGTCCGTTATTGAAGTGCACTCTCCAGAATCTCCATACAGGAGGAAGGAGTCCCACAATGGTTAGTTCTCGGTGCCACACTCTTCGTAGTTAGAATACACACGCTAACGACAACCATCCCAAATTCAGTAGACACTTATCTTTATGCCAATGACCTCACTATATCCAGTCACTCACAAAATATGTACTCAATTGAAAGGAAGCTCTAACTGTCAATAAAAGCACAATCATGGATTTTACAAAACGGTTACAGTCTCCACAGAAAACTGTTGCTATACACTTCTGCAAGAAGCGAAAAATGCACCCTGATCCTGACTTGCATTTGGGTTATGTTATACCAGTAAATGACAAATCCGGTTTCTAGGTTTAATATTAGATAAGAAATATAAACTTTCTAAAACACATACATCATGTACAAACTGCTTGCCTGAAGAAAATGAATATCCTCAGAGTGCTCTTTGCGATATCATGGGGGGGGGGCTGATCGATACTGCCTTCTTCATCTGTATAAAACGAAAATTTGATCCTGACTAGACTGTGGTGACCTGTATATGACTCAGCTAGAAAATCAGCATTACAGTCCCTAAATACTATTCAACACAATGCCCTTAGAATAGCACTAGGTGCTTTCCGAACATAACCAGTCCATAGTCTATATACAGGGTTGTTAAAATTAAAGTATCCCTATGTAGAGGGCTCTGGAACGAGTTCTAAGGCTCGTACTGAAGAGAAATTTGGGAAACAGGTACAATAAAAAATGCACTCTCCATTTATTGGGAGGGAAAAAAAAATTAGTTACAAAATTTTTCACTGTATGGTGCGTAACTATCTTATTTACGATTATGCAAATAACATAAGTTATTTGCATAATCGTAAGTTATTGCCACAGTGCCATTACTCAGCTCTACTGTACTGTGTAAAAGCAAAGCAGTCTCTTCAACATCATACAGTAGATGTTTGCCTGCACTACAGCATCTATGCCAACAACGTTGCAGGAAAAAGGTACTATTAGTGAAGCTGTACTATCAGAACAGCAACAATACAGCTGCACCTATCAGAGAATTCTGGCATCAGAAGCACATAAGATGTGGACCTACGACTGTTTGTGCAGTCTCCAAAATGATTGCAAAATTTGAAGCGACAGGACATCTTGGTATTCAACCAGGTAGAGGTCGAAAACAAGTGGACTCCTCTCGTGTTGAAGATGTGGCTGTCGTGGATTTATCAAGTCAATCTCCATGTAGTAATGCAAGTGTACCAGCTGTTTCTCGTGAAGTGGACATGCCGTATTCCACTGTAAGGCTAGTAATGTGTCAGGTGTTGCGGTACTATCCTTACAAGATGCATATGCTACAGCAGTAAAGCATGGTGATGTAGATATTCATTTCACATACGCACTTCAATTTCTGGCGGGAATGACAGTGGATATCACTTGGCCATGGAACATCCTTTGCAGTGATGAAGCCCACTTCTGCTTAAATGAAAGTGAATACGCACAACTGTCACATTTGGGCAACAGAAAACCCTTGAGTTATCCAAGAGGTCCTGTTGCATTCTCCAAAAGTGGCATTGTGATGGGGATTTACGGCCACATTCATGATTGGGCTATATTTTTTGAGCAGGTCATACCGACTGGACCACGCACCTGTTCCGTCATTGGATAGCGATATTGTGAAATGTTGGCAAATTTCGCAATACCAGACCTGCAATAACGTGGGTGCCTTCAGGATACCATATTCATGCAAGATGGTATGTCACCCCACATCCACCGTTGTGTCCAAAGATTGCTGAGGGAACACTTTACAGATGAACGAGTCATCAGCCATTGTTTCCAGACATCTTGGCCACCCCAATCACCGGACCTCGCCCCATGAAACTTCTCGTTGTGCGGTTTTTTGAAGAAACAGTTATATCAGGACGGATGTCAAACTCTGGCAGATCTGAAGGACAGCATTAGACGTCATGTGCTGGCTATTCCAGTTGACATGTTACATTCTGCTATAGAAAATGCTGTTCTTAGAATGGAAACTGTTGACCAAAATGGAGAACACATTGAACAATTGGAGTGCTGTTAAAGTAATTTGTATTGTCACAGTGTCATATAGTGATATTTTGTAACTAATTTTTTTTTTCCCAATAAATGGTGAGTGCATTCTTTATTTTACCTGTTGCTCAAATTTCTCTTCAGTACGAGTCTTAGAATTCGCTCCAGAGCCCTCTACATAGGGATACTTTAATTTTAAAAACCCTGTATATTGATGTGCATGAACCTCCATTATCCCTTTGGAGGCAGATGCTTCTGCTTACGTATGCAGTCAAGCTTCGGAGACTTCCCACACATCCTATCTGGCGTTACCTCTTTAACTTGTCTTTTGTAAATTTCTACAGGAATAAACCAAATGAAAATAAACCTGCTGGAATCAGATTGAAGGATGTAATGCAGAATTGAAGTATCCCACTAGACAATATCCAGCCAGACAACGAAAAAATGGAGCTACCATGGTCCACATTCAAACCTTTATGTGATAACTTTTTCTGTAAGTGGGGAAAACAGGTGCTGGACAATCAAAATATACAGCAGCTACATGCAGCTTATGCAACAGCAAACACACACTGTCTGCAAATATATACTGATGGATCTAAATCTAATGTGTGTGTAGGTGCTGCAGTGGTTCTTCCAACTTGTGTTATCTCTGAAGCTCTTCTCCCTAGTTGCAGTATTTACACTGCAGAACTTCATGCAATCAAAATGGCTACTGAACACATCAACGACATGTCTAATGAAGAGATAATAATCTATACTGATTTCTTGAGTGCAGTAACTGCTTTACAACATATGTCCCAACTCTCATCCTATTTTGAAAGAGATCAGGGCACACTTGATCAATCTAACAAAATGTAACACAATGGTAAGGTTTTGCTGGGTTTCTGGGCATGTTGGAATCCAGGGAAATGAGAAGGCAGATGAAGCAACTAGAAATCCAGTCAACCCTGTGTCTTCACTTGCCTTGATTCCTTATGGCCTGCAAACTGATTATAAAACAGAGATGCATTGATCAATAGGCATCAGTATGGCAGCAGCAGCAAACCCATAATAAGCATTTTCAAATAAAGAAAATGTCACTATACAGGAAATCTAGTTCATGATTAAACAGACAAGAAGCGGTTGTCCTTGCAAGGACATGCATCGGACATACCCATCACACCCACCTTCACTTGTTGACAGCCGATGAACCTCCTCACTGTCATCATTGTCCTGCCCTACTAACAGTGAAACATATCCTTCTCGACTGTCCACATAATCATGCTGCTCGATTAACAAATTTTAAATCGGCTGTAACCAAAAATAATTCATTAGAGATGAACCATATTCTCAGTGATGATGCAAATTTGTCCGACCTGTTTAATTTTTTAAAGCAAATTCATTTCTACAAACTTATCTGAGTTATGACTGGGGGAAAAAAAAAAAAGGAAAAAAAAAGAAATGATTTCATTTGCAGAACTACTGTGACAGGCACAATTTGGCCCTTGTGCCCAAAATCCCCATTAAAACCAACTTAAAGTCATGAAAGCATGTCTAAGGTTCTGCATGCTATGAAATACCAGGATTACGGTTGGAAAATTTTTTTTTTTTTTTTATTTTATGAAAACCCCAAACACGAAAGGTATCAAAACCTATAGTACTTAGTACCGTGCATGGGTTGAAGGAGAAGTATGGGGGAGGAGGGATGCCGGAAACTTTGCTCTAGAGACTAAACATGGGTTTCGCCACTTCAAGTCTCCAATAAGCAAAGTGGTGGTATTTCACCGGTTGATAAAAGTCATGCAGTGATCTTAAGGTTATTGGTTTGCACATCAAACTTGTATTGATGAAAAATTTTGTGAAGGAACTAGATAAAGAAGGTAACGGATTTGCATACTTGAGAAGTGTTTCCTAATTTAACATATGCCAAAATTAAGGAAGGAATTTTCCTAGGATCCCAAATTAGGAAACTCCTAAAAGACAATGTGTTTGAAACCCAGTTAAAGGAGGTTGAATTGGCAGCTTGGCAATCATTTAAGGCGGTAGTACATGTTTTATTTTTGGGGTAATAGGAAAGAAGAAAACTATGAAATGTTTGTGTGTAATTTACTCAAGTGCTGTATAACATGGACTGTCGCATGTCATTGAAAATTCATTTTATTCATTCCTATCTCGAATTTTTTCCCGAAAATCTGGGAGATGTGAATGATGAACAAGGGGAACAGTTTCATCAAGATATTTCCATGATGAAAAGTGGTACCAAGGTCGCTGGGATCCTGTAATGATGGGGGTTAACTGTTGGTTCCTTGTGAAGGAGAGTAAGCAGAAATACAAGAGAAAATCCCTTGGTGGCAAACATTTTTAAGGCAACTACAGGTGTGCTGATTATATATTATTGAAATATAACTATTTTGCTATAATTCAATATTTTTTCTGAAGTTAAATGAGTTATAGAGAATGTATAATAATTTTTTACACTTGGATTACAAATTTGAATTGTACATATATATCCCTTTATTTTAACATTAACGTTAGTACATCTTTTGATGTAGATGTGATAGACTTTTTATGGTGATTGGAATCAGCATGTTTATTTCCTCCAGAATCACATATTTTCATTGCAGAGGTATGACAAAAAAATATATTTTGTTAGCTAGTGTAATAGGCAAAGAATACATTGACTTTTATAATTTAAAAATTACAAAATACTTTCTTGCTGTTGTTATAAAGCCCGATTGGCAATCTCAATAAAGAAGAAACAACAGTCAAATTTCAAAAAGTATTTAATATACTGAAATAAAAATAAGACAATAACAGCTACTCTGTTAATATTAAAATCTAATATTTTGATTTAATTTGGATTGATGACAAAATTAATTTCATTTATTTTTAAATTTACAAAAAGTACATTCATTTGCCCTTCCCACTTCATCTGTCCTGTAATCAAATTCATTGTATATTTAAGTTATTCTGGTCAAATATTCCCACATTGGATCTTGCTGTAGCTTTTAACAAATTTTCAAATGTGCTAATAACAATTATTGGTGCAGCATCAATAAATCAATCCCCAGTAAATTCAGCTACACCAAGAACCCACTTTTAGAGGTTCATTTAAATGCTAATGAAAAAGAATAAGTTCAAATTTCCCCAATTCTCAGTTTGAGTATGTTTGGATTACTGTGATCAGATGGTTTGTTAGCTTTTCAGTATTAGTTCACATTTATTGTTCAAATAGGAATACTGATGTTGTGTTTTTGACGTTTATTGACTTTCTCTCATGGCATGATGCAAATGACAGGAGCACAGAAATATGGCTGTAATGTCTTTTTGCCAACTATACTATCCACACTGGTATTTTTCATGTTCAAACCATTCTATTTTGTCAACATTAGCCATTTCCACACACTCAAAAATTACAAAAATATTGATTTTGGTTCTCAGCCTTTTTCAATTGTAATGGTGCAATGATTACAGTGATCAACATAATTTTGCCTCCAGTAATATATTTGCTGTTTGCAGTAAATTTTTTTGTTTAATTTTAAAAAAAATAATAATTCTTAAAATTTTATACTACATCACAATTTCTATTCTGGTTTTTTGTGTTTACCCATAAAACAATGTTTTACTACAATTTAAGGAAGTAGATATGCACTAATCTATTGTATTTCCTAAAATAGGGAAGTAGATATGTACATGTTTGCATGTGCTCATAGATGGCAGTAATGTTGGGAAGGATTAACATATTCAACCTTGTCTGTCTGCCTCCCATTTCTCTCTTTCAGTAATGGATAGACAGTTTAGTGTGAATATGTACAGTTTATGTGCGTATCTATTCCAGATTAGCATTAGCAGAGGCATATGATGTAAGAAAGCATATTTCCTTTTTCTGTACTTTGCTTAATATGTATTGTTTAAGCAGAAGTAAACCAAGTGTCTGAATCAAACTGTCAATTTCTGCAACACATGTAGATCTTACAACAAAAACTCAAGAGGAAGAGAATGTACAGTATTACTAAATGTGCATATTCTTTTTACTTTGGTTGCTAGATTGACAATCAGGATAAAATTGGGCTTCATATATGTGCTGTATCAATACTGCACCACAAATCTGAGGATGTGGCTAACTATGAATATTAAAAGTATGCCGTTTGCTGTTCCTATGATGTAGCAAGAACTATTCAACCATGTTAACTGCAATTTCTGCATGACAAAAATATTGGGGATATCCAGAAAAAGCAAGCACATCATCGATTATCCTAACATATCATCTTCAATAAGGCCTATTCCACATATCGAAGACCTCCCGATACCAGATCCCCAAAATCAGGGGATAAAAGAATCAGTGATGAATACAGTAATACCCCGACTTACGCGAACTCGGAGTTACGCGGTTCTTGATTTTTTCATTTGGCAACACTGCCGCCCACTATCTTAAAGGTCGTTTTTCATATGTTATCGATATATGGAGCGACGGCGGAGAGTGAGAGCGAAAGATGAACAAAATTCAACTTTGCTGCGCATGAGCTGCATACATATACAAGAATTTGTATTCCAACTGTCATATTTATATGTGTGCATTCGAATTCGTGCTCAACTTTTGTCGGAAATTACATCGTTTTCACGAGAGAAATGGATCGTGTCGGTCGAGCCGTATACAGTCAGTCCTCGTATAACACGTGTTTACACTACACGAATTCGATCATACACTATTTATAAATACGGTAACGATATCTTATAATATAACACGAACCGAATTGGCTTAAGCACGATTCGCCTTTGTGTTTACAAGAAATGGCAGTCGAACGCAGAATCACCCCAACCGAACGCAACACGATAGGAATGAAGAGAAGATTCTGAAAGTGTATTTGTTTTAGGGGAAACACATTTCTCGAGTTACTACCAGTTTATAACAGATTCCACTAGCAGAAACGCAACTGGATTTTTATTGTTTTATGGTAGTAACCCCTAGAAATGTGAGGTGTTAATAGTGTATCTCTGCCTTTATGGTGTTGTATATTCAGTTGCTACATGCGCGCAGCTTTGTTTATGCGTATCAAGCGTGCCTCCTTGTTTTGTAATTGTGCTTTATTCCCTAAAAATGAGTAAAATACTTAAAAGGTGTGAAAAGGAAGTGTACTGGTGAAGACACTGCAGATTCAGAGAGAAAAAGAAAAGCAATTATCAATAAACAGAGGCAGACTGGCTCAAAAATTCTTACCCAGGAAAATTTATAGTGGCCTCATACTATGGTTTATGGCCAAAATCACACCGACCACCAGGGTTTCCCCGGTAAGGCTTATGGCCAGTCCGCCTCTGTCGATAGAGAAAAAATATGAAATTGTGAAACGCTTTGAGCAAAATGAAAGACCATGTGATATTGCATGTGCTACAGGCCTAAATGAGGCAACGGCGAAAAGCACATGACAATTGCAAACTTGACAGAAGGTCTCGGCTCAATTGAAAAGGGCTTAAAAATTTTAGAAAACATAGACTACAACGAAGAACGCGTTATAGCTACAAAGCAAGGAATAAAAAAATTATTAGCTTGCTATGAAGAAATTCTGAAAAAGAAGTCTGTGTCGTCGGACGAATTTGTTAGATTTTATGAAGCCATCGACATCGAAATAACTTTTTTACGTAAGTCATTTATTTTTTTAATACATATTTTGTATTAATATGTATAAAGAACTGCAATTTTATTAATATTTTTCTTCTAAACTAGTGTTTTTTTTTTTAGTCCTTGGTCCCAATTAAACAAAATTTATATGTATTTATATGCAAAGTTGTACCCCGACTTAAGCGATTTTCGTCGGACCCACCTATCACGTAACTTCGGGGTATTACTGTATAGCTAGGATTCTTGTGTTGCAGACTTTACTGAATCATCCACTTCAACAGATTTGGACTACCAACCTGAAAATTATGAAGAGTCATACTTTATCAAACAAGAAGAGTTGAATAACTTAGTTTGTGAATTGCATTTCTCTAAAGAGCATGCAGAACCCCTTGATTCAAAGTTACAACAGTGGAAGTTACTTTATCAGGAACTAAAATTACAATATATAAAAAAAGTCACAAAGTGTTTTCAAAATACCTTGTTATGGTAATAGTATGTATTTCTGTAAAGATATTAGTGGTATTTTGAATAAATCAGCCATTGAACACAATTCTAGTGATTGGTGTATATTTACTCATGCCTCTAAATTAAGTTTAAAAGCAGTTTTGCTGCATAATAGAAATGCAATCCCAATCAGCTCCTCTAATTCATTCTGTTGTCTTGACAACAGCATGAATTAGAGGAGCTGATAGGATTGCATTTTTATAACAAAAATTATGGCTGGTGCCATATTTTTTATAAACTGATGAGCTTGCATTTTTAAAACATAAGAAATATGGCACCAGCTATATTTTTTTTGTTTTAGCTAAGAAACTTTCTTCTAGTAAGCCTATAACTAATTTAAAACTATGAACATAATGGTATAGCATAATACATGTAATACAAACTTGTTATACATATTATTGCATTTAGGTATCTATCAGTTAAGTGTATTATTCTCAAGTTAAATTATATTTAAATGGAAATTATGCCTCAGACTATCCAGGAGTGCTGTGTCATGGGGGAGAATTGAAGAGAGAATTCTCCTACAAATCATGGCCTAACAAAATGTGCAATGTTTGCAGACTTATTTGAAATGGAACATAATGGAGCCAATGGAAAGTCTATGTGTGTGTGTGTGTGTTGGTGCAAAGAGTATGAGGAAATTAGGCATGAACACAGCATTCTGATGGGTATATATAAGAGCTTTAAGAACAGGGTGGATGCTCTTGAAGGAATTAAAATGGGGGGGTATCAGGCTCTCAGCTGCTAAACTCAATGCCAGAGCCCTTGCTTGTGCATCAGGCAACACAGTGTCAATCCCCAAGTCAGGTGTACTGGTCCTACAATAGCTACTTCCTGTAGGACTCTATCATCACAGGGAAACATTAGATATGTTGTGCAAAAAAGGATAAATGGAATAGGACCAGGGTATGTATGCCAGGAGCAAAGGTAGATGACAATGTACAGAGATATCATCTTTTAAGAGCAAAAATATGATATTGTTGTACACATTGGCACTAATGACATTAAGAGTATGAGATTTGCAGATGTACTTAACAAGTACAGGGCAGTGTTGAAAAAGAAGTCACGAGTTAGGGTTAAAGTTCAAATTGTCTGCAATCCTGCCCAGGTATGATAGGAGAGACTGTGCAAGTCTCATGGGGTAGAATTTTTTGCAGCATGGTCTGTGCTCATTAAAAGGAAAGTGTTTTTACAGGGATGGGATACACTTATAAAGATAGACTGCAAGAATATTTGCTGATGATATTGGGCCAGTGTTTGGTGGGTCAGAAAACTGCTAGCTTGGGGGTGGGTATGCAGACTAATATATTAATTAGATCCACAGGCAGAGGTTAAAGTGATTCTTGCACCACTTCTATTGGAACATGCAACAGTCTGGAAAGCAAGATTTTGGGGATTTCAAGCCCTGCTGTCGATGATAGTGAATACATGAAATAAGTAAATACATGGGCTGTGTTGTGGTAAAAAAAGAGTAAGAATAGGTGCATGTATACTTACATGTACACTAATCCTAGGAGCATAGTAAATAAATTTGAGTTAGAAGTGCTGGTCAAGTAATCAAATGCAGATATTGTGGGGGTATCCTAGATGTCGTGTCATTCAGACATAAGGGATGCAGAATTTCAATATGGGAGGTACAATGTGCAAAGAAAGGACAGGAGGTTGGGTGGGGTTGTGTTGGTAGTTAAGAAGCATATTAAATCTAAGCCAGTGCATCCAGTCAACATGGGTGACCAATGTTGAGTCAGTATGGCATTACAAAAACACTGGGAATGGAAAATGAGAATATGAGTGCATTATAGGTCTAATGACTGTAATGAGTATAACAAACAACTATGGAGAGACATAGAGTGGGCCAGTAAATCAGATTGTTTTATAATGGGATATTTTAACTTTCCAGATATTGACTGGAACTGTTGGGGTAGAGAAGCAGCAAAAGGAAGCTGCTTCTCTACCCCACTTCTTGATAATCTGATCAAGAACTCTTGATCTGATTATCAGCAGTAATTCTTCATGCATAAAGAACCTGCAGGTCAAAGACCCTCTGGGTGGCAGTGATCACATTGTACTGATATGAGATTTACTTAAACACATTACTGTCTAGGGTAAAGGGTAACTACAACGGTCTTAGTTATTAAATTCTATGCTGTGGGACTGTCTGACAACAGAAAATTCTAAATGGGAAGCATTCAGGGAATAATTGTAGAAGCTACTAGGCTTTTCATACCAACTAAGAAATACCATTCCAGGCTTAGACCTAAATGGATGTCAAATGAACTGGTGAGACTTGTTGCTGAGAAGTAAAATAGATAGGATGCATATAAATTATCAGCTATGATGGATAAACTAGTGTTTAATCAAGTTACAAAGAAGAAGATTAGGCAAGCTAAGACAGATTAGGCAAGCTAAGACAGATTACAAGAAATCTCAGGAACAAAAAAGCCAAATAAAACAGCAAAGACTTTACTTGTATAAACACTAGAAGAAAGGGGATGAATCACATTGGTCCACTTGATGTTGATGGCTTGACTGTTGACTATCCTGTTCAGGTTACTATCAAACAAGGACTAATAGATTAACAGTAGCCACTGGCAGAGGTGGAAGTGATTCTTGCACTGCTTCTATTGAAATGAGCAGAAGCCTGAAAAACAAGATGCAGGATATTTCAGAGACTGCTGGGAGATTTGCGGTACAAGTAAACACATGTGTTGTGTTAGGGTAGCCAAGAATAGAAACAGGTGCGTGTACACCAATGCTAGGAGTTTGGTAAATAAATTTGATGAATTTGAGGTATTGCTCAAAACATCAAAGGCAGATATTTTTGGGATATCAGAGACGTGGTGTCGCACAGATATAAGGAATGCGGAACTGGAATTTGGGGAATACAATGTGTATAGAAAGGATACAGGACAGGACAGGAGGGGAGGAGGGGTTATGCTATTAGTTAAGAAACACATAAAGTCCAAGGAAGTGAAGCCAGTCGACATCGATGGACAGGGCAGGGTCGAGTCAGTTTGGTGTGACATAAGCATAGGGAAATCAAAATTGAGAGTAGGAGTGTGCTATAGGCCTAATGACTCTGATGAGTATAATAAGATATTGTACAGGGAAATAGTGGGCCAGTAAATCAGAGAGTCTTATAATGGAGGATTTTAATTTCCCAGATATTGACTGGAATTTGTGGGTTGGTCACTCGCACACTAGCAAGGCTTTTGTTGATTTATTGGATGATTGTTTTCTACATCAGCATGTTCGTGAGGCAACAAGAGGGAGCAATACTCTTGATCTGATTATCAGTAGTGATTCTTCATGCATTAAGAATCTGCAGATAAATGAACCACTAGGTGACAGTGATCACAGTGTGTTGAAGTGGGATTTACTCAAGGAGGTAACTACCATCAGAGGTAAAGGGAAGGGTTTTTGTTTTCGTAAAGGCGACTATGATGGTCTGAGACAGTATTTAAATTCTATACAGTGGGACCAACTGATGATGTTACCAACGGCAAACTCAAAATGGGAAGCATTCAAGGAACTAATCTTGGAGGCTACCAGGCTTTACATACCAACTAAGAAATATTGTTCAAGGTTTAGGCCTAAATGGTTGTCAGATGAACTAATGAGACATGTGGCAGAGAAGAAAAATGCATGGGATACATACAAATTAATGGGTGACATGGAAGCCTATGATAGCTATAAGTTGGTCTGTAAACAAGTCACAAAGGAGATTAGGCAGGCAAAGGCAGACTATGAAATATCCTTGGCAAAGGATGCAAAGAAAAACAGAAAAGAGCTCGTTACCTATTTAAACTCAAGAAGGAAAGGGATGAATCAGATTGGTCCACTGGATATTGATGGTTCAACAGTTGAGGATCCTGCTCAGGCGGCTAACAATCTAAACGAGTATTTTGCATCTACATTCACGCATGAGGAGTTATTCAGGAAGGAGAATGATGTAGGTAAAGTAAACATTGGCAGTGAGCTGGATGATTTTGTAATAACTGAGAGGAAAGTGGAGGAGAGATTGTTGAGAATAAACATAAAAAAGGCACCTGGGGTGGATGGGATCTATCCAGTTATATTAAAGGAGGCAGCAAAGGAAGTAAGCAAACTCCTAGCCATAATTATGAGAGCTTCTTTGGACTCAGGGGAGGTACCCATAGACTGGAGATGTGCAAATGTAACCCCAATTCACAAAGAAGGATCAAAAGCTGACACAAGTAATTATAGACCTGTTAGTTTAACTTCTGTTCCAGGTAAATTAATGGAGGCACTGGTTAAAGAAGCACTGCAGGATCATCTAGACAAGAATTCAGTTATAGCTCAGACGCAGCATGGTTTTGTTAAGGGCAGGTCTTGCCTGACCAATTTGATTGGATACTATGATGTAGTCACAAAAGAACTGGATGCAGGGAATAACTTTGATATTATATATTTGGATCTTAGAAAGGCTTTTGATACTGTTGCACATGGAAGACTGCTGCACAAAGTGGAGCAGTGTGGCATTGGAGGCAAATTGCTGCTATGGATAAGGGGATGGTTGAGTGGCAGAAGACAGAGAGTGGTAATCAATGGACACTGCTCAACGTGGACTAATGTTATTAGTGGAGTTCCTCAGGGTTCAGTGTTGGGTCCATTGTTGTTTTCGGTGTTTATGAATGATATGGATGATGGGATATCAAGTTTAATGTCCAAGTTTGCAGATGATACAAAGGTTGGCAGGGTTGTTAAGGACACCACTGATGCTATGCTGCTGCAACAGGATCTGGAAAGGTTGAACAGATGGGCTGAGAGGTGGCAAATGAAGTTTAACATTGACAAATGTAAAGTACTACATATGGGAAACAGTAACCCCAGAGCAACGTATGAACTCTGCGGTACTACACTGACTGTGGTGGAGAATGAAAAGGACCTGGGGGTAATTGTGCAGGCAGATATGAAGTTCTCTGAGCAGTGCAGTGCAGCTCGTCTGCACTGCTCAGAGAACACTGCACTGCACTGTTCTCTGAGCAGTGCAGACGAGCTGCAAGAGTAGCTCATGGTGTCTTGTCAATGATATACAGGAATTTTCTAGCAGGGATAAGGAGGTGATTATTCCCTTGTATAAGGCAATGGTTAGGCCACATCTTGAGTACTGTATACAGGTCTGGAGGCCTCATTTCAAGAAGGATGTAGAGCTGCTGGAACGGGTACAGAGAAGGGCAACAAGATTAGTGAATGGAACAAAGGGTTGCTCTTACGAAGAAAGGCTTAAGTTTTGCAAATTACAGAGTCTGGAGACTAGGCACCGGCGAGGTGATCTGGTAGAGGTGTATAAGGCTTTGAATGGTTTGAGCATGCTCAATGCCAATGGGATTCTTCATCTTGCTCAGAATAATCAGCTCAGAGAGCATAAATTCAAATTGAGGAAGGACGGATGTTGGATAGATGTGCGGAAATTTGCCTTTGGTCAGCGGGTGGTTGGTTGGTGGAACAGACTTCCATCACTTGTTGTTGAAGTTGATAGCCTAAACAAATTTAAGGCTCAACTGGACAGATATTTCGACCGAACGGAGGGGTGAAATGGGAGTGGTGTGTGTGTTTTCTTTTTTGGCTGATGCTGAATAAGCTTGCTTTCTTGCATCATATGCCTCTACTAATGCTAATGCTAACTGATGTAATTTGCATCTGCCTTCATGCGTGAGGTGTTCTTTAGGAAGGGAAATGCCAGAAATTCATCAAAATATAACAGGGAGCTAAATGGGTTTGTGATAACTGAGAGAAAAGTGAAAGAGAAATGTTGACGCCTAACATAAGAAAAGGTTCCCGGGGTGGATGGGATCTATCCAATTATATTATAGGAGGCAGCAAAGGAGGTAAACAAATCTTTAATCATGATTATGAGAGCATCTTTGAATTCAGAAATGGTCTGTTATGGACTGCAGATGATCAAATATTCCCAATTCACAAAGAAGGGATCAAAGGGTGACATGAATATTTACAGACCTGTTAGCTTAACTGTGTTCCAGGGAAAATATGAAGTCACTGGTGAAAGAAGTAATGCAGGATCATCTAGACAAGGTCGGAATTATGCTGCATTCACAGCATGGATTTTTTTAAAAGGAAATCTTGTGACCAATCTGAGTGGATATTATGATGCAGTAAGAAAGAAACTGGATTCAGAGTGATAATTTTGATATCATATACTTAGATTTCAGGAAAGCTTTTGATACTGTTACACATAAGACTGCTGTGCAGATTGGTGCAGGGTGGCATTAAGGGCAAATTACTGTTATGGATAAATGGATGGTTGAGTGGGAGAAGACAAAGTGCGGTTATTAATATACACTGCTCTTCGTGGACCTATGTTATTTGTGGAGCTCTCCAGGTTTCAGTGCTGAGCCTATTGCTGCTTTCTGTATTTATTAATAATATTGATGAAGGTATATCAGGCTTAATATTTAAGTTTGCAGATCATAAAAAGGTTTGCAGGGTGGTTAATGGCAGTAATCAGGTAAGCTACTGCAACAAGGTCTAAAAAATTAGACAGATGTGCTGTGAGACATATGAGAGTTTAACATTTAAAAATGCAACATACTGCATACGAGTAGCAGTTATCCAAGATTAATATACCAACTGTTATTGTTATTTGGTTTTTTTTAGGAGCATTAGCAACTAAGGCCATATTGCTCCGGGATATGCGGTGGTCATTCCCTGACCTTTCTGCATCCTCCGTAGTTGGTTGTCATGGGCTCGAACCCCAGTCTAATCAAGAAGCGTGTGCTATGCACTGCTGCTCCTTCCCACCCAGCTACAGAGGCGCCCATTATATCAACTGTATGGTACCATATTCAGAATATTAGAAAATGAAAAAGATCTGCGGGTATTTGTGCAATCAAATATGTAGTTCTTTGAGCAGTGCAGACAGGCTGCCAGATCAGCTCATGGGATTATCCCATTTAACAAGGCAGTGGTTAGGCCAAGTTTTGAGTACTGAATACAGGTTTGGAGGCCTCATTTTTGGAGGAAGGATGTAGGTTTTCTGGAATGGATGCAAAAAAGGGCAATAAGATTGGTGAAGGGAACAAAAGGGTAGTCTTACAAAGAAAGGCTTTAGCCTGCAGTGTCTGAAGACTAGGCACCTGTTAGGTGATCTGATTGAGGTGTTTAAGGCTTTGAATGGATTAAGCATGCTCTGTGTTAATGGCATTGTTCCTCTTGCTGAGAGTACTCATGATGGGACAATTCAAATTGAGAAAGGATGGTTGCAGGTTAGATGTGCGGAAGTGTGCCTTCAGCCAGCACATGGGTGATTATTAGAACAAACTTCCATCTGTTGTTGTGGAAGTGGATAGTTTGCATAAATTAAAACAAGAATTAGAGAAATTATTGGAGGAGGATGGACAGGTATTGTGAGAGGTTTTTTTTTTTTTTTTTCTGTTGCTTTATAAGATTTTTTTCCCCCTTGCTTCACATGCCACTATTACTACTACTAATAATAATACTATAAAAGTATGTCCAAGGTCCTTTATGCAATAAAGTACCATGATGTTGGAATGTCTGTGTATGAACTTTTGGTATTTGGATTACTCACTAGTCTACAGGATATGTTTGTTCACTAATGTTGTTTTCTTTGTTTTTGGGACAGTTGAGCAACAGAAAAATATTGTATTGTGCAGCAGAGGGGAGAGGAGGAAGACATTTTTACTAGGGAGAAAAATATATATTCCATTGGTTGAACCAAAAATGGTTCTTCCATTTCAAGTCTGGATTAATGAAGAATTTTAAGGGTCTGGATAAAGAAGGAAGTGGTATCTTCCACTTAAAAGAAGTAGTACCCAATTTATTAGAAGCAAAACTGAAAGGAGGGATCTTCATTTGGCTTCAAATAAAGAAACTCCTCAGAGATGATGTATTTGAAACAAAGCTACGCGATACTGAACTAGCAGCTTGGCAGTCATATAAAGCAATTTGCTTGGGTTTCTTGGAAGAAGGAAAGAAGATAATTGTGAAACTGATGTTCCAACACCATGGTACTTTATTGCATAAAGGAACTTGGACATACTTTTATATTATTATTAGTAGTAGTAGTAGTAATAGTGGCATGTGATGCAAGGAAAAAAAAAATCTTATAAAGCAACAGGAAAAAAAAAAAATGGTGAGCAAGGTGAAATGCTTTCATCAGATGCTGCTATAATGGGAAATTACTGCTAGCTTCTGAAGAGGGAATGCAAAGTGGACTATGAGGAAGAACTCTTGAGTGTCATACATTTCTAAGGAAATAGAATGAATGACTCATTTTTAAGATAGCATATATATATTATTGTGTGATATTTGAAATGGTTCTTCATTAAGTTAGTAAATTTCAGTATATATTTCAATGGAGACATGATATCGACATAATTTTGATATTTTTGGAATCAGCATATATATAAGATCTTTTAGAATTTGCAACTTTTGCTCCAGAAGTATGGGGGAAAAAAAAAAAAAAAAACTTTTTTTTTTCGTACTTCTAGAGCAAAATAAGTTGTTGTTTTTGGTGGCCAGTATTATCACCAAATTTTTAGTGAAAAATAAAATTCTACAGCAGATAAAATTGACTACATGGCTGCCACTTAGCATAAGTGTACTGAAAACATAAATTGTTACTGTCCACACCATTATGCTCTGGTGCCTATCCTCACAATTTAGCATCCATGCATATGTTCCACTCTTCTTGGCTTGACCAATGTTATGAATGTGGGTGTGTTTTTTTTTTTTTTTTTTTTTCCCAAGTTGTCTCTGCTACTCAGGAAATTTCGTGCCCATTTTCAGTCTATAAGATATTAGGTACTTCAAGTTATAAAATTATTAATGTTATGGTGTGATACTTTTCTTGCTCACTTTTTTGTTGGATGTTTGAGGATAAAGAACTTAGTTAACTGATCCTGATATACAAAAGTGAACTTCTACAAGTTGTCTTTGACTTATGAGAATATTGTTTTGCTGATGTTCTCTCGTAGTTTGAATGCTATTCTTATAAGTTCTGAGACACTGTATGTACTGTACTTTTTGATGTACTTTGTTATATTATACTCTAAATAAACTGTACTGCAATTATATTGCAGTACTGTTTTTGTACTGCAATATTAGTGACTTTTTGTTTTCTGGGACTGATGGTGCATGAAGGTCAGCAATGTTTAATTGGAAGAGAACAAGTGAGGGTGATGATTGGGGTCATCAGAGTTTGAGGAAACTGCTTCTGGGAATAACTTTTAAAGTAGTAGAACATGACATAGATGATATTGGTTTTGCAGTTATTACTTTCTTGAAGACTACATCAAAGGATATCTGCACAGTTGTTGTCTTTTTTTTTTTTTCTGTGACCCTGTAGCTGGCAAAGATGTGAATACATGCAGAAACCTTAGAAAATTTAAAAAAATTTTTTTATTATTATTATTTATTTTATTTATTATTATTTTTTTTTTCTAGGCTTCTCCAGCAAGGCTAACCTTTAGCCATAATCTTTAGTCATAACTGAACCATTCAGGTTTTTTGGTCACCTTTTCTGGAGATTACTGAATTATAAAATACAACTATGATGTATTATTATTTATAATATTGACTCTCGATAATTCTTTTGATATTTATGCGCACTGTAAAAATATATATAAAAATGAATATATTTTCATTGGAATGAAAGTTACATGGTCTAAATCATTGTACAAGGTGTGATCAAAAAGTGTGAGGAATGATTTTGTATCCTGAAATTGGGGAGTCATATTGAGTTGCAACATGTTCACTGACTAATCTCTATAGTAATGTGTGAATCATCTGTTTATCTGAAGTCAGGCTGAATTAGAATGTGTTGAATAGAAGGTGTTTATGCATTTAGTCACATTTTAAAAATGAGTGATTTTACTGAGCAGCAAATTTGCATCAAGTTTTGTTTCAAATTAGGTGAAAATGCAACAGAAAATCACAAAATGCTAAAAACAGCTTTTGCAGAAGATGTCATGTGTTATTTGTAGATTTTTCAGTGGTTTGCAAAGTTTAGAGCAGGCCGTTTGCCTGTCACAAATAATTCTTGTGCTGCCCTCCCTTTAGCTTCAAAAACCAATGATTCAGATCACTAGTGTTCATGATCTGATCTTATCAGCAAAATTGCTAGTTTTTTTTTTTTTTTTGGGACATTTCATTAAATTTTTATGTAAGATTTGGGAATGCAGCACGTTTCAGCCAAGTTTGTGCCTCACATCCAGCAGCAAGGTCTCATGTGTCAGGATCTTCAAAAATGTGCTGTTGCTGACCTGCACTTTGTTTTTTCCATCATTACTGGAAGAAATGGGGAAGAATCATGGGTGCATGACTATGATCAGGAAACAAAGGCTTAGTCCTCCCAACAGAATACTGTCTTCTTCAAGTCCTCAAAATGTGAAGATCATGCTTATCGTATTTTTCACTTCATGGGGCATTTTTTATTATTATGTATTTGTCCTGTGTGTGGTCCAACAGTAATCCATGAATACTACAAAATAGTTTTACAGCAAATGTGTGATGCCTACTTTTTTCTGATAGAGGAAACTGCCAGAAAAAATGGGCTTCAGGAAATTTGTGCTATAACAATGCCCCTGTAGACGTAGCACTCCATCATTGTGTTCTCCCATCCACCTTGCCTATCAGATTTAACTCCCTTTTTGTTGTTGTTGTTTCCCAAGCTTAAAGCCACCTTGAAAGGTTACATATCACTTTCAAAAGAACCATATGAGGAATGCTTCCAGGCATTGCAGAAGCATTGGAATTGTTGTATGCAGTGTCATAGAGACTGAAGGACATCCACCCAATCAGTTGGTATAAGTTGCATTATTTCCTAAATATTAGTTCAGGCCCTCCAACTTTTTGATCACACCTTGTATTTGCTTGAAGTAAAAGCACTGTTATATTTAGTTTAACTGCAGTTATTAAAACAAATTTATCTGTCACTGCCTTCAAAAATTCATATCTCTGTTTATTATTTTTTCAGACTTTCTTTACCAGGAAGCTTTTCTAACTACATACCGTACTTTTATTTTGCCATCTGAACTTATCAAGAAATTATTGTATAGATACAATAGATTTAGCCATGTTACAGATATGCGACAAAGGGCAGCAAGGAATGCTTTTTCTCTTTTGGTCAGAGTAGTAGATGATTTATGGTAAGTCACTTAACTTTATACATGCCTTCAAAGATCGTGGCATGAAAATGGCAAATTATAATTAGTTCCATGTAATCTCAATAGAACCATGTGCTTTTTATTACTTTTATATTCAAATACTCAAAACTAGGGAAATTATATAAAAGCTTAGGAGAAAGATACTATGCTTGTTTTCTTACCTTCATATTCTCAAGTTTTTCTGAAGGATGCATTTGAACAAGGCAAGTAACCATAATAGATAGTGCCGTACACTTGTTGATCTGCAACTTAGCATATGTTGTCAGTTTTTCTGTAACTGTCAGTAACTGTAATTGCAGTTACTACAGTTTTTCTATAATTGTAATGTATATTAATAAAGTTATTGATATACATTACAATTATTGTACAGATACAATAGATTTAATCATGTTACAGATATGAGACAAAGGACAGCCTGGAATGCTTTTTCTCTGTTGATCAGAGTAGTAGTTGATTTATGGTAAGTCTTTTAAATTTATACTTGCCTTCAAAGATTGTGAAACTGGAAAATTATAATCAGTTCTTATCTTAACTATGTTATTTTGCTTTTTTATTACTTTTATATTCAGGTGCTGATAACTGGAGAGATCAATAAACAAGAACTTTCAAATAGCATACACAGCAGTTTAATGAGGGAAATATGATATACCATGTTTACAATATGATAAGTTAGCATATGTTTTGTGCTACATTTACCTTAGTTTTGCCCTGTACCCACAATTAGTTGTTTTGGCCTGTTAATGAAAATCCAGTATTCTACACAGGCTCTTATTTAGATCTGTTTCCCCCAAACCAGAGTCTCTGCCCAATGGTGAAACAACTTATCCTGAGTTGTTCAGCCAGATCCTCATTAAATTCCCTAAAATCTCATAAGAGAGAGAGAGAGAGAGAGAGCTGGATCTAGAAGAAACAGAATATCCATAAGCCCTCTTTGATCAGTGTAAGCAAATCTGATAATCCAACGTATTTAGCAGTCTGCCTTAACATATTCCCATTATCTTCTCAAGAATTAGGCCTACTTGCTGTAAGTTCTCCCAAGTATCACCCTCATTGTTTGCTGAAAAAAACTGATCTGTAACAATGTTATGATTGACTGTAAGGATTTTCTTTAAGTGTATACTGGTCATAATATCCAAAGCCATAAGAATAACATGGCCAATCTAGAAATTAAGCTTCTAGTCAATAAATCTGACATTCTTTGTCTTACAGGAGCCCTGTTAAATGATCTCATGTTCCCTGCTAGTGCTGGCTACCATTGTTTCCTTAATAATAGGTAAATCGGCAGAGGTGATAGCATTTTAATCCATACTAAAAATTTGTTTTAAAAGAATTAAACTTGTCTTTCAAACTATGAAATATGTAGCAATTCTTGTTCTATGGGTGTATTTTGTTTCAATGTGATTAATGTATATATTCTTCCTGAATGTGATGAATGCTGCTTTCTTGATTTCATAATGTGGCTTATTGTGAATTCCATTCTTGAGGCTCCAAATGTCTTTGAATATTAATTTTCCCTCTCTACTATATGCTAATTTACAAGCTTGAATAGATCAGCACTGTGCTTCTCTCAATCTTCTTTGGGTGATTAACTTCTGTTAATCTCAGATACTCAGTTTAATATATACTAATATTCTCTCTTTCTTTAGACTTGAATGGAACTTCTCCTTTAATTCAGACCACTTACACTCCACTTACTTTTTGATGTGTTAAAAATTTGCTACCCTTTTCCTTGAGGGTTCTACAAAAAAAAAAAAAAAAAAAAAAAAAATCTTTCTTCCTTTAACTTTTTTAGTATCTCTTGATATAAACCAGCATGATCCAACTAGTGGTTATATTATATTTGCCAGTTTCAGCATAGTGCCCTGCCATCTGATGAGTTTTCCAAGAATTATTTAGATTCCTTTACATTTAACTCTCGATCTCTCAAAAGAGAAATTAACAGGCTATCCACTTCTAACACTGTAAGGGGAGACCTTATACCCAATTTAGTTCTGAAATTTTCAGACATATATATCCTTAAAACCCTAACATATTTGTTTAACCCAAAAGCAGATGCTCTTGCATAGAGTGCACCAATCAATTTTAAATGTCTTAAAAATTTCAGAATTATAGTAGTCTTCCATTACCAATTCTCATTTCGCTGTGCATTATTCATTTCATAAGAACTAGAGGGGAAGAGACATAAAAAAAATGAAATAACAATGATAGTCTCGTGTTTAACACAATTTTTTAGGAGCATGTTAAACTTTTATGATTACTTCTGTATTACTTATTTTAGTCCTTTCTTGGTATGCTTTAAAAATACTCACCAAATGAGTGGACATAGCTACTATACAAATTGCACCAAGAAAAACTAAAATATATATCATGTAACATCCACTTTTGTGTTCACCTCTAACAAAGAAAGGGCATGCTACTGACAATGAATTGATTTTTTAAAACCATACTGGTATAAAATCTTGAATGTGTGGTAACACGTTTAAGATTACACATTTCTTTGAAAATTTTCTATTAGAAGTCCTTGAATGAAGCACCAAAAATGGTGTCAGACAGAAAACTGTGTCCACTTTAGGTTATGCACTAAGAAACAAAAATCATGTTAAATAAAAAAAAATGTTGTTTTTTGAAAACCATATTAGTAAAAAGTCTTCTCTGATATGTATTTAGTTATTAGTAGTGACAAAATGATGCAAGGAAGCAAGCTTATACAGCTTCAGCCAAAAAAAAAAAAAAAAAAAACATTATCCACTTAATTTCTCCATACCTTCTAATAAACTATTTAAATTTATGATCAATTACTATTTGGCAGAAGGCAAATTTAGTTGCAAGGAAGCACAAGGCTTATTCCGCACCAGTCAAAAAAAAAAAAAGTAATTAATAATAAAATAAAGTAGACAACCTATGCATTTCCCTCCTCCCATAGGATACTATCCAACTGACCTTTGAATTTCCCAAAACTGTTAGCCTCAACCACTCATGTAGTAACTAATTAACTTATAAGTAACTTATTCCAGTAATTTATAAATCACTGGCTAAAATAACACTTCCTGCAACCTGGTCTAAACATCTGCTCCCCCCCCCCATCCGTAACTTGAATTTATGATGCCTAGTTCAAGAATAATTTATAACCATGAAAATTTTATCCTCATTCATTTTACTTTTGCATCTTAGAGCCTTAAACACTTCAAGTCTCCTCTAAGGTACCTAGTTTCCAAGTTCTGCAAACCACATATTTGAAGTCTCTCCTCATACGGGTGCTCTTTTTCAGATCTCACCGGGCGAGTAACCTGTCTTTGGACCCTTTCAGTAAGTTTGGTGTGTTTTTTCAAGTGCAGTCTCCATACTTGAACACAGTATTCCAGGTGTGGTCTAACAATAGCCTTATCTAATGAGCTTATGATGTCCTTATCTTTAGTAGTAAATGTTCGATAAATCATCAATAGGACATCATGGGCCTTCCTTGCAATCTGTATACAATGCTCGGGGAACTTCATGTCTCACTGTATCATAACTCTCAAGTTCCATTCTTCCACCACTGACTTTAGTTCAACTCCACCAAGCCTATAAGTTATTTTTGGGTTACTGTTCCCCAGATGTAAGAACTTGCATTTTTCGGAATTAAAGCATAGCTGCCACTTTTCTGACCTTTGTTTTCCCTTAATGCTTGTTCTACTTTTCTTGTGTTAAATCTTCTTACGTCCTCTCTGAGTCTCTTTCTAATGGCTTTGCATAATTCAGTATACTTGATTTTCTCCTTGTCAGTGTTTATCTTGCTCTTCATTTGTCATCTTCGGTTCATCATGACAAGTGTTTCTTGACTAATTTTTTCTTCTTTGGATTTCTTTTTACCTATAGGTTTCTTGGGCTTTATCACTTTCAGAAAGTTGTAATATTCCTCGTCAATATCTTGGTCCTGAGCCGTCTGCAGAAGCTCAAACTTGTTAAGTTTCAGTATATACTGTTTTTTCTCTTCTTCTGTTATCTCAAAGACCTTCATAGTCAGTTTTTTTTTTTTTTTTTCCCCTTTCTTTTCTTACATGTATATCAAGTGTGCACCTTACCATTTTGTGATCACTTCCAATTTACCTTGTTCAGGACAGTAACATCATTCACGATATATCTTCTGTTAGTGAGGATGAAGTAGATTTCATTAGTTGTTAATCCATTTGGGCTCTTCCGTGTCCACTTTCTGTTCACCCTTTTCTTGAAAAAAAAAAAAAAAAAAAAAAAAATTTTCATCGCTGACAATCCTCGATATTCTGCAAATTCCACAAGTCTTTCATTTCTTTCACCAATTCAAAAATTTTGTATAGTTCTCCTTTCTGCACTCTTTTGTCTCTTTCCAACCTTAGCATTAAAGTCCCCTGTAATGATAGTGTAGTGGGTTTTCTGCTCATCTAGAAGACTCAATTTTGTTGTACATTTCTTCAACCTCTTCATCATTATGGCTCGATGTTGGTGTATAAATCATTATAACCTTTAGCTTCGAGTAAATTATGGCACTATTTAAATTTTTACAGCCAACCAGAACTGTCTTGGAATGTTATATGCTCCTGAAAAGATGCATCATACTCCACATACTTTTCTTTTATTAACAGCCCTGATCATGGGTGCTGGCAGGATATTTTGCAAGGTGTCTATTCTCAGCATAATTTCTTTCAGTATGTGCCTTTGGTAGTGCACTTTCAAATTCTTGATAACGCCTTGGTCCATTGGCTACAGTTTAGACAAGGTATTCAGAGGGAAGAAAAGAAACTTCACACTTGTATGTGGAAATAAATTTTTTTTGTTAGCCAAATTTCAGAATACATGCAATATCTTAATTAAGTCAAGGTTGACTGATTTACATGTACAGCTGAGCCAAAATTTTGTGATCAGTGAAAGAAAGCACTACACAGACTGTGAACGCATTCGGGAGAGCATATTTTTGTAGAATTTGTATTGTTTTAATATATTTAATATATTTCAATAAATTAATGAAAATATTAAAAATTGTGTATTACTTCAAAATCCAAAGGTGATGCATTTGCACCACCTTGCCAGTACCCATGGCCCTGATATGGTCATTGGCATGTTTTGGTCTCAAATAAACTTCACCCACTTAAAAATGGCTTCATCTACATCTTCATACAGGCATGATTACGCATGCTTCCGACTAGGTCACGTTTCCTCAAACAGTTTGAGAATTGAATCACAGTTTTTCAGAATGGTTGACACACTACTGCTAGGGATACCAAATTTTAAAGCATTTTTTTTTTTTTTTTTTTTTTTTTTAATGCCGTGATCTACACTATTAAGCACTTCCACTTTTTCCAGTACATTCAAGGATTTTCTCTTAGACATTGTAAGGTTGCTTGCACAGCAGCTAAAACAAAATTGATTTAGGGACCACTTGTATTTACCAAGTAAACAGAGACAGGAGAAATTTAGTGAAAGTGCAAATGACTCATTTCTGAGATAAAAAAAATCACTTTCTCCTAATTCTCTAATAGCATGCTTCCAGTATATGCTCACATTAGAGATGACCAGAGCCAATGTCCATGTCAGAAATATAGAGAGACTTCTCTGTGCAGTAAAGGCAGCTGTATAGGTTTTATGAGGAAATTGTGGAATGTTTTTTAGCTCTTAATTCATGCTTTCTACAGCATCAGTTCTATTGCCTAAAGGCCAGAGGTGCGAACGTGTACCCAGATCTCTCAAAATCAGTTATATGGAAATTTTATTTGTTATACATAAACTATTTTCACTGTAATGACCAAGGGGAAATCAAAAAAATTCACTACAATAGAAAATTCGCTGTATGGAAGTTCGTTAAAGAGGTGTGTGTGTGTGTGTGTGTGTGTGTGTGTGTGTGTGTGTGTGTGTGTGTGTGTGTGTGATTAATAGCATAAACTTCCTAGCATAACCAATGGATAGCGTTATTACTGCATTAGGAATATTAATTTTAGTATTTTTAATTATACTGAATTTGTACAAAAATCATGCCTCAGACCAGAGGAGTAAAGCAAAGGACTCAAGGTAGTGAGCGTGCTATGGCTCAGGGAGAGAACTAAGAGGTGCAATTATCCTTCAAATCACTGCCTTATCAAATGTACTGCTTGTTTGATGTATCTGGAATGGAACATGATATTGCCAAGAGGAATGTGCATGTGTTTGAGGTAAGGAATGTGGCACGAACTCAGCTTTATTATGGGCCTTTATGAGAGTGTGAAGAACAGGGTGAATGCCCTCGAAGGATTTAAATGGGGGGGGCGGTTCATCAAGCTGTCAACAACCCACATGAATGCCAGAACTTGCAGCTGACCATCAGGCAACACAGTGGCAACCACTAAGGCAGAATATGTTGGTCCCACAGGAGCTAGTTGTTGCTGGTGGCTCTATTTTCAGGGAAATGGGAAATATAATGTGCAAGAAGAATAGGTGGAATAGGAACAGGATATGTCTGCCAGAGGCAAAAGTTGATGACGTTGTAGAGCAGATATCATCTTTTAAGGCTGATAAGGTGATATTGTTATACACATTGGTGCTAATGACATTAAGAGTGAGAGAACTGCGAACTTGCATAACAAGTACAGAGCAATGTTGGAAAAGTAATGAGTTAGTTTTGAATTTTAGTGTCTGCAATTTGGCCCCAGACAGACTGTGCAAAGCTCAGGGGTAGAATTTTTATTAGTGTGGTCTGTACTTGTTAACAAAAGAGATTGCTTCTACAGGGCTGGGATAATCAGAAAGGGTGCAAGAATATTTGCTTATGCTGACAAGGCAATGTTAGGTCGGCGCCTCCGTAGCTAGGTGGGAAGGAGCAGCAGTGCGTAGCACACGCTTCTTGATTAGACCGGGGTTCGAGCCCATCACCACCAAATACGGAGGATGCGGAAAGGTCAGGGAATGACCACCGCATATTCCAGAGCAATATGGTCTTAGTTGCTTAATGCTCCTAAAAACCAAATAACAAACAAACAAAACAAAACAGCAATGTTAGGTGGGTTGGAAAACTGCTAGCTTGGTGGGATATACAAACCAATAGATTAACAGTAACCACAGTTCGAGGTGAAAGTGATTCTTACACTGCTTCTATTGGAAAGCAGCATACTGGAAAGTAAGGTGCTAGGAATTTCAGTGACTGCTGAGAGTTATTGTGGAACAAATAAATACATGAGCTGTGTTAGAGTGACTAAGAACAGGTTCATGTATACTTGTATGTACACCAATGCTAGGAGCATAGAAAATAAATTTGACGAATCTGAAGTGCTGGTCAAAATATCAATATGATACATAGAACACTTCTGTATGCTACTCTTCAGAAATTAAAATGAATATAACATTAACGCAAAATGATTAAAAATAATTATTTTCAATTTATTCCTCTTTACTGTAATCATTTTGCGTTAATGTTATATTCATTTTAAGTTCTGAAGAGTTTAATTTCTTTTGCAGAAGGTGGAAAAGAGGAAGAAACGGATACATTTATTAAAAGTTAAAAAAGAACTAGATAAGAATGTAAAAAAGGACCATGTAGTTATTTTGGGAGATTATAATGCTCTGGTAGTGAAGAAGCCAATAAAAAATATTATGGGATGTATGGAGAAAATAAAGTAAATGGAAATGGATATAAATTAGAGATTTTGCAACATTTAATAATTTAAAAATAACAAATACATTTTTTAGAAAACGTGATATTCATAAATATAACATGGTCGACAAGGGGTACACAGTCAGTAATAGTAAATCAAAAATTAGTAAAACAATGTCGAGATACTAGGGTGTTTAGGTAGGATATGATATTAATTCAGATAATTTTTTAGTGGCTTCAAAAAAGAGTTATGGGCTAAATGGAAGAAGAGAAAAGTTTTTAAACAGGGGAAGGAGGAGTTGGGTTATAAAGTATATCTACTTCAAGAAGAAAGTATACAAATTTTATATGAAAAAAAGGATTAAAGACAAAATAAGTAAAACATCGAAGAGAGAACAATAGAAGAAGAATGGAATAATATATAAAATAATGCAAAAGAGACACTAGGACAATTCAGGAAAAACTATAAGAAGAGGGGGTAAAGATATGAAATGAAGAAATAGCTAAAGCAGTACAAGATAAATATCTTATATATATATACAAAACAGGACAAGTGAGAATGAAGAAATATATAAACAAGAACGCAACAAAACTAAAGACATAAGGAAGGCTAAAGCAGAGTCATGGGATAGATTTATAAGCACAACAGAACATGATGTTCATGGAAGACAAAATTTGGCATATAAAATGATGAAAAACTTGAATAGCACAGGGAAAGACACTTCAAGAATAAATATAATACAGGAAGAACAATGGGAAAAAGCATTATGAAGAATTGTGAAAAGACCCAACATATCAAATAGAAGGATCCAGTTAGTGACATAGATCCGATAACGAAGGAAGAATTGGAAAAGGCATTGAAAGCTACAAAAAATAGGAAAGCAGTAGGAATGGATGGTATAAATGCAGAACTGATCAGGTATGGAGGAAGTTTTTTAAAAAAGATAGGATACTAGATTTATTTAATAAATGTTGGGAACAATATAAAATACCAGAAGAATGGAAGATAGCAAAAATTATTTCAATATTTAAAAAAGGAAATAGAAATGATACAAAGAATTATTAGTTACTGCATACTAAATACAGTATATAAAATGTATAGCAAAATAATAGAATTAAAATTATCTCTGATGAAATATTAATAGAAGAACAGGCAGGATTCAGAAAAGGAAGTTCATGTACAGATAACATATTTATATTAAAACAAATAATAGAAAAACGAAAAGAGTTTAATTTAGAAATGCATTTATAGATTATGAAAAAGCATTTGATCGAATAAACAGATGAAAATTATGGGACATATTGAGTAATAAAGGATACCCAAAGCATCTTACAAAAATAATAGTTTATATCAAGGAACAAAAATAGTAATAGATACAGGTAATAAATTAACAGAAGAAAGTATAATAAATCAAGGAGTTAGACAGGGATGTAGCTTGTCACCAACGTTGTTTAACATATATATCGAGGATATGATATGTAAATGGAAAGAAGAAATTAATACAGGCATATATTTAAATACAAAGAATAGGATTAATAAACTGTTATTTGCAGATGATCAAGTAATTATTCAAGATAGTGAAGGTAATTTATAAAGAGCTGTATTTAAATTAAACCAAATAACAGAAGAATATAAAGTTAAAATATCAACAATGAAAACAAGAACAATGGCTTTTAAGGGGAAAATATGGTGAGAACAAAAATAGTTATAGACAAAATGTTAGAACAAGTAAAACATTTTAAATATCTAGGATGTGATATAACATAAGAAGATATGAACCAGAAATTGGCAAAATTTCAAAATATGTGTGGAACAATAAAAAGAACTCTAGTTAAGAAAACAAGAAAGAAACACAATTTAAATTTTACAAAGTAATGGCAATACCAACACTTCTTTATGGTTCTGAAACATGGATACCAAAACAAAGAGACATTTAATAGAATACAAGCTGCAGAAATGAAATTTTTAAGATATGTTAAAGGATGTATAAAATTAGATAAAATACCAAATGTAAATATTAAAAAGGAATTAAAATTCACTCAATTAATGAAAAAATTATAGAATATAGACAAAGACGGAAAGAACATGCAGAAAGAATGGAAGATAATAGATTCCCAAATTAGCTTACACATATACAGCAAAAGGGAAAAAGACAGAGGAAGACCGAAGAAAAGATGGACAGACCCCTTAGAGATCGGAATAGGCGGATCGTTTAATCCATGAAGGAAGATAGGATAATTTCTGAAGAGTAGCATACAGAAGTGTTCTATGTATCATATTGAGGTAAATTTCTCTTCTTCTTCTACAAATACTGAAATCAATGTAGAACGTATTGAGCATTATAGCTCTGGTTTATACTATCTAATCTCCAATTCGTGGTCTTTTATGTGCATGCGCAAAGACAAATAATCTGTATTTAAGATTTATGCCCACACATACTCAGTAATTTTCATTCACGACATATGGTCGAAAAGCTCTGTCAGGTTCAGGAAGGAAAACCGTTTTTCAAAATTTGCATTAAACTACTTTTAATTTTTTAATTGTGTTCAATTGATTTTTAATTATATTCAATTTATTATTTTTTATTGTGATAATTTTGCATTAATGTTATTTTCGTTTTAATTTCTGGAGAGTAGCATATGGAAGTGTTCTACGTATTATATTGAGCTATTTTTTTTTCTCTTATTCTTTTACAAAGATGCCAGTGTTTGTTCAAATCACATCAGTGAAATTATTCTTCTATGAGTGAAATCTTTTATTCTGCACTCCACCTTAAAACCTTGTCCTTTATCCAAACCTTGCTTTTCCAATAAATGTGCTAAGCCTCTTCAAGATAAGAATGTTGCATATCATAAATGGCTTGCATCCAAATTTCCGGATTCATTTTTTGCCTACACTAAAGCCCACAACCAATGGTGTTTCTTTCTTTTTTTTTTTTTGGTAGTTGTTGGCGCATCGGCTTCTGTGGCCATAATGCACCTCCCAAGGTTTTTGCAGTACTTTGATCCAAGCCCGAGGCAGGATTCGAACCCGTGACCTTTGGGTTGACAGGCAGGCACTATACCCACCCGGCTAGCCCGGTCGGCACAACCAATGTAAAGCGGTAATTAATCAGTCCAAAGTAGATTTCAAACAGACTGAATAGAAACTTGCTTCCTGTCCAAATGGTAGTTGAGAATTCTGGTCTCTTGCCAAAGCTATTGGCTGCAACTTTTGCTCATCTATGCTCTTATCTCTGTTAAAATCTTATGGTTCTATTGCCTTCTCAATTAAAGATAAAGCTGACTTACTAGCATCCTACTATTCTTCTAACTCTTGTATGGACTATCTTGCTAAACTACCTCCTACCATTCCCAGTAAACTACATTAAATGCCTCCTCAGGTATTCCATCAAAAGAATATCAGAAAAATTCTAAACAATCTTGATGCCAAGAAAACTCCAGGTCTGAATGGTATTTCTCCATTTATTCTCAATGCCTGTGCTCCAAAGCTTACTCCTGTTCTGTGTCACCTTTTTATACTTTCTTATTCCACTGGTGTTTATCGTTCTGCTTGAAAATGCAGAAGGATAAACACCAGTTTATTCTTTTGCGTTTTCTGGAGCAACCCCCCCCCCCACACACACACACATATTTCTTGAAAAGTACAATCTTGATCAAAAATGCTTCAATGGTCTTTGAAGCACCTGTACATAGAACACAAGATTGACTCTTTCCCCTTCAGGTATGAATTCCTTGTGAATCATGCCATTTGTCAAAAAATATGTTCAGTATTGTCTTGATCCTAGACTTCTATAAATGAAACTTTTTGGACCTTGGTAGTGATTTTAAAGTCCACTGCATGCTTCATCTCTGGGTTATACTGAAATATACAACACTTATCTCTAATGACAATAGAGTCAAGGATT
Organism: Mastigoproctus giganteus; assembly: GCF_048544385.1. NCBI lineage: Eukaryota > Metazoa > Arthropoda > Arachnida > Uropygi > Thelyphonidae > Mastigoproctus > Mastigoproctus giganteus. The sequence continues at coordinate 128,458,084 of NC_143576.1, read as the reverse complement.
TGGGATTGCCTTGAAGAATCTTTCTACTCATCTGTGAGGCTGTGTGGCAAAAATTTTGCACAGACCTTCCTTTTCCCTAAATGTTCATGCAGAATTTGACAACTCATCTCTTGATCCAACTCGTCAGTCATCATTTTGATGGTCAAACAGTGGTCTCTTGCCACAATTTTCCGAACTTTTGCAACTCTGTCCTCATTTCGAGGGGTTGATGAATGTCCACTTCTCGGGTCATTGCAAGCATTCTCACGTTGATTTTTGAACCTTTTATTCCATTCAAACACACTGGTAAAACTTAATTTTTCATCACCATAAACAGTTTTTGACTTTTGATACGTTTTTCCATAGCTGAGTGATCATTAGCAGGAGTGCAGTAGCACACACTCTTTGAGTAGACTGGGGTTGAAGCCCCTGACTGCTAAATATGGTCGATTCTCTCAACCAGTGTGGCAGATTATGGTCCATCTCCCTCAACATGAATCATTGAGGAGGCTTCCATCCTGCAGCAGATTGATAATGGCTGCAGTTTACTTTTTTTGCATTTTTCCCAGTTTAAAGCAAAATTTGATATTCGTTCATTGCAGAATCAGGAATGTTACTAATGCTAATGGAACTGGTTGTTACTTGCAACCTATCAACCTACTGGACAATCTCTGTACCATCTGTTGGAGGAAATTTGAACCACAACATACCACTTCAATTTATTTTCATACTCATTGAACATGACTGCAACAGTGCCAGTCCAAGAACTTTATTGTCAGCACACCTTATATGCATAATCCATCTACTAAAGTCTTTATTGTGCCCATCCATCTGCATGTAACACTCAACTCTCATTATCCAGATTGAAATTCACTTCAAAATCAATTTCATGTACAAGAAGTGAGTACTTTCATGACTTCATTAAAAGAGGAACGGATACCAACTATGGCCACATCAAATGGATTTATATATCCAACATATCCTACTCATTTGCCTCCACTGGATGTTGTAACTGAGCGTTCGATATCACCACAATTACACTTTATGCAAATTTGTTGTTTATGTTATAAACATGGACAGTACGGGATCATTGGCCAAGTAATAAATGTACCAGTTAACGTAAATATGATGGTTTATCAATTACCTAGAGAATTAGATGACGATTATGCCATTAATGCACATATAAAATGAAGACTCATACATAAATCATCATATCTACAAGGATGTGTGTGCAGAAGAAAATAGTGAAAATATGGTTACAGTATTTGATAAATTCACCTTTGTATAAATTCTGCGGCATAAAAGTGAGTGACGATTTCTTGGGGACAAATGATGATGGTGAACAGGAACATTCAGCGAAATATTGGAACCTGTCAACAAAGATGATGAACTATTGATAATTCAGTAACAAACATTATTTTGGTCTGAAGATAAATATTTATGTGTAGCACCATGTCAGAAATCATCTCCAACAAGTTTCATATTTGATATACAGGCAGCCCTCATTTTGTGCTAGTCCAATATGCGACCATTCGCAATAGCTCCGGTCACTAACCACAAGGCCATGAATATTTATTTTTTAAAATTTTTTTTATAAATTGAAAGTTTAAATCATCAAACAAAATTTATCATGCACTATACATGTGATCAAGGAAAATGTGAGCCAATCACAGATAATACAATATCAGTTTTGCAACTGATGGATCAGGGGGTAATAGCCACCTTTAAAGCTTATTACCTATGGCAAACATTTACAGAAATGGTAAAAGCTTCAGACGAGTCCAACATTACCATCAGAGAATATTGACGGTCTTTTGATATCTTAAAGGGCATCAATCACATTAACACAGTCTGGCAAGAAATGGCTGTCAATTGTCTAAATGGAGTGTGGCATAAACTTCTCCCAGATTCATGCATGACTTCAGAAGATTCGAGCCACAACAAAATGTTGTAGAAAACATCAGCAAGCTGGCACTAGAGGCAGAGTTAGAAGAAGTTACAGTTGAAGATGTAACTGAGCTCTTGAAAGGTCATGCACAGACTCTTTCAAATGAACACCTTGAAGCTGCAGAATTTAACCAACAGCGGGAGGAAGGGAAAAAAGATCCTCCTAAAAATTATGAAGACCAGTGATCTACAACAGATTCTTGTAGAGTGTCGAGTCTCTCATTAATGAGCTCTGCGACATTTATCACAACTGGGAGATGAGTGTCACAGTTAAAAGGGGTGTCATAATAACCCTGACCCGTTATTTTGAAATTCTTAGAAAGAAAGGAGGAAGAAATCCTGGTAACTAACACTTCTTTCTTCAAAAAAGGCAACCTCCTCAACCAGTGCCTTCAACAGAAGATCCTCAACCAGGACCTTCAAAAACCAACTAAAAATTCGGCATTACATCGAATTTTTAGTTGGTTTCTCACTGTCAAAATGTTTTGCAATTTTTTTTTTTTCCCCCCCTTCGCCTTTTCCCATTACATATAGGAGGTCAGCGTTTTTATTGTTTCGGCATACAATTTTTATGGCCGGATGCCCTTCCTGATGCCAACCCTCACCCTTTATCCGGGCTGGGGATATGCGGTGATCATTCCCCGACCTTCCGCATCCTCCGCATTTGGTGGTCATGGGCTCAAACCCTGGTCTAATCAAGAAGTAACTTTTTTTTTTTAATTACAAAAGTTTATTTCTGAACTCTAAATACTTCGGTATTGAAAGGTAGGTAAAATGTTTGGTGCCCAGAACCTAACCCTGTTATTTCCCATTAACCTCATTATATAAACTGTTCCATTTGTGCCTGTCCCCCTGATGTACATGCATGAAAATTTAAAAATGGATTGAAAATTACTCCCTTTATGATGGCATCGAGTGAAATTCGTAGATCTGATTGTCATGGAGTAACTCCCCAATATTTGCTATATATGGCAATAAAAATTATGCTATTGCGTACCGTAGAAAATTTGTAAATTGTATTTAAATCAGTAGGAATAACAGCTAACGTTACTCGTCCTATATTGGAATCAAAAGAATTCATAAACAAGTCATTAGAGTCTAACTTGCCATTTCTAAAATTAATTCCCAATTCAGTATATTATTGGAGTCAATGTAAACGAGATGTGTTTGCCATTATTCGTCAATTAGGAAAACCTACAGTTTTCTTGATGTTGAGTGCGTGTGAACCAGCATGGCCCGTATTACTATGTATGTTATAAAAATTCAGATATAAATGAGAAATTACAACTAATGAAATTATGGATCTACCTTACCTACATTAAAAAATGAAGACCCAAACGTGTGCCATATACTTTAATAAAATTGTTGAGTATACTCAGAATTTTAAAATTGTAAACTTAGTCCTTTTGGGAAAGATTGTGTTGTGAATTTCTTTAAACGCATTGAATTTCAACATCGAAGAAGTCCACATGCACATATATTATTATGGGTGAACAATGAATCCCCTGCACCATTAGAAGAAAAAGAAGGTGGGATGGAAGAAGCAATCCAAATGATAGATGCATTATGTTCTATAGAGAAAACTTCAGATTATTCAAATTTACAGTGACATTAACATACTTTTACCTGTTATAAATATAATAATGCAAACCGACACAAATGTCTATTTGAAGCATCTTTTTCGCAAACTCGTATATTGATACTGATAGTCACAGATGACAATCGAAGATTAGCTTATCGCAAAAAATATTGTAAAAGGCACAACTCATTAGAATTGGATAATCATGTTAATTTTGAAGAATTCCTTAAATCAAATCAATGCCAATCAGAAGAAGAATATTTAAATATTTTGAGGGCTGGTATCAAATGACCACATGTATTTCTTAAATGCAAGGCAGAAGAGAAATTTATGAATAATTACAATCCTTGGATTTTAGGAGTGCTGAAGTCTAATTAGGATTTACAATTTATCATAGAAGAATATTCATGTGCAGCATATGTAGTTGAATATGTGAATAAAACTAACAGAGGAATAAGCAACCTACAAAGGGAAATTATAGAGCTACAAGAAGAATATCCTGGTATGGGTATAACTGATCTAACACGAGCATTAAGTGTAGATGTATTGAATTCTGTGGAGATGAGTTCACAAGAGGCAGCTTGGTATTTATTATGATACCTGATGTCCGAGCTTCAAGATCGATTGAATACATGCCAACGGTATGACCACATGAGCATCAGTAATTAAGTAAATCAAAAGCTGAATTGGATGAACTGCAAGTTGATAGTGAGTCTTTGGATATATGGAAAGATAGTATTTTTGATAAATATGAAAAACAGGGCAAAACATTAAAAGATATAACTTTTGCACAATTTATTGGTAAATTATTGAAAAGGAAATGGGGGATGGATGAAAAGACAAGTTCCTAAAATAATTCAGTATCGTAGTTATAATACAACATTTTCATGAACATACGCAAAATGGTAACTTTACACATAATTTTATTTTCATAATGAGTTCCTGCAGTAAAGATGTTTTTAACTACTGTTGCTGTGACATCACCAGTCTCAGAGTAGAGCTTCAGCAACTCATTATGTACCTGGTACATAATTTTTATATAGGCTTTGTATCACTTTCTGGAGTTGGGTTGAGATATTTTCTTCATGTAAAATCTGTCAAAGTTTTTCCTGGTTTACATTTTCATATACTTTTTCATAATCAATAAACAGCAGAAGTGTTGGTAGTTGAAATTTCTTCTCTTTTTTCCAAAATTTGTTGTAATGAGAAGATGGCATCTATTGTACTTCTTCCTTTTCTGAGCCCTCATTGTTCTTCTAAAAATTTTTCACTATATTTATTAAGTTTATTCTTTAGTATATTAGATTTGTAAAAGAATAAGAGAAGTTTACCTCAATGTGATACATAGAACATTTCCGTATGATACTCTCCAGAAATTTAAAACGAAAACAATTAAAAAATCAAAAATCTTATATTACAGTAAGAAATAATTAACAACAATTAAAAATCAAATGAAGACAATTAAAAATCAATTTAAGGCAATTAAAAATAAAATTGGAAAACGATTTTCCTTCCTTGAAGCTGACAATGCTTTTCAACCGTATGTCATGATCACAGGAATGAAAATTACCGAAAGGGGTGAGCATGGAACTTATATAGGGATTATTTGTCTTCACGCATACACATAAAGGACCACAAGTTGGAGATTAGATGTGGCCAGCGAACATTAACAAAATTATCATGTAATGGTTTCTGCAATTAATAGTCTTATATAATTACGTTGGACACTAAGTATTTTGGCCTCTTTAAAAAAAAAAGTATATTTTTCATTAACGGCATGAAAGGCTAATTCTGACACTGCTGAACGAGAAGCACAAACTGAGTGAGAAGCACAAATTAACACGAAAATTCAGAGGAAACCACGTAGAACACTGATCAGATGAGTTGCAATCACTGCAAGAAATGTATACTAAGTCATTTATTTGTGTTGCAAACAAGAAAAGGACTGAGCAATTGTTCAGTATAGTGTGTAATTTCCATATTGGCCTGGCTACAATTTTAAATTTGGTATCTTCAAAGAATCTGTTAAGTTGTTTGTGCCCCTGTTCAACATATGGGACAGAAATAAAGTATTTTTTGATATTACTATTGTTGGTTGGTGTATTTTTTTGTATTCTATCCTTAGCTTGTACCCTAATTCTGTTTATTGTAGCATGTGGGTAACCCTTGTTTAAGAATCTGCTGGTTAATATTTGTATTTCTGAGCCAAAAGCAGATTCCATCGTTGAATATTTATAAGCATTGAGAAATTGATTAAAGACACCTACATACCGGTGTTTGTAGGTTTATGATAGATGTTAAATTGGACTTTATTCACGTCCTGAGTAAGTGTGAAATTTAGAAAATTTAATGACTTACTATCTGTATTCTCCCTCTCCAATGTAAATTCAATGCAGCAAATTTTTAACATGGACGAGAGTGCTCTCTATTGGAAAAAAATGCCGGATCAAACATACATTGCAAAGAAGTTATTTATTTTGGTTTTTTTAGGAGCATTAGCAGCTAAGGCCATATTGCTCCAGGAATATGCGGTGGTCATTTCCTGACCTTTCCGCATCCTCCGTATTTGGTGGTGACGGGCTCGAACCCTGATCTAATCAAGAAGCGTGTGCCAGCACTGCTGCTCCTTCCCACCTGGCTACAGAGGCGCCATTGCAAAGAGGAAAAGACAATGTCAGGTTTCAAGGCTTCAAAAGATTGGGCCATACTCTTGCTTGGGGCTAATGCAGCAAGAGGTTACAGATTAATACCACTGCTTGTGTACCATTCTGGAAATCCTTGTGCATTTAAGGGCAATAATAAAGCCACCCTATCCATGCATTTCCAATCGAACCAGAGAGCATGGATAACAGTATCTCTCTTTGAGGATTGGTTTAAATGCTGCTTCATTCCAAAGGTTGAAAAATATTGTAAAGACAATGACATTGATTTTGCTTCTGTTAGATAATGCTCCTGGACATCTTACGCATCTAGATGATTTCAATTCGAACGTGAGAGCCATATTTCTACCACCAAACAATGACTTCACTCATCCAACCTATGGATCAGGGTGTTATTTCGAATTTAAAAGCATACTATTTACGCACAACATTTGCTCAGGCATTGTCTGCAGTAGATGATGAGAAAAATTTTACATTAAAAAAGACTTTTGGAAATCTTACAATATTTACCACGCCATCTTAAACATTAATAAGGCCTGGGTGGAAATTACTAAAAGTTGTTTATATGGCACATGGAAGAAAATATGCCCACGGCACATAAGTCTTCAAAGTGTCTGAAAAAGACAAATCATATGAAGAGGTTACAGATAAGATTGTAAAGGTTGCAGAGCTATTTCAGTTGGAGGTTGATGCCAAAGATGTGGAGGCGTCAATAGAGGAAGAAGAGAAGGAATTATCTAACGAATAACTTATTGACTTTCAGCCAGCGATAGTGGACAAAGCTCAAGATGAACCAAATGAGGAGCCGAGATGCTTCACCACCAGAGAGATGGCAATGGCAAGGTTTGAGAAGATGGATCCTGACAGCGAACGATTCTTAAAACTTAACAGAGGGGTGAATGATATTCTTGCTTGCTACAAATAAATGTATGATGAAAAGAAAAAAAGCCACCTTCCGGTCATTCATTCATATGTTCTTTAGTAAGGTTGAGTGGCCGACCCCATCTAAATCTCCACAGCCCTCAACCTCTGCAGCGGCGTACTTATCAGCTGAAGATGTAGAGTCTGGCAATGATGCTCAAGAGGCAAAACTTACTGATGTTATGCCCGTCTCCTCTCTTTTTTTTTTTTGTAATTTTATAATTTCGAAATTTTTTAAATTGCACGCTTGTAATTTTTTCTGCGCATGAGATAAAAAATTGAATAAATACAATAAATAATTCTATTCACATGTTCGTTGAACATTTCATTTTTGATTCAATTAATTCAGTGAGGACAGTTGCGAGTGTTACACAAACATAGGGGAAATTCCGACTTACATAGAGTTCTGCGGAATGCAACCCTTATGTTAATCGGGGAGTGGCTTTACTAATATTCTATGTGTAAATGTAGGTATTTAGTTTATAGGTACAGTTTATAGCCTTTTTTTTTTTTTTTTTTTTTTTGTCTCATCAATTGTTTGTTTCAATTTTTATTTTTTATAGGTTTATATTATTTTTTATGGGTTAATATCCAAGACTTTCTTCAGTAGCTTGCAGAATTGATTATTTTATGTTTGTCCAGATTTCCTCAACATTATCATTCTCATCTGATTTTAGTTTATCTTTCTCCTGCTTTCATACAGTTATACAATTTAAAAAGATATGAGTAGCAACAACTAAGAATTATGAATAATGGTATTTGTCTCTTCTGAGTTGAACATAAGCTTTAGCGCTGACTACTGACAGTCTTCAGTGAGAACAGAAAGGTCTGTCCTTGATCAAAATCAAGGCGAGATTTTGTGCATTTTATAACAAATTTAAATTCTCCAATTATCAGATGGAGGAAACATATACATAATAATATGCCTCTTTCTCTTCTTGCAGCATTGGTGATGCAGAGGAAGCTGTCCTACAGATATTGATGGACTTCATTTTTCAGCTGGTAAGTCGTGGAGAATTACAGTTGGCTCGAGCTCTGAGAAAGAAGGTAGTAGAAAAATGCGAGGCTCGTCAGAGAAGTCTTATGACAGTACCTATTCTTTTGCCATCCATGGCCATTACTACACATCAGGCATCGCTTCTTGATTTTAAATCTGAAAATTTGGCTGAACAAATGACTCTTTTAGATGCAGCACTCTTCCAGAAAATTGAGGTAAAGCTTTTATTCTTGGTATGTTTAGTAACTGAAATATTTATTCTTTTATTCAGAAAATTTTTTTTTGCTAGGCCCTAATTGCTAAAAGTGGCATATCACCATTTCCTTATATTGTGCTCCTAGATTTGTAGCAGCAGGGACATAACTAGTGCAGAGGTGAACATCACCACCAACCATCTCGCTTGTTGGTGATGACAGCATGTATACATAATTAAATCTCTGAATATAATGTTAAGTGCATCTTCTTAGTAATGGTGCACCAGTGATCTTTTGAAATAACACCTAATATTATCAAAACCCAGTTATTAATGGTCCAATTTTGTTCCTTGTACTATTCTGATAAGAAAATTATATCAGTGACTTAAAGAGGGAAGTTCTGTTTATTTTAAATATTTCAGTATCCTTTTCCAGAAATCTTCATCAGTACAATAAAGATAAACACAAAAATGCATCACTTACATTAAGAACACTTGAAAGAAAGCTTAAAGCATAAGAACACATCAACATTTTTTTTTTTTTTTATGTAAACCCCAAACACGAGAGGTATTAGAACCTATAGTACTTAGTACAAATGCTTGGGTTGGAGGTTGAGAAGACGAAAGAAGATATTTGTTGACATTGGACTTGAACTTCTGTAGACTGTAATTTTCAGGAAATATGTATGAGGAAGGATGTTCCAGAAAACGGCAGTTGAATGAATAAACGAGGAAGATGAAAAGTTGGTTCTGTGAGTTTGAAGTTGGACAGTAAATGGATGTTGGCTGGTGGTGGCATGTGTTCGGACCGTTTTGAAAGAGAGAGCGGGAATTATAGAAGCCAATTCAGAAGAACAGTGCCCATGGAAGTAACTGTAGAAGAGGCATCCAGCAGAAACAGTACGTCTATGAGACAGCGAGTGGAGAGACTCTGTTACAGATGAGTCATTAATTAACCTAACTGCCCTCTTCTGAATGGAATCAAGAAGCCTGAGAGAGGTTTTGGGTGCACCACCCCAGATGTGGGAACAATATTCCTTGGCAGGGCGGATTTGCGATTTATACAGAGTGGGCAGCTGTTTGGAAGAAAAGTAACGCCGAGAGCGAAAGAGAAAACCAAGTTTTTTAGATGCAGACGAAGCAATATTTGTAATGTGCTTGTGCCAAGAGAGATTAAAAGTCAGGATAATCCCCAAAAGAGATATATCATTTTTCCTAGAAATCGGAATGTCACTAAAGATAAGCATAGGAGCAGAAGAATCCTTTTTGTGAGATATAAGACAAGACTGAGTTTTAGAAGGGTTGAAATCAACTAAGTTGTCTTTGCTCCACTGGAGAATTACCTGAAGATTGGCATTTAAGGAATTGGTAGAAACTTTTCGAGAAATTGAAGCTGATTCAGCAGGACAAGGTTTCTCAAAATGGAAAGGGGAATGCAATGTGCTATCGTCGGCAAAACTATGGATAGGATTTCCAGTCAATGGAAGAAGGTCATTAATATACAAGAGGAAAAGAGTGGGGGAAAGAACTGAACCTTGGAGGACACCGGCATTAGTGGAGAAGTTAGAAGACAGAGAGCCATCTACCATCACCCTCAGTGAGCGATCACAGAGAAAACTGGATAATCAATTACTAAAAACAGTTGGCAAACCATAAGATGGAAGCTTGTTTACAAGACCTTTATGCCAAACACGATCGAAAGCCTTTGAGATGTCAAGAGCAACTACTTTTGTTCCCCTAACCTTTCCATTGAATTAGTCCATAAATGGGTAACATAAGCAAGAATATCACCAGTGGATCGACACTGATGGAATCCATACTGGTGATCGTTGATCAGACGGAAGGTTTCTAGGTAGTTTAAGAGTTGGCGGTTAATTGATTTCTCCATTACTTTCGAAAGAGTAGAAGTAATTGCAATGGGACAATAATTGGATGGGAGGGATTTGTCACCCTTTTTAGGAACTGGCTGGATATGAGCAAATTTCCAAGCAGAAGGAAAAACACCTTTGGAATAAGAAAGTGAAAAAAGGCGGCAAAGAATAGGAGTAAGTTCAGGAGCACAGGTTTTGAGAACAAGTGGAGAAATACCATCGGGGCCTGGAGCTTTCTTAGCATCAAGATTCGTTAAAATCCTTCTGACATCCTTTTGACAGAAGACCACAGGAGGCATTGAATGGAGCGTGTTGGGAATGGTGGAAGGTGTTTTACCAAGATCATTAATACATGAGTTGGAAGAAAAATGGAATGCTAGCAGGTCAGCTTTATCCTTGGCTGAAGTGGCAACAGAACCATCTGGTTTGGACAGAGGTGGGAGCAGAGATGGGCAAAAGTTGCGGCAATAGCTTTGGCAAGAGACTAGAATGATTGGCTACCATTAGGGCAAGAAGCAAGTTTTCTACTCTTAGCCTGTTCAAACTCTAGTTTGGACTGATTAATAATTGCTTTACAATTGTTGCGAGCTTTGGTGTAGGCAGAAAATGAAACTGGAGAATTAGAAACAAGCCAATTACGATATGCAACGTTCTTCTCTTGAACAGCCTTAGCACATTTATTGGAAAACCAAGGTTTAGATAAAGGACGAGATTTTAAAGTGGACTGTGGGATAAAGGATTCCATTCTTGCAAGAATAATTTCACTGACACAATCTGAGCAAACATTGACATCAGAAGTTTTGAAACAGTAATCTGACCAAGGAAAAGAAGAAAAGAAGTCTCGCAGGTCATCCCATTTTGCATTCTTGTAATGCCAAACAACACGAGGTTGGGAATAGCCATGAGATAAAAGTTCCATTGGAGAAGAGACGATCACCAAGTTGTGATCTGAAGTTCCTAAAGGACCTCTCACTTCAACCGTGTACTTAGAAGGGTTGTTTGTGAGAAAAATATCAAGTGTATTGGCTGTATGATTTGGATTGTCCGGTATTCTTGTAGATAAATGAACAATCTGTGCAAGGTCATTAGTAATTGCAAATGCCTGAGCATCTCGGCCAGCTGGGTCGGTGTGACTAGAAAACAGAAGCCAGCTGGAGTTGTGAACATTAAAATCACCAAGAAAATTACCTCACTGTTAGGAAAGTTGGACTGGAGAAAGTCAAGTTGCAAAGAGGGGAAGTCAAAGAGCTCCAAGCGATTAGTGGAATTGGGAGAACGGTAGAGACAACAGATGAATTTGATGCAATGAGGTAGAGAGATTTTAAGCCAGAGAAGATCAAAGAGAGGAGATTCCAAATTGCCAAGTCTCTGACAGGGAATATCAGAATGGATATATGCACAAGTAGCACCTTTGAGGTGAAAGGAATCATACCGCGAATAATTTGTGCATCTGAGATGAGCAGTAGTTGAATCAACTGATAACTGATATTCTGTCAGAAAAAGTACATGGGGTTTGGCAGACTGCAAGTGGAAATGGACATCGTTGAGATTAGAATTGAGACCACATATATTTGTGAAATGAATTAGTAAGTGCTCGGGAGGTTTAGATCTTTTCGCAGATAAGCTTGCTCTATTAGTTTGTCAATTCATGGTGTATTCAATAGTAAGAAAAGGTGGGTGGGACATGCTATATGAAGTAATGAAATTTTTGGATATGGTGTACATAGCGTAAGAATATACCCAGATCCTTGACATAATGTGGCCTCGACAATGCTCCCTGCATACACACTACTCGGACTCCCTCCAGTCACTATCTGGCAGAGTAGAGGTAACAAGATTATACACTAGCTGATCCGGAAGCCTCCTACAGAGTTACCAATAGGTTCGGTCCGGTGTACTAACTAGCGGCCGGCCTGCGAACACCGTTTTAGAGCTGTACCCTCGAAATGTAAGGAATATTGGATCTTGCCACGATGTTCATCATAACCTCAAAAGTCATCAATCGTACTGCATGATGGAAAAGATAGGGAATGGTTGAGCGGAACTTAGCTCTAGAGACTAAACATGGGTTCCACCACTTCTAGCCTCCAATAAGCAAAGTGGTGGTATTGCACCGGTTGATGAGAGTCATCTACCACCTAGTACTACCTGGTAACATAGAGCGGTGGCATTCCTCCATGTGGTGTGGTGTGGGCGCTGGTTCACACCTGGCTGGTCACCCACCATGTACTTGTGCATGGAGGTTATACCCAGGATTCATGCAGTATTCTACTAGTCATTACAAAACAGGTTGCTACAATATTTTGCATGCAATACACTATTCAAAATTACCAGGAAGGAAATGGCACATAGTTATAACAATAGTAAAAACTGATTTTGAAGGGGATGGATTATCCAGATTGCAAAGTTTGTTGATATTGATGAAGCAGTATGCAAAAGGAACGATCATTTAAGTGAACACCTTGATGTCATTAAATGGGCTGGTTTTGGATGGTCTGTCATTACTGAGCAGTTCTGCAATGAGAACTAGACTTGAGTGTGAACCTGAATTTGATCTTGATCATGCCATCATTATACTGGTCTGGAATTTTTTTTTTGTTTTTACATTCATAGATGTTTTATAGTAAGCGTTTTATGCTAAATCAAAAAATGTTTTTTTTTTGTCTGTAATTTTGTTGATAATATTTACTTCAACCTCCCCTGCACTAATATCATATCAAATAGTATATAAACTATAACTGTCTTTTTATTGAGGTCAGGAGTTAGACACATGGTATTCTTGCCAGTGCTGGTGAAATGGGAAATGAAGCTTGAGAAAGTCAACCAAGATGATATGTACTCTTCAACTTATAAAGTCTGACACAGAGAGACACGTTCTTTTTTTTTAACATTTAATTTTAATTTTTTTTATTTTTAAGGAAAAAAAACGAAGTCTGCCTATATAGAGCACAACAATATTTGCAAGAAAAAGAAAAACTGGAAGATGCCAGTTATATTTTCGTTATTAGCTTCAAGTTGTCAAAAACTGAAATGATGAATTAAAGAAGAATAAAATAAACTCCATCTAACTGGTTGAAGATGAAAGCATAACTTTATTCATATTTAAAGAAGAGATAGAAACATCTCAGAAAAAATAGAAAGAGAAATTCAGCCACCCACCAACACTTCTTGGCTTTTGGGGAGGGGGAGCTACAAAAACCTCTGATGGGTAAAAGAAAAACATTGTCTAAAATCCTCAGCTGAGCATGGCCTGAGTTTGAGTGGCTGTAGCCTCTTCATTCACTGTTTTACTGTAACAATCGGTAAGCAAACTCTCCTTACCAACAAAGTATTGTGAATAAGATGTTAGGAAACAAAGCTTATACAGCATGACCAAAAAAAAAAAAAAAAACTGGACTTTGGATTTTCACATTCATTCCAATAATTTGTCCACCCTTCCTTAAATTTATTCAGACTACCCACCTCCACAATTTTGTTGTTAATTAGGTAAAATGTAATTCCACCTGATATTGTTAGAATTAATCTATTAAGTGATATAATTAACCAAAGCCATAAAAAAAGAAAAAAAAAAAAACCAAAAATATATACACATAAATATAAAGAGCATCTATAGTGAAAATAAAGTATATAATAATTCTATTTAAAATTTTTGAAATAGTAAAGACTGCCCTGTTACCTTGTTAAACACTAAAAGGAAGAGAAGGATTCAAATTGGCCCATTAAATGATTTTGTAATAACTGAGATGAAAGTGGAAGAGAAATTGTCGAAGTTAAACATAAGAAAGGTACCAGGTGTGTAGGCAATCTATCCAATTATATTAAGGGAGGCAATGAGGGAAGTAAGCAAATCCTTAGCCATTATTATGAACGCATCCTTAGATTCAGGGGAGGTCCCGTGGACTGGAGATGTGCAAATGTATCTCAATTCACAAAGTGGGGGATCAAAGGGTAAAACTAGCAATTACTGACCTGTTAGTTTAACTTCTGTTCCAAGGAAAGTAATGGGGTCACTGGTGAAATAAGTAATGCAGGGCCATCTAGAAAGACTGCAGCCACAGTTCAGATACACCATGGGTTTGTAAAGGGGAAATCTTGCCTGACCAATTTGATTGGATACTATGATGTTATCACAAAGGAAAACTGGATGCAAAAAAATAATTCTGATATGCATATACTTAGACTTCAGGAAAGCTTTGATACTCTTGCACATAAAAGACTGCTGTACAAATTGGAGCAGTGTGCCATTAAGGGCAAGTTGCCACTATGGATAAAAGGATGGTTGAGAGGGAGAAGACATCAAAGGGTACTGCTCTACGTGGACTAATGTTATTAGTGGTGTCCCTCAGGGTTCGGTGTTGGGCCCATTGTTGTTTTGTATATTTATCAATGATATTGATGAAGGTATTAGCATTAGCATTAGGAGAGGCATTTGATGCAAGAAAGCAAGCTTATGCAGCATCAGCCAAAAAAAAAAAAAAAAAAACCCACTTCCACTTCACCCCTCTGTTCTTTCAAAATACCTGTCCAGCTGAGCCTTAAACTTATTTAGGCTATCAACCTCCACCACAAGGGATGGCAGTCTGTTCCACCAACCAACCACCCGCTGGCTAAAGGCAAATTTCCGCACGTCTATCCTACATCTGTCTTTCCTCAATTTGAATTTATGCCCTCTCAGGTGATTTTTCTGAGCTAGAGGAAGAATCCCATCAGCATTGAGCATGCTTAAACCATTCAAGGCTTTATACACCTCTATCAGATCACCTCGCTGGTGCCTAGTCTCCAGACACTGTAATTTGCAAAACTTAAGCCTTTCTTCGTAAGAGCACCCCTTTGTTCCATTCACTAATCTCGTTGCCCTTCTCTGTACTCGTTCCAGCAGCTCTACATCCTTCTTGAAATGAGGCCTCCAGACCTGTATACAGTACTCTAAGTGTGGCCTGACCATTGCCTTATACAATGGAATAATCACCTCCTTATCCCTGCTGGAAAAATTCCTGTATATCATTGACAATACTCCATGAGCTACTCTTGCAGCCCGTCTGCACTGCTCAGAGAACTTCATATCTGCCTGCACAACCACCCCCAAGTCCCTTTCATTCTCTACCACTGTCAGTGTAGTACCACAGAGTTGATACGTTGCTCTGGGGTTGCTGTTTCCCATGTGTAGTACTTTACATTTGTCAATGTTAAACTTCATTTGACACCTCTCAGCCCATCTGCTCAACCTTTCCAGATCCTGTTGCAGCAGCATAGTGTCAGTAGTGTCCTTGACAACCCTGCCAACCTTTGTATCATCTGCAAACTTGGACATTAAGCTTGATATACCATCGTCAATATCATTTATAAATACAGAAAACAATAATGGACCCAACACTGAGCCCTGAGGGACTCCACTAATAACATTAGTCCACGATGAGCAGTGTCCATTGATTACCACTCTCTGTCTTCTCCCCCCTCAACCACCCCTTTATCCATAGCAGCAATTTGCCTCCAATGTCACACTGCTCCAATTTGTGTAGCAGTCTTCCATGTGCAACAGTATCAAAAGCCTTTCTAAGATCCAAGTATATAATATCAAAGTTATTCCCTGCATCCAGTTCTTTTGTGACTACATCATAGTATCCAATCAAGTTGGTCAGGCAAGACTTCCCCTTAACAAAACCATGCTGTGTCTGAGCTATAACTGAAGTCTTGTCTAAATGATCCTGCAGTGCTTCTTTAACCAGTGCCTCCATTAATTTTCCTGGAACAGAAGTTAAGCTCACAGGTCTATAATTACTTGTGTCAGCCTTTGATCCTCCTTTGTGAATTGGGGTCACATTTGCACATTTCCAGTCTATGGGTACCTCCCCTGAGTCCAAGGAAGCTCTCATAATTATGGCTAAGGGTTTGCTTACTTCCTTTGCTGCCTCCTTTAATATAACTGGATAGATCCCATCCACCCCGGGTGCCTTTCTTGTGTTTATCTTCAACAGTTTCTCCTCCACTTTACTCCCAGTTATTTCAAGATTCTGTAGCTTACTGCTAGAGTTGAATACACCTCTGTCATTCCCCTCGCTGAATAACTCCTTATGTCTGAATGTCGATGCAAAATATTCATTTAGTTTGTTAGCTACCTGAGCAGGATCATCAACAGTTGACCCATCAATATCAAGTGGACCAATCTGATTCATCCCCTTCCTTCTAGAGTTTACATAAGTAAAGAACTCTTTGCTGTTTTTCTTTGCATCCCTTGCCAAGGATTTCTCGTAATCCGCCTTCGCCTGCCTAACCTCCTTTGTAACTTGGTTGCATATCAACTTGTATCTATCATAGGCTTCTGTGTCATGTGTTAATTTGTAAGTATCCCATGCATTTTTCTTCTCTGCCATATGCCTCATTAGTTCATCCGACATCCATTTTGGCCTAAACCTTGAACAATATTTCTTAGTTGGTATGTAAAGCCTAGTAGCTTCCAAGATAAGTTCTTTGAATGCTTCCCATTTTGAATTTGCTGTTGGTAACATCATCAGTTGGTCCCACTGTATAGAATTTAAATACTGTCTCAGTCCATCGTAGTCGCCTTTACGGAAGCAATAACCCTTCCCTTTACCCCTAATGGTAGTTACCTCTTTGAGTAAATCCCACTTCAGCACACTGTGATCACTGCCACCTAGTGGTTCATTTATCTGCAGATTCTTAATGCATGAAGAATCACTGCTGATAATCAAATCAAGAGTATTACTCCCTCCAGTTGCCTCCCGAACATGCTGATGTAGAAAACAATCATCCAATAAATCCACAAAAGCCCTGCTAGTGTGTGAGTAACCAGCCCCCAAATTCCAGTCTATATCTGGGAAATTAAAATCTCCCATTATAAGACTCTCTGATTTACTGGCCCACTCTATTTCCCTGTACAGTTCCTTATTATACTCATCAGAGTCATTAGGCCTATAGCACACTCCTACTCTCAATTTTGATCTCCCAATGCTTATGTCACACCAAACTGACTCAACACTGCACTGTCCAGCGATGTCGACCATCTTCACTTCCTTGGTTTTTATGTGTTTCTTAACTAATAGCATAACCCCTCCCCTCTTCCTATCCTGTCTATCCTTTCTGTAGACGTTGTACTCCTCAAATTGCAGTTCTGCATCCCTTATATCTGTGTGACACCACGTCTCTGATATCCCAACAATATCTGCCTTTGATGTTTTGAGCAATACCTCAAATTCATCAAATTTATTTACTAAACTCCTAGCATTGGTGTACTCGCAAGTATACCTGCACCTGTTTCTATTCTTAGCTACCCTAACACAACCCATGTGTTTACTTGTACCGCAATGGCTCCCAGCAGTCTCTGAAATACTACGCATCTTGTTTTTCAGGCTTCTGCTCATTCTAATAGAAGCAGTGCAAGAATCTCTTTCACCTCTGCCAGTGGCTACTGTCAATCTATTGGTCTTTGTCTCCTCCCAAGCTAGCAGTTTTCCGACCCACCTAACACTGCCTCGATAGCATCAGCAAATATTCTTGCACCCTTTCTATTTAAGTGTATCCCATCCCTGTAGAAGCAATCTCTCCTGTTAACAAGTACAGTCCAGGCTGAAAAAAATTCTACCCCTTGAGCCTTGCACAATCTTTCCAGGGCCGAATTGATCGACAAGGCTCTCATCATATACTCCTTCCTATCGTGTCTGGGCAGAATTGCAGACACTTTCAAATTCAACCCTAATTCTCGGCTTTTGTTCAACAGTGACCTGTACTTGTTAAGTAATTCTGCCGGTCTCCTGCTCTTAATATTATTAGTGCCAACGTGTACAACTATATCACCTTTTGTGCCCTTAAAAGATGATATTCACTCTACAACGTCATCAACCTTTGCCCCTGGCAGACATACCCTGGTCCTGTTCCACCTATCTTTTTTACAAAGCATGTTCCCCGTTTCCCTGACAATAGAGTCACCAACAACTACTAGTTCCTTCGGGACCAGCGCATTCTGCCTTGGGGGTTGTCTCTGTGTCACGCGATGCCCAAGTGCAAGCTCTGGCGTTGATGTGGGCAGCTGAGAGCTTGATGGGCCCCTCAATTTAGTTTCTTTGAGGGCATCCACCCTGTCCTTCAAGCTCTCATATAGGCCCACAAGAACGCCGAGTTGTTGCCTGATATCGATACACTCCTTGCATCGCGCACACACAAAGACATCCCCCTCGGCAGTATCATGTCCCGTACCCGATTCCTCTGCAAACATCAAGCAAACAGTGCATCTTATAAGGCTGTGAGTCAGAGGACAACTGCCCCCCCTCAGCTCTGCTCTGAGCCACAGCGCTTCCATTAGCTTGAGCCTTTTGCTTTGCTGCTCTGGTCTGAGTCATGATTCTATTAATTTATTAATTAATTATAATTAATTATGTTATGTTATTAATTATGTTAAATATAATTAATTATGTTATGTTTGTAATCTAAGTCGTTATGTATTTATTTGAACGTACAATTTAACTGCTAACGAAGTTCAACTAACGCTATCTAGTACGGCATACAACTATCGTATCACAATGGCGGGAAATTTACGAACGGTAACGGAGTTGAAACACGTGGAAACCTTTACCGATACTTTTATGGAATTACAAGGCCGAGTAAAGAATAAATACACCAAGTTAATCAGAAAATCACAAAATAATGTTATACTACTAAATTTAAATCAAAAGTTTTAGAAAAACAATAATTTCAAATCAATAAATAAGAAAAATCCACTTAGCGGCTTGAAACACGACCGTCTCTAGTAGCCTCGTCAGCAGACTAAAAAATATTTTAGTTCTTATTTCGCCCGCTGGATGGCGCCACTTATTTTCGGCATTAAATATGTGAATTTTATTTTTGTGTATCAAGGTATATCAAGCTTAATGTCAAAGTTTACAGATAATACAAAGGTTAGTGGGGTGGGTAATAATAGGAATGATGGTATGCTACTGTAACAGGATCTAGAAAAGTTAGGCAGATGGGCTGAGAAATGACACTTGAAGTTTAACATTGACAAATGCAAAATACTGCATATGAGTGGCAGTAACCCCAGAGTAACGTACCTACTGTGTGGTACTAAATTCAGGGTAGTGGGGGGGAAAAAGAGACCGGGGGTAATTGTGCAGTTGGATACAAAGTTCCCTGAGCAGTGCTGCCAGGACAGCCCATGGGTTATTGTCAATGATATGCAGGAATTTTCCTAGCGGGCATAAGGAGGTGATTATCATACTGTATAAGGCAGTGGTCAGACCATATCTTGAATATTGCATACATGTCTGGAGGCCTCATTTTAGGTAGGATGTAGAGCTGCTGTAAAGCATATGGAGAAGGTCAGTGAGATTGGTGAAGGGAACAAAGGGGTGCTCTTACCAAGAAAGACTTCAGATCTGCAAATTGCAGCATCTGAAGACTAGGCTCCTGCAAGAGGTGTTTAAAGCTTTGAATGGATTGAGCAATACTGATGGGATTCTTCTTACTCAGGCTACACACATGGGGGGGGGGCACAAATTTAAATTGATGAAGGACAATTGCAGAATAGATGATGTGTGGAAGTTAATAGTTTAAATAAATTCAAAGAAGAACTAGACAAACTATTGTAGGGAATGAATAGGTGAAATGGGAAGTGTCTTCTTTTTTTTTTGACTGATGCTGTATAAGCTTGCTTTCTTACATCATATGCCTAATGCTAACTGCAGGGGTTCACAGGTTCATGCCTAATGCATGAACCTGTGACAAAAAATAATAGATGAAAAGCACCAGACAGCAAAGTAGACTGAATCAGGCAGAAGTGTGGGAAACAACACTATCTTAAATAGACTACAAAATACCTTTATGTTGGACCTAATGAAATTTAACAAACACAGCAAGGAATAAAACTGAGACTAAAAAAAAAATAATAATAAATAAATATTGTGGGTGCATGATCAAGCCCACAGTATTTCAGACCTTGCTGTGGCCCACACTTTTGCCTGATTTTAATCTGCTTGGCTGCCTGATACACTTTTTTGTCACATTTCAAAATTTCATCTTTTGATTCTTATTTCTTAAAATTTTAACTTCATTTTAGTTAATTTATATTATAATTTGGTAATTACAAGTCAGCGTTTACTATTTGAAGTTTTACATTTATGTCTACGTTTTTTTTTTTAAACATCTTTGATACTCCATGAGTCAGGAATGTGTTCTTTGCTTACTGGTTGTCATAGTGTAGAGAGGAGCTGCAGTCACTCTTTTCCTTTGCTTGCTGAAGTGCCTTGTAGTGCTCCTCAAAGAGGTAGATGTTTTGGGGCTGATTTCTCTTTCTACTTTTTTCCAGATATTTCTGTTTATTCTTTATATAAAATGTACGGGCGAGTTGTGAAAAAGTAGCCTGTTGCTCCACGCTTGAAAGAACCAGCAGCCAATCAACACGCGACTAGCCACCTGCACAAACAAATCTTTCCCTCATAGGTTAGTAGCATGCATCACCCCTCAAGGTCAATCTTGTTGGAAGACAATGTTTTGCCGGACGTAATCCAGTTTGTGTCTTGCGTGTGCGTGTGTTTGTAGGGGTTTTCTGCATCATGCCTTATTCAGTTCCAGAAAGAGTTGCAATTGTTGAGGCATATGTGTGTATGGGTTCATTTAAGGAAACAAGAATGTTTGCGAAACAGTTCCCCACTGGCGGGATACCAGCAAAATGCTGTATACAGCAACTGATGAAGAAGTGGCATGAAACAGGACATGTCCTCAATGCGAAAAAGAACAGAGTCCCATCTATTCGTACTGCGATATTCATGAGAGGATGAAATTAAGCCCCAGGAAGAGTACCCGGAAATTAGCCCAGCAAGTCAGTGTAAGTCGGACAACATGTGTACATGTACTGCACTCTCTAAATTTGAAGCTGTTTCGTGTAACATGCGTGCAAGAATTAAAAGAGACAGATAAAGTGAAACGTGTAAATTACTGCAGGTGGCTCCTCAACAGCTTTGTTTATGGGATGCTCAATCAACTCAATATTTTATGTCAGATGAAGCCTGGTTTCATTTATCTGGACACATCAATTCTCAAAACACAAGGTACTGGGCAACTGAAAATCCACACCAACTCCATGAAGAACCGCTTCATGATGAAAAAATTGGAGTGTGGTGTGCCATATCAGCATGGCAGATTGTAGGGTCCATATTCTTTGAGACAACTGTTAACACACATATGTGCCTTGCACAATTAACCCCTGAAGAGTGGGAGTGGTACACATTTCAGCAAGATGGGGCCACTTGCCATACGTCCCACAGAGCGCTGGCCCAAATTCATGAAGCCTTTCCAGAGAGAACTGTCAGCAAAGATTTATGCCCCCTCCCCCACATTCCCCAGACCTGTCCATATGTGATTTTTACCTTAAGGGGAAAGTTTGAGATGAACCCATGCACTCTTCCGGAATTACAGGAGAACATTCATACTGCTATCGCAGGCATCGATGGTAGTGTTGCAGAGAGTTTGCCAAAACATGCTGACACGGGCTCAGCACTGTCTTGCAGCCTGAAGTCATTTCCAACATCTTCTTTAACGGCAGGTAATGTACTATACATTTACCCATTTGTGCATGTATTGTAGTTTCATTGATGCAGCTACTTTTTCATGACTCACCATGTATAATTTACATCCTCACTCCATTAGGCAATTCTTACTTTATTCTTCTCTAAATTCATCATCAGCTTGTGAACAACTTTAAGCTGGTAAAGGAGAAATACTATCTTACTGGATTTCTGGAGTTTTTATTTCTAAAATTTTTTCACTTGTTCAATTTCTCCATTTTATCATAACTTTAAGCCTGAAAGGAAACACATTCTCATTGGCAATTTGGAATTTTCCCTTTTCTTTCACTCATTTGACGTACTTTATGGATATAATGATTGGAAGAAAAGGCATACTTTAATTTATTATCTTAACAATTAGTATTATTGGTGTCAAACTTTAAGTAGATGTGGAGAGAAAGAGAGACATTATTTTGGTGGATTTTTTCAATATTTAGTTTTCCCATTTGGCTGTTGCCGGCAAGAATATCACAAGAGGTATGCCGCAAATATTGTGGCACTCCAGAATGAGTTTTCATTCTTTTGTTGTACCTTTGAGACAATGGAGTCAGAGAAAGAAAAAGACTGCATATAGTATGGCCTTCTTACAATCATGAAGATGGCTGTTATTTCAGTTTTGTGATATACAGTTTATAACAATAAACAGGACATTTCTTATCTGCAATAATACCTGAAGAATTCAATGTGTGCCTGTTTCTTCTCCACTAAAAAATCTTGTTAGTTTTACATTGGATGATGTCTGATGCTAGTAATAGAGAAGGCGGTTCTGTTAACGGAAAAATTTCAGTTGTAAACCACAGCTTTACTCACATAGTGAACAAAATGATCTGATATGGAATTTTGGGTGTGCTGGGAAAGTTTGTAGAAGTTCTAGAATCTAGACTGCAAGCTGAGAACTTGTTTTCTCCAGGTACATTCCTTTCTTGGTTCAGAAACTATTAAACAGAATCTCATATTTTCCCCCAGAAGTATCTACTAGGCTACTGCAGTAACATTGCTATACTGGAGTCCAGAAAGCATTCAAACACATGTTGGTTTCATACTGAAGGACACTGACACACACACACTTCAGCAGTGTGTCAGAGTAGCCTTTGATTACTATGACACACTGTATCCTCTTGGATAAATTTCCCACCAATGAACAGTAGACTGCAGACAGTGACCAGCTGACTTACTGATATGGTATGTGTTGGTCTGGTCCTCATCCAATGTTTCAGTTCACCCTATATGGGTGCAAATTGGGACTCTCTGCTGGCCATTCCAAATTTTGTATGTTCACATTTATGAATCATTCTTGAACAGCACTAGCTGTGTGGCATGGGTTCTGATCATCTTGTTGAAACAAACATAGGTCTCTACCAAAAAACTGCCATATTCTTGAGCTTGGAATTGTCCAAAATGTTAAGGTGGGCATTGGCAGTTCCACTAAAGGTCCTATAAGAAGAAACAGTGCCACACTTTAACCCCATATCCTCCAAACTTTATTGTTAACATAATGCACTTCAGCAGCAGACATTCTCCAGACATCCTGGTGCATAATGCCCTTTAGCTACCATTGTGCCGTAATCCAACAACAACCAGGCATCCTCTGCACCCACCCATCTGATTGGAATAGGGAGTAGCAGGATTTGACACTCCAAAGAACTGATTTCCATTGCTCTATGAACTTATGGTACATTTTGGTTTCTCACTGCTACTCTCATATGAAAACCTATGCTGTGCAACTCCATACATAGTGATTTTGTACAGGCCCAAACTCCTGATTGATTTTGCAGGGATATCTGACCAGATTTTCATAATACCCTTCCAAGTCCCCTAGTCATATGGAGTGAGCATTCATTTTCTTCTGAGTTTCTGGATGGCACTGTCATAATGCTTCCATTTCATAACATCGCTGATGATCAAATTTGGATGATATCAGTTGTCAGTAGTTGCATAAATTAACAAACCAGCAATGTGACATTTGACAGTAAATCCCTCACAAAATCAGTCAGCTTTACTCTACATGCCATGACCAAAACAACTAACTTTTGTGGCTCGTACACCTTCCTTATATATGGGCTAAGTCACTTATTTATCCAGGAAGATCCAATGGACTGAAAACAGATGTCCGGATACTTTCTGTAGGGTAATATATTCAAGCCATTGCGCTGGAAACAAAAATCAGCTTACTGTTATATACATAGGAAAGCACTTGTCACCAGGACATACCTGCAGTTCTAAAGCTAATACTTGAGGAAGCTCTTAAAATTGTTTAGTTTAATTGTTTAGTGAAAGGATTACTGCTGAATGCCCCAGCTTTTTGCTCAGATTCATAATAAGATAAGCAGAAACTACATGTGGCTCCTATTTCACAGTGAATACATTGGCTTTCATGTGGAAAAGTTTTATCTCATCTGGTTGAGTTGTGAAAACTTCAAGTTTTTCTGAACAAAACCCCCAAGCCATTTCCAATCACACATGCACGAAGCTGCATGTGTGATTGGAAATGGCTATGTATGCTCCTTTGAACAAGCTGAATTTATTCTTGTAAGGCAAAGTGACCGTGATTATGGCAAAACTGAGCTGTGGGGTAAATGCCTTAGTCATCACAAACAGGATTCCTTGCCATGCCATCTCCTTATTACTCCATGATCAAGTCAGATGAGGACCTTGATGCTGATGTTGCAGTCTATGAAGGAGCACATGGAAGGTTTAAAGATAAGCTTTTCTAAGCACTTTTCTGAATGAGATGACTGCTTTCAGTGGATAGAAACTTATTACATTAGCTTCAGAAGAAGAGCTGTTAGAGTTTGATCCAGATGACTTCCTGAGAACAGTTTCAATAAAAGGCACTGACGTTGTTTTGATTTTGTGCTCATTGAGTACAAGTATGCTGCCATGCTGAAAAAGCAGTTAAGTAAAATATGCCATTCTTACCTCATACAGTCAGTCCTTGTATAGCATGATAGTTGTGTTCCTAGAAACCCTCAAGCAGTGCAAAATCTTGCAATATAAACAACAGGCCCTATGGGAAAAATAAGGTTAGGTGCCGAACACCCAAGATTGAACACACATTTGTAACCAAAACATTACCAAATACAATAAATAATTGTAATGAAATACGTAAGTATTTAATTACGATTATTACGTAATAAAATATTGCTAATGATTTTGCTTCTATCGTAAGCAAAATTGTTTTTTATTTGATTTTCTATCCAAACGGATGACAGCCGTTCCAACTCTTCCAATTCTTTGTATCTTAATCTAATGGATTTTAATTACACTTTGAGTTGTTCCTGCTATGAAAGTTGTTTTTATTTTCTCTGCATTCTTTGTAATCTCGGCGTTGCCTCATTTAGGGCTGTAGTACGTGCAATATCACATGGTCTTTCATTTCGTTCAAAGCGTTTCACAATTTCATATTTTTTCTCTATCGACAGAGGCGGACTAACACTGGCCTCCGGCCCACCGGGGTTTCCCCGGTGGGCCGGAGGCCGGTGTAATTTTGGCCATAAACCATAGTATGAGGCCACTATAAATTTTCCTGGGTATGAATTTTTGACCCAGTCTGCCTCTGTTTATCGATATTGCTTTTCTTTTTCTCTCTGAATCTGCAGTGTCTTCCTTTTCACACCTTTTAAGTATTTTACTCATTTTTAGGGAATAAAGCACAATTACAAAACGAGGAGGCATGCTTGATACACGTAAACAAAGCTACGCGCGTGTAGCAACTGAATAAACAACACCGTAAAGGCAGAGATACACTATTAACACCTCACATTTCTAGGGGTTACTACCATAAAACAATAAAAACAATTTCCAATTGCGTTCCTGCTAGTGGAATCTGTTATTAACTGGTAGTAAACTCGATCTAATTGCATTTGCAATTATACCGATAGCTGGAATTGTGTTGGTTTTTACGTTAATCTTCTCTTCATTCCTATCGTGTTGCGTTCGGTTGGGGTGATTCTGCGTTCGACTGCCATTTCTTGTAAACACAAAGGCGAATCGTGTATAAGCGAATTCGGTTCGTGTTATATAAGATATCGTTCCCCTATTTATAAATCGTGTATGATCGAATTCGTGTATTGTAAACACGTGTTGTACGAGGACTGAATGTACTTGTATGACATTCGATTCTTGACGCTGGTTGGCATCAACCCTATTATGATCTGTCAAGGTCATTTAAACCTCAACGAATTTCAGATTTTATGCTCTTTTTCTACTATGTACATACAGCTTAAACTTCAATACCTCAAAAAAAAAAGTGTTTTCTTTGATTTCTCTATTGGAAATTTTAGAAATCTATTAGTTTTCCATCAAACGGAAAAACTGGAGGGACAAGAATGAAATGCTGCGAGCCTTTATTAGTATGTTATTAATTTTTGTTTAATATTCCCAATGTAAACAAGTGGGAGTTTCCCTTGCTAAGGCTTGCTTTAGAAAGGCACTACCTCATTTGCTGGAGTTTTCCATTGTCTGCTATGCAGACCCAGTAGTAACCAGTAGGTTGAAGTAGGCCATAACTGTTTCTTTGGATGCAAAATAAAATAAAACTGCATACTCCTCACAACAAAATTTTTGTAAAAAAGCAACTTATATATATATATATATATATATATATATATACACCTTCTTTCTTCTTCATTACATCTACTAAGAAAATTTCGATTTAACTTGAAAGCTGCATTATAAATTCCAAAAACTGGCATTAAATAGAAAACACCACACTGTGTGTAATAATAATAATAAAAAAAAAAAAAAATCATAAGTCGCTGAGACAGAATGGCACCATTTCCTGTCACTCCCATAACTACCACCCACCACTGGATGCAAAAGTAAAACAGATCCACCTCCCGCTGGATGAAGATGAGAAGTAGAAATATTGACCATACCGCATTAAGTGTGGCACAAGATAAAGTCACTTGCATTCAGGCCTCAGGCAGAGGTGTCGGTTCAAAAAGATGGAGACAATCTCCCATGGACGACAGTGGAGCGAGTGCGCTTTCTCTGCTAGTGATAACCTAGGTAGGGAGAAGCCAATGCATGAAGTGGAACATCAAAATGAATACAATCATCATGCAAGCATACTACAAAGTAATGAAGCTAGAGAGAGGCGTGACAATGTGCAGGATGAAACTACACACTAAATGGTTGAAATGGTTCCCAACTGTTCAGGTCACCAAACAGCAAATAGCAGACCAGAGATGGACCATTGTCAGAAAGAACTTGATAGCTACTGAAATCTGGGAAAAAAATCAAGCAGCATGTGAGCAACCAATTGCAAACAACAATTAATACAGTTACAGTGGAACCAGAACTGGAGGAACAGCAAATATGAGAAATACAAACCTGGAGCAACTGAAGTGGAAACAGACAAGGTCATGACATTCAGAATAGAAGAGGAGGGGAGGAAAGCCCTAGCAGAATTCGAGGGAATGGACCCTATAAAGAGTCACACCATACTGAAGCAGAAACCCAGCAAAATCCTCTGGCAAGTCACAGACTTCCTCAAAAGGCAAAAAATACTGGATTATCTCAAGAACAACAAAGTAACGTGAGACGCTGTCTTCATAGCCTTTTATTATGCTGGTATAGCAGCCACCAGGATGAAAAGAAGGGAAACCAGAGGAAACATAAATTGAAAAGCAAAAACAAGGAACCAACAGCCTGGGAAAGAAAGCTACAGCAAAAGATAGAAGAGGTAAGAGTGAAGATAAACCAACTGACCCAGTACCAACAGGGTAAAAGAAGTAAGTTGATCAGGAAAGTGGAGGCCATCCTCGAGAAAGACAACATCCATAGCAGAAATAAAACCTATAATCAGAGGATCAAGGAATACCTTGATACCCTCAAGCAGAAACTCCAGGCACTCAGCAAGAGACTTTACCATCACAGAGAGAGTGCTCAGAGGAAAGCAGACTCCAGGATATTTGATGAAAATCAGAGAGCCTTCTACAGAAACATTGGACAACAGGAAAAGGAAGGCAAAGAATCCCCTTACCATAAGGCACTCAAAGAGTTTTGGGGCAACCTTGGAGCATTGAAGTTAGCTATAACAGCCATGCCACCTGGATAGATCTAGAAAGGAAGAAAACCAAGAACGTATAAGAGATGACAGAATGAGAGATTCATGAGGAAGAAGTATAACAGTCAATCAGCGTCCCACAACTGGAGACCCTCAGGAATAGATAACATCCACAACTACTGGTACAGGAAGTTCAGCTACACACACACACACAGGCAAGGCGCCTCCGTAGCCAGGTGGGCAGGAGCAGCAGTGCATAGCACATGCTTCTTGATTAGACTGGGGGTTCGAGCCCGTGACCACCAAATACGGAGGATGCGGAAAGGTCAGGAAATGACCACCGCATATCCCCGAAGCAATATGGCCTTAGTTGCTAATGCTCCTAAAAACCAAATAACAAACAAACACACAGGCAAATAGCAGAGCAGTTCTCCCAGATAATAAGGCACCCTGACACAATCCCAGAGTTGTGTTGCTGTCTTTTTCATAATTTCGGTGGATGACCTCTGATGATGACACTGGGATTGTGAAAGACACTGCAATGTTATCTTATTTTGGTGGCCTTTTCACTTATCTTTATTTTTAATTTC
Source organism: Mastigoproctus giganteus (assembly GCF_048544385.1). NCBI lineage: Eukaryota > Metazoa > Arthropoda > Arachnida > Uropygi > Thelyphonidae > Mastigoproctus > Mastigoproctus giganteus. Next base: position 128,429,764 of record NC_143576.1, on the reverse strand, counting down.
CTGACTATTTCTTCTTTTTCATACCATATATCGCTCACAGTGTATATCCCTATATTCAATATGTTTAAATCAAAATTTTCTACATACAATATATATATATATATATATATATATATATATTTTGATGCCTTCATGGTTAGTTACATATATAGATAGTTTCATTGTTAACAGCACATTTTATCAATAAATGAATAAATATGCATTGTTATTTCTAGATTCCTGAAGTTTTGCTTTGGGCAAAAGAACAAAAAGAAGAACTGAGTCCAAATCTCACTACTTTTACAGAGCATTTCAACAAAATGTCTTATTGGTAACATATTTTTCTTTCAATTGAAAGTAAACATCTAATTAATAATTTCTTATTTTAAATAATAGTTGGCATGAAAAGATTTTGTTCATTACTAATAAGGCTTAACGATATATATACATATATATATATATATATATATATGGTTAACAATAAATATAATTATGGTGTATTTTTATTCTATCAAGGCGCCTCCGTAGCCAGGTGGGTAGGAGCAGCAGTGCGTAGCACATGCTTCTTGATTAGACCGGGGTTTGAGCTCGTGAGCCACCAAATACGGAGGATGCGGAAAGGTCAGGGAATGACCACCACATATCCCCGGAGCAATATGGCCTTAGTTGCTAATGCTCCTAAAAACCAAATAACAACAACAAATATTATATCAGAAAATCTTGTACACTCCATGCCAGACAGATGCAAAAAATAAAATTCATGGTGGGCCAACAAAATATTAATATCTGTTATAGAAGATGTAACGATTACCAAAGAAACGACTGGTTCAGTTAAAGAAGTTAGTCCAGCAAGAGAAGAAGAAGAGAGTGAAAAGTATTAGAATAGGATCATTGAACATGGGGAAGATGAATGGAAAGAGTAGAGAGATTGTGGATTTGATGCAAAGAAGAAGAGTGAAGAAGATCCTATGCCTACAAGAAACAAGGTGGAAGGGAAATAAAGCAAAAGAGCTCGGTGAAGGGTACAAGTTGTTCTTTAGAGGAGCAGATGAGAGAGGAAAAAATGGAGTAGGCATTGTAGTTGATAAGGAGTTAAAATATGGAGTGTGTGAGGTTAACAGAAGGAGTGATAAGATTATGAGCATCAAACTGGAAGTGGGTGGACAATTGACGACAATAGTATGTGCGTATATGCCCCGCAAGTAGGATGGGGGAAGAAGAAAAGGACAGTTTTTGGATGGAAATGGATCAAGTGGTCATGGCAATACCTGAGAAGGAGAGGTTGATTGTTGGGGGTGATTTAAATGGACATTTAGGAAGAAGCCAGAGAGAGGAAGGAAGAGTGTATGGAAGGTGGAGATTTGGGGAAAGAAATAGAGAAGGGGAGAGGATAGTAGAACACACAGTGGCATTCGACCTGGCGATAGTTAACACCTATTTTGAAAAGAAAGAAAGCCAGCTGATAACATACAAGAGTGGGGAAAGGACAAGCCAGATTGACTATATCAAGTGCCGTAGGAGGCATCTAAAGGAAATGAGGAACATCAAGGTGATAAACGGAGAAAGTGTGTCTGCACAACATAGATTGCTTGTGGTCGATTGGGAGGTTGCAGTGGACAAAAGTAGGAAATATTCAAGACAGGGGGAGAAAAGGATAAAATGGTGGAGACTGAAAGAGAAGAGTTTGAAGAAGGAGTTTAGGGAAAAGGTGCTAAAAGGAATAAAGTTACCAGAAGATGTGCAAGAGTGGTGGAAGTTAAATAGTTATATCATAAGGAAAGTTGGAGAAGAATTGTTGGGAAAAACATCAGGAAAGGGAGTGCCGGAGGGAAAGGAGGCCTTGTTGTGGAATGTGGAAGTGCAAGCGGTGATAAAACAAAAGAAGGAGAAGAAGAAAAGATGGGATTCAACAGGTAGCCAGGAAGATAAAGAAGCATATAAATTAGCAAATAAGGAGGCAAAAAGGGCTGTGGAAATAGCAAAGGCAAGGGCAGTGGATGAGGCGCATGGGGAACTGGAAAGGAAAGATGGAGATAAGCAATTAATGAGAATAGCCAAAGTGAGAGACAAGGCATCAAAGGACTTCTCATCAATAAAACAGATTAAAGATGAGAGGGGAATGGTTATACAGGACAAGGAGAAGGTTAAGGAAAGGTGGAGAGACTATTTTAAGAAGTTACTAAATGAGGAAAACCCAAGAGCACTATGCGAGGATGGAGAGACGAATGAAAGAGTAGTGGAAGGCATAAGCAGGAAAGAAGTGGAAAGAGCACTCAGAAAAATGAAGAGGGGGAAAGCAGTAGGTGCTGATCAGATACCAGTAGAGGTATGGAGAAGTCTGGGAGAGGAAGGGATCGATATCCTATGGGACTTTATGGAAAAACTGTGGCAGCAGGAGAGGATACCTGATGAGTGGAGGGAAAGTATACTTGTGCCAATCTATAAAGGAAAGGGGGATGTGCAGGAATGTGAGAACCACAGGGTAATAAAGTTAATGTCTCACTCGATGAAGATCTGGGAAAGAATTGTGGAAGGAAGGATAAGGCAGGAGATAGAAATAGGAGAGGAACAGTTTGGTTTCGTGCCTTTTACAACAGATGCGGTCTTTGCTTTAAGGCAGGTAATGGAAAGATACAAGGAGATGCAAGTAGAGTTGCACGTGGTGTTCATAGACCTGGAAAAGCATATGATAGAGCGCCCAGACAAGAGGTATGGAGATGCATGAGGGAGAAGGGTACATCAGAAAAGTACATAAGGCTTGTGAAGGAAATGTATGAGGGAGTGGTGACGCAGGTTAAGACTAGTGTAGGTATGACTGAGGGGTACTCTGTAGAAGTTGGACTGCACCAGGGATCAGCTCTCAGCCCATATCTGTTTGATCTGATAATGGATGTGTTGGTGAGAGAAGTGAAGAGTAGAGCACCATGGAGTATGCTGTTCGTGGATGATATCGTACTGTGCGAACCATCTCAAGGAAAGGTAGAGAAGAAATTGGAGGAATGGAGGAAAGCATTGGAAGAGAGAGGCATGAGGATAAGTAGAACAAAGACAGAATATATGGTATTAAATGTAGAAGATGAGAGCTCTATAAAACTGCAGGAGGAAAAGCTACCATCAGTTTCGAAATTTAAGTATCTGGGATCGAACATTGAGAGGGATGGAGGACTGAGTGCAGAAATACAGCATAGAGTGCAATGTGGATGGTTTAACTGGAGAAAGATGAGTGGGGTGCTGTGTGATAAGAAAGTAAATTGTAAAATGAAGGGAAGAGTGTATAAAACTGTGGTTAGACCCGCATTGATGTACAGTGCTGAGACATGGGCGATTACAAGGGCCCAGGAGAAAAAGATGGAAGTGGCGGAGATGAGGATGCTAAGATGGATGTGTGGTGTGATGAGAGGAAGGACAGGATAAGAAACGACTACATCAGAGGTACAGTTAAGGTGGGGCCTCTGAGTAAAAAATGCAGGAATCTAGGTTGAGGTGGCTTGGACATGTGGAACGAGGAAGTGAGGAGTATGTGGGTAAGAGGTGTGAAAAGTTGGAGGTGATAGGGAAGAGGAAGGGGGGGGGAGACCTAAGCTGAGATGGAAGGACAAGGTGGCAGAGGATTTAAAAGAGAGAGGATGGAGGAGAGAGGAAGCCCAGGATAGGGAGGAATGGAGGAAAAGAATTAAGGACGGAAATGCTGACCCCATATAAATGTGGAAAGAAGGCGAAGATAAAGAAGAAGATATAATGGTATCACATCTGTATTTGTTTTCTGCTGCTGCTGCTAAATTTTTTCCATCTTATTACATAATGTTAATTTCAAACATTGATCACAACGAAAGGCATTCATATGGCTTGCAGTATATTTCTGCGATTATTTGTAAATAAATAAATATGTCTAAATAGTTCTTTCTTTCTTATCAGTAAAAAGATTACTGGTACGTTTTGGGAGAAAATTTAAATTGATGTGGCCACCACTATGTGTTCCAATTGTTTCATTATATTATTTAATTTTTAAATGATCACCTGTTCAAGTTGTTTTAATGCATGGAACATGGTTTTAAATAACAACTGAAATATCTGAATTTTTTGGCCATGTATTTCAATTTCAATTTTTGAAATTAGAATAATAGATGTGAAGTGGCAGGGAAAATTTGTGATGTGATTGTAGAAACAGGTTAAGAACACTCTTAACCTGTTGTTGTTGTATTGGGTAGTGCTCAAAGGCATCATTTTAATACACATTAAACTCATGGAAAAAATTACAGCATCGTTGCTATAACGTCTCATATTGCGAAATCCTGCAATGAGTTGCCTAGCCTTGCACTTTCAAATTAGTAACACTTTCCTGATAGTGAAGACTATTGTTACTTATTCTTGGTTTCATGCCACCACCCAGACAGCACTGTTTCAAGAATTTTTTTATTTTCCTCTTCGGTGGATGGGTAGGCATTGTGAGTGTAGGCGTATACAACCTAGAAGTGAAATATTTTTACGATATGAGAGGTGCTAAAAGTGTGTGAATTAACACGACATAGTTGTGGTTTTTAGGCCTCTGACTGAAGGAATTTATTAATACGTATTGAGTAGTGTTCAAGGGCATCATTTTAATATACAGTAAACTCAATGACAGGTCCAATGAAGTTTGCAATATAGCATCGTTACTCTAACATCTCATATTGTGAAATCCTTCTCTTCTCTGTTGGAGAAACATTACTTATTCGAAATTGCACCTTGTAGGATTTTACTATATGAGCTCTGCTGCAAACTTCATTTGCTCTTTAATGAATTTACTGATATATTAAAATGATACCTTTGATCACTACCCAATATGTATTTGTAAATTACCAAAGTCAGAGACCTAAAAAGGGCCATAAATGCATCACGAATCCCTACTTTATACTGACACATTTTGTTGGAAACATAAAAGTGTACTAAAACTCAAGTGCAGTATCCAATTCTGGATACTGCACTTGAGTTTGTCATTCATCTTGAATTTTTGTTCTCCTAGATATTCCTCATTGACCTAAACAAATGATAATCACGAGTTACTAAATATGGACTGGGTAATAAATATGGACACTTGGTCACTTAGTGACACTGCTCCTGCCTCTATGTGGCAGGGCTTGAAAAACTGGTTAGCATCCTTTCTCCATTTATAATCCATTTATAAAATGCTCCTGGTCCATTAGTAATCTCAAAACTTAAATCAGGGGGATCTGCTTGTCGAAACAACACATCACAAGCACTCTGAACTACTTCAAATGACTACATTTGGAGAATACTTGTTTGTTTATTTGGTTTTTAGGAGCATTAGCAACTAAGGCCATATTGCTCTGGGGATATGCGGTGGTCATTCCCTGACCTTTCCGCATCCTCCGTATTTGGTGGTCACGGGCTCGAACCCCAGTCTAACCAAGAAGCGTGTGCTACGCACTGCTGCTCCTGCCCATCTGGCTATGGAGGTGGCCAAGAATACTTGTAAAGGTGTCCCCTCATGCTAACTAAACAGTAAAAGAGTCATCACAACCGAATGATATCTAGACATGTATTGTATCTTATGTACAGCAGCTCCAGAATGTTTGTTTGTTTGTTATTTGGTTTTTAGGAGCATTAGCAACTAAGGCCATATTGCTCCGGGATATGCGGTGGTCATTCCCTGACCTTTCCGCATTCTCCGTATTTGGTGGTGATGGGCTCGAACCCCGGTCTAATCTCCAGAATGTTAGTTCAACTCCACCTTGGTACGCTGTAATGAATACAAAACTCTGTAAAAGGCCAGAAATGTGTATAATATCAAGTTTGTCCAGTGTGCCAATGCCAACCTACACCATGAGAAGGTGGGCCACTCTAAATGTGAATCATGGTGGACCCCAGGCACAACAATCATTGTTTGTCCTAAAGGATGAAATCCTTCACCCACTAGAGTTATACCAGTGGGTGTAATGATCATAGAGAGTTACCTCAAAAATAGAAGTTACCTTCTATTTTTAAGGTAAAAATTTCTATTTTATACTGAAAGTGTACCACAGGGTTCAGTACTCTTTGCTATTAGAATAAACAATTTAGTGCAGAACATTTTGGGTAACATAGACATCTATCTTTATGCCGATGACCTTGCACTATCTTGCAATTGAAAGACAAGTGCAGCTCACAATAAACAAAATATAATCATTCACTTTTGTAAAAAGTGTTAACTACATCCAGAACCTTAATTATCACTGGAAACTCAATCAATACCAGTTACCAACAATATCCGATTCTTGGGTACGATGGGTGCCTCCGTAGCCAGGTGGGAAGGAGCAGCAGTGCATAGCACACGCTTCTTGATTAGACCGGGGTTCGAGCCCGTCACCACCAAATACGGAAGATGCGGAAAGGTCAGGAAATGACCACCGCATATCCCGGAGCAATATGGCCTTAGTTGCTAATGCTCCTAAAAAAAAAACCAAACCAAACCTTGGGTACGACATTTGACACCAAACTGACATTTCAGAAACACATACTACAAACACAAACTGTCTTTATGAAAAAGTTGAATATACTTAGTCATCTCATTTATGACATGGAAAGCTGATCACTATACTCTATGCCACCTATACCAATGTTTTGATCACATCTCGATTGGATTATGGTTCCCCAGTTTATGATTCCATTTAAAAGACTTTTAGCATGTCTCAACCCAGTACAACACAGTAGGCTCAGGATTGCTTTTGGGACATTCAGAACTTCACCAGTCCAAAGCCTATATATAGAAGCCAGTGAACCTCCAATTCACCTTCACAGAAAGATGCTGCTCCTCAGTTATGCAGGTAAAATACATAGCCTTCCATCTCATCCCATCTAGTCATACCTCTATGATCCCCAATGGGTAAACCTTTTTAGAAATAAACCTCATGAAAACAAACCTACTGGAATCTGTTGACAAGAGCTTATTCAGCAGTGGAATATGCATTTTACCAATTCTCATCAAGATAGAGAAACTGTACAATCTCCATGGAAAATGTTCATACCTTCATGTGATGACTACTTCTGATATTGGGAGAAACACTCCCTGAACAATCAAACCTTTCAGAAACTACATGCAGCTCACTCCTTGGCAAATGCACAAACTCTGTAAATTTATACTGATGGCTCCAAAAGTGACACAGCTGTGGGAGCTGCTGTGGTTTTACCAACATCAACAAGCTGTCTCATTACCACAGAAATATAGTGTTTTCACTGCAGAACTCTATGCCATTAAGATGGATTTGACCTTTCTTGCTAATGATTTCACTCTGAAGACTACAATCTATACAGACTTTTTGAGTGTAGAGAAAAGCCCTCCAAGGCAATTCTCACTCTCCACATTCATTTATAAATCAAATAAGAACTCAAATATTGGAACTTTATAACAATAAGCAGACTGTCACGTTTTTTTTTGGATCCCAGGGCACACTGGAATACCAGGAAATGAACATGCAGATAAAGCAGCAAGAAATCCCTTTGACAACTGTATGCAGATTCCTTGCACAGACTGTAAACTAATCATACACAGAGTATGCAATGAAAAATGGAGAGAAATTTGGCATAACCAGGTAAATAACAAGTTACAAAATATAAAACAGAATCCACAGCTATGGAAATCTAGCATCCCACTCAAACAGACACAGAGGTTGTGCTTCCAGAGCATGTATTGGTTATACCCACCTTAAACATTTCTATTTATTGCAAGGAAATAATCCCTCATATGCTAGCACTGTGATTTACCACTAACTGTTAAACATATTCTTAAAGAGTGCGCTTGTTATCATTCTGCCAGATTCATATAATTCCAATCCCTATCCAGAATAAACAAGTCGCTTCAACTTAGGCATATTATTGGGGACAACTCCAGTTTATCTGAGTTTGTCCACTATCTAAAACTGATTAATATATATATATGTTCTTCTAAACTCTTTTTATTAATCTGTACAGTGTTTCTCCAAGGTAACAGGTGCAATTGGGCCATAGTAGCCCTTGTGACAAAAAAAAAAACCTCTACAACAACAGCCAGCAAAAATCCTGTACCGTAGTTGTCTAAACTAACATAGAAAGTTTAATAAAATTAAAAAACAAAATAAATAAAAATTAAAAATACAATAAATAAAAACTTAAAATAAATAAAAAAAATTAAATAAAACTGGAAAATTAGTACAAGTTAAGATACATATATGCAAATATGCACAACCTAGAAATATTCATAACAAATTTACATTTCTGTGATATCTTTCACAATAGATTCATATAGCATTTTACGAAGAATTATATTCATGTATATTAAAGGTAGCGAGTAATAGTCAACAACAAAATATTTCGGTGTATAGGTTTTGAGTAAAAATAGTTCAAAGGTCAGAAGTTCAAAAACTTACAGGTGTTGTTGACTTATGCAATTTCTATAAGTTTAGTATGGCATTATTCAAGAGAAGAAGTAAGAGCGTTAGCATTAGTAGTTATATGATCAAAGAAAGGAAGCTTATACTGCATCAACCAAAAAAAAAAAAAAAAAAAAAAAAAAAACCTACAAATTTCTGCACATCAATTCTACAACTCTTTCCTCAATTTGAATTTATTCCCCCCCCCCCAGGTTCATAATCTGAGCAAGAGGAAGAATCCCATCAGCATTCAGCATGCTCAACCCATTCAAGACCTTATACCTCTCAATCAGATCACCTCACAGGTGCCTAGTCTCTAGCCGCTGCAATTTCAAGAACTTAAGCCTCTCTTGGTAAGAGGATCCCTTCATTCCCCTCACCAATCTTGTTGCTCTTCTCTGTACACGCTCAAGCAAATCTACATCCTTCCTAAAATGAGGCCTCCAGACCTGTACGCAGTACTCAAGGCATCACCTGACCATTACTTTATACAGAGGGACAATCACCTCCTTTTCCCCGCTAGCAAAATTTCTGTATATCATTGACAAATCCTCATGACCTGCCCAGGCAGCCTGTCTGCATTGCTCAGAAAACTTCATATCTGACTGCACAATTACTTCCAGGTTTTTTTCATTTTCTACCACCTTAAGTGTAGTACCACACAGTTGGTACGTTCCTCTGGGGTTACTTCTACCCATATGCAAAGCTTTGCATTTGTCAATGTTAAACTTTAGTTGCCACTTCTGAGCCCATCTTCCCAAATTTTGTCCTGTTGCAGTAGCACACTGCCATTACTGTCATTAACAACCCTGCCAACCTTTGTATCATCTGCAAACTTCGACATTAAGCCTGATATACCTTCATCAATATCATTGATAAATATACAAAACAATAGTGGACACAACACCAAACCCTGTGGAACTCCACTAATAACATTAGTCCCCGAAGAGCAGCGCCCATTGATTACCACCGTCTGTCTTCTCCCACTCAACCATCCTTTCAGCCATTGTAACAACTTACCCTTAATACCATTCTGCTCCAATTTGTACAGTAGTCTTCCATGTGCAACAGTGTCAAAAACTTTCCTGAAATCCAAGTATATGATATTAAAATTATTTTTTGTAATATCCAATCAAATTTGTCAGACAAGACTTTCCCTTAACAAACCCATGCTGTGTCTGAATTATTGCTGCAGTCTTGTCTAGATGATACTGTAATGCATCTTTAACCAGTGACTCCATTATTTTACCCTGAACAGAAATTAAACTAATTAGTCTGTAATTACTCGTGTCACCCTTCGATTCCCCTTTGTGAATTGGGGATACATTTGCACATTTCCATTCCATGGGGACCTCCCCTGAGTCCAAGGATGCTCTCATAATTATGACTAAGGGTTTGCTTACTTCCTTTGCTGCCTCCTTTAATATAACTGGATAGATCCCATCCACCCCAGGTGCTTTCTTATGTTTAACTTCAACAATTTCTCCTCCACTTTGCTCTCAGTTATTACAAAATCATTAAGCACCCTGCTACAATTTGATAACCTTCTGGCATTTTCAATTCTTAATAACTCCTCATGTGTGAATGTAGATGCAAAATACTCATTCAGTTTGTTTGCTATCTGAGCAGGATCATCAAGTGGACCAATCAGATTCATTCCCTTCCTTTTAGAGTTTATGAGTAAAGAAATCTTTGCTGTTTTTCTTAGCATTCTTTGCCAAAAATTTCTCGTAATCTGCCTTCGCCTGCCTAACCTCCTTTGTGACTTGATTACAGACTAGCTTATATCTGCCATAGGCTTCTGTGTCGCCTGATAATTTATATGTATCCCATGCATTTCTCTTCTCTGCCATGAGTCTTATTAGTTCATTTGACAACCATTTAGGCCTAAACCTTGAAGTGTGTGTGTGTGTGTGTGTGTGTGTGTGTGTGTGTGTGTGTGTGTGTGTGTGTGTGTGTGTGTGTGTGTGTGTGTGTGTGTGTGTGTGTGTTTTTCATCCATATCAACTCTGTACACTACCTTAGATTCTATGTGCTTCTTAACCAATAGCATAGCCCCCACCCTCCTGTCTTTTTCTGTACACATTGTATTCACCCTATAAGTTATTAAAAACTCAGAAGTCATTTATTTTCGTGGTGTGTGTGCACCTGCGTGTGTGTACGTGCACACAGTATTATATAAAATAAATTATTAAAAATCATTTTGAATATGTGAGTACATTGTAATCGAGTTTCAGTATTCAGAAGGACTATTTTACTTATCAGGGCAAGATCTAGGATTCTGGAGCAAGAGGAGGCCAGAGACAGAGAACGTTACGTTGTCAAGTTCATAAAAATTATGAAATATTTGCGTAAATTAAACAACTTCAATTCTTATCTAGCCATCCTTTCAGCATTGGATTCTGCACCTATTCGTAGGCTTGAGTGGCAAAGAAATATTACCGAGGTGAATATTTTTACCTGCGTTGCAGCTTTTTGAACTTAAAATTAAAACTACTTATTATATCTACTATTTAATGAACTTATATCTATTATTTAATCTACTATTTAATGAACTTATATCTATTATTTAATCTACTTATTTATTTTTATGATCTAATTAATGTTAATTAATTAAAATCATTTAAGTAGTATTATAACAACTGTGACTTCTTGTTTTAACTATTCATTAAATAAGTTCATTTAGTTAATAATAATAATTATTATATAATTGTCTAAATGATACCTAAAACTCTTCAGTTTTCCAAAAGAGAGTAGTCAGGCTAATTAATTATTCCTGATTTATAAACTCACTACATTCATTTCTGAAAAGACATTCAGTTTTCTTCTGCATACCTTTTCTATAGCTATTTTCATTGACTGAAATGTCAGTCAATGAAAATGTGTTCAAACTAGTCCATTGACTAGTTTGAACACATACATCATTTGGCCAGTATCCATTCACACTTACCACTGTAAAATGCAAGGCTTTGCATCTCATAAACAGTTGTCTAGAGTAGATTGCTACCCAGGGTAGCAAGAAAAACTCAAGATAGTTGATCATGAAAAGTACTTGGAAACAACTATACAGTCTTTTATGAAGTTATCTAAACAGTGTGGACTGGCTGCTAGTACAGTTCATGGGGTTTCTGTCAGTGATATTCAAGAACTTTGTCAGTAGAGACATAGCTGATTATATAAACCAATGGTCAAATCACATCTTGAAGACAACATACTGCCTTGGAAATCCCATTTTAAACCATGTGAAACTGTTGGAAAGGATAAAGCAGTGGTTTTCAACTTTTTTTTAATAACGGCACCCCTGAGTAATTTATTTTATTTTGCGGCACCCCTACTCAATTTTCTGCTTGTTAGATCTGATTCTCTCTTTGTATATATATATATATATATATATATATATATATATATATATATATAATATTAAAAAATATATATAAAATATTTAAAAATACATAAAAAATATTTAAAAATATACATGTTATATCAGTTATTACAATAATATAATTATAAAAATTACATTTCATAATAAAAATTATATATGTACAGTATATAATAATTTTATTCTTTATATAGAGGTACTAAGTAAACATCAATTATAGATCACCACAAAATTAAAAAGATACTGTACACCTTTTTATAATGAAATAAACATAAATTTAAAAAAATAATAATTTTAAGTAACTTAAACCCAAATTCCGTGGCACCCCTGAAATGTTGTTGTGGCACCCTGGTTGAAAACCACTGCGATAGAGAGAAGAGCAACAAGGTAAGAATTATTCATATAAGAGAAACTTGAGCTCTGTCGGTTGTATATTATATAAAGTAAACAAGGCATCTGTAGGATGATCTGATCAGAGCATTATGGCTTTAAAAGGATTGAGTAAACTAAACACTGAGGGTATCTTTAATTTTAATCATGTTACATATATGGGGGACACAAATTTAATTGAGAGGAGACAACTATGGAGTAGATGTCCAAAATTTTTTTCCTTTGGTCAAAGAATGATTAACTGTTTGAATAAACTCCCATGTACTGTTGTGGAGGTTTGAAGTTCATCTAAATTTTTAAATAGAAATTGAGCAAACACTTAAAAGAAATAGGTAAATGAAGTGAGGGAAAGTGACATTTGTTATGCTCAGTTGGTTTTTTTTTGGCTGGTGCCAACAAATTATATGACAGTTTAAATCACTTTTCACCATTGCCATGATAAACCAGGAAAATAAAGAGCGAAATATTAGAACTTGAACTATGAAATATGCTTTTATAATTTCAAAATGTTAATCTCATTAATATCTCTCCGGTTTCTTTTTTACTTATCCCTTAGAAACTTTATTTTTTTGGCTGAACTTGTATTTCAGTTATTTTTAATTTTGAGACTTGTATAGTACTGTATTTTCAGATATATGGGAAGAAAATGGGAAGCATTCAAAGAACTTATCTTGGAAGCTACTAGGCTTTACATACCAACTAAGAAATATTGTTCAAGGTTTAGGCCAAAATGGATGTCAGATGAACTAATGAGGCATATGGCAGAGAAGAAAAATGCATGGGATACTTACAAATTAACACATGACACAGAAGCCTATGATAGATACAAGTTGATATGCAACCAAGTTACAAAGGAGGTTAGGCAGGCGAAGGCAGATTACGAGAAATCCTTGGCAAGGGATGCAAAGAAAAACAGCAAAGAGTTCTTTACTTATGTAAACTCTAGAAGGAAGGGGATGAATCAGATTGGTCCACTTGATATTGATGGGTCAACTGTTGATGATCCTGCTCAGGTAGCTAACAAACTAAATGAATATTTTGCATCGACATTCACACATGAGGAGTTATTCAGCAAGGGGAATGCCAGAGGTGTATTCAACTCTAGCAGTAAGCTACAGAATCTTGAAATAACTGGGAGTAAAGTGGAGGAGAAACTGTTGAAGATAAACACAAGAAAGGCACCCAGGGTGGATGGGATCTATCCAGTTATATTAAAGGAGGCAGCAAAGGAAGTAAGCAAACCCTTAGCCATAATTATGAGAGCTTCCTTGGACTCAGGGGAGGTACCCATAGACTGGAAATGTGCAAATGTGACCCCAATTCACAAAGGAGGATCAAAGGCTGACACAAGTAATTATAGACCTGTGAGCTTAACTTCTGTTCCAGGAAAATTAATGGAGGCACTGGTTAAAGAAGCACTGCAGGATCATTTAGACAAGACTTCAGTTATAGCTCAGACACAGCATGGTTTTGTTAAGGGGAAGTCTTGCCTGACCAACTTGATTGGATACTATGATGCAGTCACAAAAGAACTGGATGCAGGGAATAACTTTGATATTATATACTTGGATCTTAGAAAGGCTTTTGATACTGTTACACATGGAAGACTGCTACACAAATTGGAGCAGTGTGACATTGGAGGCAAATTGCTGCTATGAATAAAGGGGTGATTGAGGGGGAGAAGACAGAGAGTGGTAATCAATGGACACTGCTCATCGTGGACTAATGTTATTAGTGGAGTCCCTCGGGGCTCAGTGTTGGGTCCATTATTGTTTTCTGTATTTATAAATGATATTGATGATGGTATATCAAGCTTAATGTCCAAGTTTGCAGATGATACAAAGGTTGGCAGGGTTGTCAAGGACACTACTGACACTATGCTGCTGCAACAGGATCTGGAAAGGTTGAGCAGATGGGCTGAGAGGTGGCAAATGAAGTTTAACATTGACAAATGTAAAGTACTACACATGGGAAACAGCAACCCCAGAGCAACGTATCAACTCTGTGGTACTACACTGACAGTGGTAGAGAATGAAAGGGACTTGGGGGTGGTTGTGCAGGCAGATATGAAGTTCTCCGAACAGTGCAGACGGGCTGCAAGAGTAGCTCATGGAGTATTGTCAATGATATACAGGAATTTTTCCAGCAGGGATAAGGAGGTGATTATTCCATTGTATAAGGCAATGGTCAGGCCACACCTAGAGTACTGTATACAGGTCTGGAGGCCTCATTTCAAGAAGGATGTAGAGCTGCTGGAACGAGTACAGAGAAGGGCAACAAGATTAGTGAATGGAACAAAGGGGTGCTCTTACGAAGAAAGGCTTAAGTTTTGCAAATTACAGTGTCTGGAGACTAGGCACCAGCGAGGTGATCTGATAGAGGTGTATAAAGCCTTGAATGGTTTAAGCATGCTCAATGCTGATGGGATTCTTCCTCTAGCTCAGAAAAATCACCTGAGAGGACATAAATTCAAATTGAGGAAAGACAGATGTAGGATAGACGTGCGGAAATTTGCCTTTAGCCAGCGGGTGGTTGGTTGGTGGAACAGACTTCCATCCCTTGTGGTGGAGGTTGATAGGCTAAATAAGTTTAAGGCTCAGCTGGACAGGTATTTTGAACGAACAGAGGGGTGAAGTGGATTTTTTTTTTTTTTTTTTTGGCTGATGCTGCATAAGCTTGCTTTCTTGCATCAAATGCCTCTACTAATGCTAATGCTAATATGGTAAGCTTACTTGCATGATAGAGCCAATGCAGTAAAAATTTCCAAGTTATATATTAAGAAATAATTATAATGCAACATACTTTATATTTTTAATGACAAATTGAAAAATTTTTAATTATTTTTTAAGCTTATTTTCCACAAAACAAAACTTTAGTCAATGATTTTTCCCCCTTTTCTTTTTTTTCCCACCTGTGGCGGAAGAAAGGAAAGCATTAGCAGTGGCAGATGATGCAAGAAAGCAAGCTTATATGGCATCAGTAAAAGGAAAAAAAAAAAAGGACATCTCCCATTTCACTTTCATTCCCTCCAATATTTTGTTTTGGAGGGAATGAAATTTATTTATTCTACAACCATCCTACCTCAGTTTGAATTTGTGCCTTCTCCATGTGTGTGTGTGGACTGAGCAAGAGGAAGAATCCCATCAGCATTGAGCTTGCTCAGTCCATTCAAAGCTTTAAAAACCTCAATCAGATCACCTCACAAGTGTTGTCTCCAAATGCTGCAAATGGCAGAACTGAAGGCTTTCTTGGTAAGAGCACCCCTTTCTTCCGTTCATCAGTCTTGTTGTCCTTCTCTGTACCCGTTCTAGCAGCTCCATATCCTTCCTAAAATGAGGTCTCCAGAATTGTATACAGTACCCAAGATGTAGCCTTGACTATCGCCTTATACAATGGGATAATCACCTCCTTATCCCTGCTAGCAAAATTCCTGTATATCATTGACAAAACTCCATGAGCTGTCCTGGCAGCCTGTCTGCATTGCTGAGAGTACTTCATATCTAACTGCAAAATTAACCCCAGATCTTTCTAATTTTCCACTACCTTGAGTGTACTGCCATACAGTTCTGTTACTCTGGGGTTACTGCTACTCATATGCAGTACTTTGCATTTATCAATGTTAAACTTCAATTGCCATTTTACAGCCCATCTGCCCAACTTTTCTAGATCCCATTGCAGTAGCTTACTGTCATTACACCCTGACAACCTTAGTTATCATTTGCAAACTTGAACATTAAGTGTGATATCCTTTTATCAATATCATTTGATAAATATAGAAAACAACAATGGGCCCAACACTGAACCCTGGGGGACTCCACTAACATTAGTCCACAAAGAGCCAACCGGGATAGCCAGGTGGGTAAAGTGCCTGCCTGGTAACCCAAAGGTTGCGGGTTTGATTCCCGCCTCGGGCTTGGATCAAAGTACTGCAAAAACCTTGGGAGGTGCATTATGGCCACAGAAGCCTATGCGCCAACAACTACCAAAAAAAAAAAAAAAAAAAGTCCACAAAGAGCACTGTCCATTGATTATTATTCTCTGTATATTCCCACTCAGCTATTCCTTTATCCATTGCAGCAACTGCCCTTAATGTCACACTGCTCAAATTTTTACAGCATTCTTTTATGTACAACAGTATAAAAGCTTTCATGAATTCCAAGTATATGATACAAAGTAATTTTTTTGCATCTAGTTTTGTTTTGACCACATCATAGTAACATTCAAATTGATCAAAGATTTCCCCCTTAACAAACCCTTGCAGTATTTGAAGTATAATTGCATCCTTGTCTAGATGATCCTTCATTACTTCTTTTACCAGTGACTCCATTATTTTCCCTGGAACAGAAGCTAAACTAACAGGCCTGTAATTATTCATATCACTCTTTGATCCCCCCCCCTTGTGAATTTGGGATACATTTGCACTTCTCCAATCTGCAGAGACCTCCACTGAATTCAAGGATGCTCTCATAATTATGGCTAATAGTTTGCTTACTTCCTTTGCTGCCTCCTTAATATAACTGGATATATCCCAGTCACCCCAGGTGCCTTTCTTATGTGTACCTTCAACAATTCTCTACCACTTTCCTCTCAATTATAAAATCATTTAGCTCCCTGGTAGAGATTGATAGACATCTCCTTCTCTAAAGAATTCCTCGTGCGTGAATGTAGATGCATTTTGCATCTACATTCACACATATACTCTTTCAGTTTGTCAGCAACCAGAGCAAGATCAACAGTCAAATCAATATCAAGTGGACCAATTTGATCATCTCCCTTTTAGTGTTTACATAAGTAAAGAAGGGTGTGTTGTTTTTCTTTGCATCCTTATTAAGATTTCACATAATTTGCTTGCCTGACCTCCTTTGTGATTTGATTATAGACTACTTTATATCAACCTTAGTCTTCTGTGTTGCCTGGTAATTTATATGCATCCCATGCACTTTTCTTCCCTGCCATAAGTTTCATGAGTTCATCTGACATCCGTTTTGGCCTATACCTTGAAGGGTATTTCTTAGTTGGTATGAAAGGCCTAGTAGCTTCTGTGATTAATTCCTTGAATGCTTCCTATTTAGAATTTATTGATGGTAACTTCATCAGTTGGTCCCGCTGTATAGAATTGAAAAATTGTCTGAGACTAAGTAGTCACCTATACAAAACCAAAAACCCATCTCTTTACCCTTGACGGTAGTTACGTCCTTAAGTAAATCACTGCCACCTAGTGATTCTTTTATCTGCAGATTCTTAATGTGTGAATAATCACTGCTAACAATCAGATCAAAAGTATTACTCCCTCTTGTTTCCTCCCTGAAATGCTGCTGTAGAAAACAGTCATCCAATAAATCCACAGAAGTCTTCGAGGTATGTGATGGAACAAACAAGTTCCAGTCAATATTTTGAAAGTTAAAAACTATCATTATAAGACATTCTGATTACTGGCCCACTTTATTTCTCTGTACAGCTGTTCGTTGTATTCATCAGAGTCATTAGGCCTATAATGCACTCCTACTCTCAATTTTGCCTTCCCAGTGCTTATGTCATACCAAACTCATTCAACATTGCACTGGCCACCCATGTCAATTGGATGTACTGCCTTAGATATTATGAGTTTCTTTACTAAGAGCATAACCCCCCCCCTCCTGTCTGTTTTTCTTTCTGTATATATAGTACTCCCCATATTCAAATTCTGCATCTCTTATATCTGAGTCACACCACATCCCTGAAATCCTAACAATGTCTGTATTGACATTAGCATTAGTAGAGGCATATGATGCAAGAAAGCAAGCTTATGCAGCATCAGCCAAAAAAAAAAAAAAAAAACTTCCACTTAACCCTCCGTTCGTTCAAAATACCTATCCAGCTGAGACATAAATTTATTTAGGCTACCAACTTCCACAACAAGGTAGTTGGTTGGTGGAAGTCTGTTCTACCAACCAACTACCCATTGGCTGAAGGCAAATTTCCGCATATCTATCCTACATCTGTCTTTCCTCAATTTGAATTTATGCCCTCTCAGGTGATTATTCCGAGCAAGAGGAAGAATCCCATCAGCATTGAGCATGCTCAAACCATTCAAGACTTTATACACCTCTATCAGATCACCTCGCTGGTGCCTAGTCTCCAGACACTGTAATTTGCAAAACTTAAGCCTTTCTTCCTAAGAGCAACCCTTTGTTCCATTCATTAATCTTGTTGCCCTTCTCTGTACTCGTTCCAGCAGCTCTACATCCTTCTTGAAATGAGGCTTCCAGACCTGTATACAGTACTCAAGATGTGGCCTGACCATTGCCTTATACAAGGGAATAACACCTCCTTATCCCTGCTAGAAAAATTCCTGTATATCATTGACAAGACACCATGAGCTACGCTTGCAACCCGTCTGCACTGCTCAGAGAGGCACCTCCATAGCCAGGTGGGAAGGAGCAGCAGTGCGTAACACACGGTTCTTGATTAGACCAGGGTTCGAGCCCGTCACCACCAAATACAGAGGATGCGGAAAGGTCAAGGGAATAACCACCGCATATTCTCGGAGCAATATGGCCTTAGTTGCTAATGCTCCTAAAAAAAAAAAAAAAAAAAAAAAACTAAAATAACAAACCAAAAAACTGCTCAGAGAACTTCATATCTGCCTGCACAATTACCCCCAGGTCCTTTTCATTCTCTACCACTGTCAGTGCAGTACCACAGAATTGATACGTTGCTCTGGGGTTGCTGTTTCCCATATGTAGGGGCATATGATGCAAGAAAGCAAGCTTATGCAGCATCAGCCAAAAAAAAAAAAAAACTTCCACTTCACCCCTCCATATGTAGTACTTTACATTTGTCAATGTTAAACTTCATTTGCCACCTCTCAGCCCATCTGCTCAACCTTTCCAGATCCTGTTGCACTTCAAATTTATTTACTATACTCCTAGCATTGGTGTACATGTATTGCTTCGGGGGCTCACATCTGGTGAGTATGGGCTGAGCAAACGCAGGGTCCCGAGCTGGACATCATTCTTCTCTTTCTTGGCTTCTTGGTGTGATTCCCTTCTACTTCTGTCTCTCTCTCTCTCTCTCTCTCTCTCTCTCTCTCTCTCTCTCTCAGGGTAACATGGGATTTTTTTTTTTTTTTTTGGCTAGTGCACAATAAGCCTCAGGCTTCCTTGCACCATATGGGTAATAATAGTAATAATAATATACATGCACTTATTCTTAGTTACCCTAACACAGTATTTACTTGTTTTGTGATGTCTCCCAGCAGTTCTTGAAATCCCTAGCATCTTGTTTTTAAGGCTGTGGCTTGTTTCAATAGAAGTAGTGCAAGAATCACTTTTACCTCTGCCTGTGGGTACTGTTAATCTATTATTCTGTGCATCTCCCCCCCGCCCCAAGTTAGTGGTTTTCTGATCCAGCTAACACTGCCTCGATAGCATCAGCAAATATCGTTGCATCCTTTCTATTTAAGTGTATCCCATCTCTGTAGAAGCAGTCTCTCCTGTTAACTAGCAAAGACCATGTTGTTCAAAATTCTGCCCTGTGAGTCTTGCACAATCTCTCCAGGGCTGAATTGATTTTCAAGACTCCCATCAATTTCAGACACTTTCAAATTTAACCACAACTTGCGACTTGTTTTTTTAACATTGCCTGTACTTGTTAAGTGTGCAGATATCCTACTCTTAATGTCATTAGTGCCAACATGTATAACAATATCACCTTTGGTGCCCTTAAAAGATAGCTGCACAATGTCATCAACTTTTGCCCTTGGCAGACATACCCTGGTCCTATTCCTCCCATCCTTTTTGCACAGTATATTTGTTTCCCTGACAATAGTTACCGAGCTCCTGTGGGACCAGTGCATTCTGCATTGGGGGTTGCTGCTGTGTTACCTGATGATCAAGTGCAAGCTCTGGCATTGGTGGACAGCTAAGAGCTTGATTAGCCCCCAATTTAATACCTTCTAGGGCATCCACCAACTTCTTCAAGCTATTATAAACGTCCATAACAACACTGAGTTGGTGCCTAATATCCTCATGACACTCCTTACATAGAGCACACACAAAGACATCCCTTAGCGATATAATGTCCCATTCCTGATAGCTCTGCAAACATCAAACAAGCTACACATCTTATAGGGCCGTGGTTTGGAGGGGAAACTGTCGCCCTCAGTTCTCCCCAGTACCACAATTTTTATTCAAATTCAGTATAATTAAAAACACTTCACTAAACAAATACAGTAAACCCCCACTATTCACGGTATCTGTATTCGCGATCGCCGATTTAATATAAGATGAAACCTAAAAAAATGTGAATTTTAAAGCGCTGTGAATATTTTCCGCCATAAAAAACATGGGCGTGGCTAAAATTATCTTTCCCGGTCAAAACAGCGCTCGGTGGGTGGGGGGAGAGGGGTGAAAAAATCGCGAGCCTGGATGTTTCTCGCTAATCCGTGTTCAGTATGTGTTATGCGTTTGTCATGGAAGGTTTCGTTGTTTGCTTTTAATTTATATGTTTATAAATTGAATAAATTTATCACTTTATAAATTGAATAAATTTATCAATTTATAAATTGATATGCTTACAAAAATGATAAATCTACCGTTTTGCAGTGTAAAACAGACTTTTTCGAGTGTGTTAATGGAAGAAAGTGACTTTATCGTGGACAAGTTCTTTCTAACCCCTACAAAAATATGGCTACGAATAAAAAGAGAAATGTGAAAATATCAAAGAAGGTGATGACATTAGCAAATAAAATTGAGTTATTAGACAAAATTTCTAATGGTGAAAGTGTCCCCTCAGTGGCAAAACATTATAAAATCAATGAGTCAACGGTACGATCAATCAAGAAATTGGAAGAAAAAATCTGCCATAGTATCCGTGAAAATGCGCTAATTATTTCAAAAATTTGCTCTGTAACTCATGATGTTAAATTAGAAAAAATGGAAAAGCTTTAAATCTGTGGATAGAAGACCGAACTCAAAATAAAATTCCGTTAAGTTCACTCATCATTCGCGAAAAAGCAAAACTCCTTTATCAACACTTTAGCGAAACTGGTGATAGCACTGGTGGGATGTTTTTTTTGCTAGCAAGCAAAGGCGCTGGTTTGAAAGATTTGTTTGAAATTTCTAATAAATATTACATTTAATATTAAATTGTTATTTTCATTTTGATGCCATATGCTTGCATTTCACTATGTACTGTCTATGTACATAGTCATATTATGAAGGTACATATAATACATACATAGACAAAATTTTAGAGTAGTTTTTCTTATATATTTCATACTTTGGAACGGAACCCCTTTATTACTATGGTAGCCATAACTCAGTATTCGCGTTTTCGGTATTCGCGACATTTCTCAGGAACGTAACCCCCGCGAATTGCGGGGGTTTACTGTATATCTAATTCAGTAATAACACTATATACCAGTTATGCTAAGAAGTTTACGTTACTAATTATATATAATTAAAATTCGAAGGTTCTTATTATTATACTAGTTACGCAGCAGTAATACTACCGTGCTACAAATTTGCATTATATGTATTAGGCTATACCGTTACACTTGAAAGTTAAGTTAATTATGATATATAACAAAATTATCATGCTAACACCAACCTAAGTGATTTGAACTGTACAGCTACCTATTTACTACAATTAAAAAATTTTAATTGTGGTGGCAAGATTCGAACGATACAAAGCTTCTACACATATTCTTCAATAAGTAGTAACCTACAAAATCTCTAGCTAAATTTAAAAAAAAAATAATTAGTATGACTAGAACCATAAAGTTACTTATAGAGTACAATTTAATATGTCAATAAATTAGCAAAATTCTTAAAAAACATTTCTTGGAGCTGAAAATCCTTTGACTACATGTGGATACTCTTGTCTATCGATGACAAACAAGACCTTAATGCAGCAGAAAGAGAACATCTATGAGAGAGAGAGAGAGAGAGAGAGAGAGAGAGAGAAAGTCTGTAAGAGATGGGTCATTAATTAACCTGATTGCCCTCTTTTGAATGGAGTCTAGAAGCGTGAGAGAGGTTATACTTGGAGTGACTGGATAGGTGAAATGGGAAGGGGTTTTTTTTTTTTTTTTTTTTTTTTGGCTGATGCTGTATAAGCTTGCTTTCTTGCATCATATAGGCATATGATGCAAAGAAGTAAGCATTATACTCAACTAATGCTAATATTCAAAACATAACCCTGAAACTATAGTCTCTTCCATTTTCAGATTTTTAAAACTTTAATAAGCACAACCATCAGATGATACAATGTAAACAACCATACCTCATTACACAAAACTGTTAACAAGCATAATTTCAATGCTGCTGCCTCATGAGACTGTTTCACTCAATATGTAACTTCATGTAACAACCCCTATCACTCCCAAAATTCCTGAAGTAAGACTTTAGGAAAGTAGACAGATCAAAAGCCACTAATCTCAAATGGGTAATTAACTTCTTGGTTAGTAGATTGTTATAACATTTGACTAATAATAAGAACATATACATTGGATTTTCTTTTTACAAATTTCCTTAGTGATTGTATTGTTTTGTATTTAGTTTTTATTGTGCTAAACTGATATATTTTTGTTACAAGGAAATTTATTAAAATGGAACATTTTCACATTAAGATACATAGTAAATTGACAGGGGGATGGAAAGTGATTTCATTATACTGAACATTTTCTCTGGTGTTCATTATTGTGGCATTTTTTTTTGTATTTTACTTTATTTATTATTTTATACTGCATTCTGTGGTATTCCTCCATTGTAGCTTGGGCAGCATGATATACTACTATCTGTCACTTGTTTGACCCTCTCTGGGTTCAGTTGCCTTTGGGTTATAGGAATCTAATCTCTTGCAGAGGGAGTAGGAATCTTACATTATTCTGGGTTTTTTCAGTCCACAAAACATGCAGCTTGGCCCATGAACTTGCACACTTTCACAGAAAAACTACATATACAGATATGTAGATATCTATTGCCATGTAAATAATAATTTGAATTTTTATGGCCTGTGGGTAAGTTCTTGAGGTACATTATACATTTTGACCCTTTTTGATCAAAAGTCAGTGGGCTCTGCTTTACCATGTTAACTGCCAAAATGTTATCTGATGAAAAAAGAAAAATCTTATTTTTTTGTGAGCCATTCCTTGAGGATCAGGAGACCTAATTAAAAAGTCACTTCTGGCCATGAGATACAAGTTCTAATTTTTTTTTACTTTATTACGTTCAATTGTTGCACATAATAAAGTATATGTTTGTACTCCAGGTCAGCCACCTAGGGTTAGGAGTTTACAAGATACCACCTCAGATGTGATAACACTATTCCGTACTAGGGCAGTACTCCGTACTAGGGTAGTAGTATTCCGTACTACTACCATAAGAATATTACAGTATTTAGTAGTATCACATGGATTTTAACATGCACTGTGCTGTTGTTGTACTAGTACTTGGTTGATGTAGCACTGCACGACTCCTCAGCCGACCAGGCTGGCCGGGTGGGTAAAGTGCCTGCCTGGCAACCCAAAGGTCACGGGTTCGAATCCCGTCTTGGGCTTGGATCAGAGTACTGCAAAAACCTTGGGAGGTGCATTATGGCCACAGAAGCTGATGCGCCAACAACTAACTAAAAAAAAAAAAAAAAAAAGACTCCTCAGTTGAGTTAATATATTTCTCAACCTTTTACTGAAAAATTAAAAAATTAAAAAATGGTGTTCAATCAAGCCTAATTTTCTCTTATGTGGTTTCACATAAATGCTGGGTGAAATCGTAATTGAATTCTCCAGGCCATCTGTTTGAAACATTTCATATGATGCAGTGCCTAGTGAAAAATGTCATCTCCTAGAGTGCAGACCAACAAATAGCATGTGACAAGGCAGAAGCTCTGTGTGAGAAGTTTTATTGTTTAATGTACCTTTGTGATTGACAATAAACCAAAAAAGTAGTAACAAATGGACTTACAACTGGAGTAATGATCTTTTTATTTTTCAGATTTTCCAGTGTAAAAGTTATGCAAAAACATCCATTATTTAATTGTATTTGTATGATTTAGCTAGCATTATATAGCATTTTTTCTAATATTTAAAATAATTTTGAATTATCCCTGTAGAATATAATAAAGAAACCTGAAAAAAAAGTGATGTCACATCTTCTATTGTCACACAAATTCATGCAATTGCAGGTTAAAAATATTATTTTCAATTTCCCAAGCTAACTATTTGAAATATCCATTTGTTTTTTTTATATGAAAATCCCAAACACAAAAGGTATTAGAACCTATAGTACTAATGCCTTTTGTGTAAAAGGTATTAGTACTAAATAGGTATTATTACTAGGTATTAGTATTAAATTTCTGTTAACTGAAAACAGGAAATATGTATGAAGGGAAATTGTTCTGCAAAATGGAAGTTGAAGGAATAAATAAGGAAGAATAAAAGTTGGACAATATAAGGATGCTGACTGGTTTGGAATTGTAGAAGCCATTTCAGAAAAATAGTGCCCATGGAAGTATCTATAGAAAAGAAGTGCAGCAGAAAGAGAGCATCTATGAGACAGAGAGAGTGGAGAGACTTTGTAAGAGATGGGACATAAATTAACCTAACTGCCCTCTTTTGAATGGAGTCTAGAAGCCTGAGAGGGGTTATAGGGGCACAACCCCAAATGTAGGAACAATATTCCATAATAGGGCAGATTTGAGTATGCTATAAGAGAGTGTTAGAATGGAAGATGAGGAATGATTGAAAATAGGATGGCCGAGGAACAGTATGGCTTTAGGCCTGGCAGATTGGCAGCGGATCTAATTTTCTGCATCAGGCAACTGATGGAAAAGTGTTAAGAACACAATTAAGAATTATGGATGGCATTTTTGGATATAAAGAAAGCATTTGATGTCGTAAAGAAAGAGAAGGTGTGGGAGGTTTTGAGAAACTTGGGGATAGAGGAACATCTTGTGAAGAGAACTGAGAGAATATGTGCACCAACACAGTGAGCAAAGTAAGAACAATGATGGGATTGACAGAGAGCTTCGAAATAACATCAGCTTTGAGGCAAGGAGATGTCCTGTCACCACTGCTGTTCATAGCTGTCACGAATGATGTGCAATGTAGAGTGGTGGAACAACTGGGACAGGACCAGATGAAAGTCATGCTCTTCGCAAATGACCTCTGCACATGGGTAGAGAGCAGGAAACAAATGCAATGGTAGGTTGATATATGGGCTAGTATGGCCAATGAGTTTGGACTGGTTTTCAGTCAGGAAAAGAGTGAAGTAATGGGTCTAAAGAGAAGTGGCAAGCCTGACGGATACATTACAATGGTAGGGAAAGAGCTAAAAATGGTTAACAACTTCAAGTATCCAGGAAACACCATTACAGAGACTGTTGTGATAGACAAAGAAATAAGCAGAAGGATACAAGTGGGTGGGAATTTCTATAGGCAGACAAGAGATCTGATCTGGAACAGGAACATACCACTGAAGTATAAGAAGGCTATATTTCAGGCCTATTATGTATCAATTCTGACGTATGCATCTGAAACTTGGACTATGAGGAAAACGGATGAAAGCAGAATTCAGGGGTAAGAAATGAGATTTGTGAGGAGCATAGTCAGGAAGATAAGATGCAACAAAATCAAGAATTATGTGATTAGGGAGACAATTCAGGTTGAAAAACTCTAGAATAGGACTGAAAGGTCCCGTTTGAAATGGTTTGGACATGTCAGGAGGATGAACGAGAGGCGTTTGCCAAGAAGGTTTGATTTACAATTAAGGGACAAAAAGACCAAGGGGAGACCAATGCATGAGGCAATAAGGTGGAAGGACATGATAAAGACCGATGTCATTAAGAGAGGAGGAACTGGGGTGAAATCAACGACGGCATGGTGGCAAGGCTTCATATGTTGACCCATGGAATAGTGGAACAATGACAGATGATGATGAGGGGAGATTTGTACAAAAGAGAGAACCCAGTTTTTTAGATGCAGAAGAAGCAATATTGAGATGCTGTTCTTATGCCAAGAGATATTAGAAGTCAGGGTAATTCCTAATAGGGATATGTGATATTGTGTAGAAATCTGAGTACCATGGAAGATAAGCATAGGAACAAAAGAATCCTTTTTACAAAATATAAGACAGGACTCGGGTTTTAGAAGGAATGAAATTAACCTTTGCCTCACTGGAGAATTACCTGGAGACCAGCATTTAAAGAATTGATAGGGAATATTCGAGAAGCTGAAGCTGTTTGTTCAGTATTTCTCAAACTGGAAGGTGGAATGCAATGTGCTATCGTCAGGAAAATTATGAATAGGATTTCCAATCAATGCAAGGTCATTAATATACAATAGGAAAAGAATGGAAGAAAGAACTGAACCCTGGGGAAGACCAGCATTAGTGGAGAAGTTAGAAGACAGGAAGCGATCTAGCATCATGCACAGTGAGCAATCAGAAAGAAAACTGGATATCCAATTACAAAAAAACAGTTGTTAAACCATAAGATGAAAGACTCATTTAGAAGACCTTTATGCCAAACATGATCAGAAACCTTTGAAATGAGCAACTGCTTGAATTTCACCATTTACCATTGAATTTGTCTACAGATGAGTAACATAAGCCAGTATATCACCAGTGAATTGACACTGATGGAATCCATGTTACAATCATTGATCAGATGGAAGATTTTTAGATATTTTAGGAGTTAGTGTGTGGTTAATGGATTTCTCCATTACATTTAGAAAATGTAGATGTGCAGTGGGACAATAATTGAATTGGGGGGGGGGGGGTGTTACCTTTTTTTAGGAACTGGCTGGATATGAGCAAATTTCCAAGCAGAGGGAAAAATACCAGTAGAATAAGAAATGGTAAAAAAGTGATATAGGACAAGAGTAAGCTCTGGAGCACAGGTCTTGAGAACAAGTGGAGAAAAAAATCAGGACCTGGAACTTTCTTGGCATCAAGGCTTAAATTCTTCTGACATCCTTTTAACAGAAGACCACAAAAGGAATTGAATGGAGTGTACTGGGAATAGTAGGTGGTAGTTTACCAAGAACATTAATACAAGGGTTAGAATAAAAGCATTATGCTAGTAAATCAGCTTTGTCTTTAGCTGAGGAGGCAAAAGATGCGGGCCAAGAGATCAGAATTTTTGACCATTGTTTGGAGAAGAAGCAAGTTTTCTACTCTTACCCTGTTCAAATATGATACAATACATGGTAGGCGCCATCTCCTGCATCTCAAATCAAGTGCCATATGGCACAACTGCAATGTCTCACAGTAGTTTGTATTGAATGATGTTTATGCTGTAGCTCCTTTAAATTGTAAATTGATAATTGTGAATCTTCAACCAACACTCAGTTCTACCTGTGCACATACCATTATAAACAGTTCTTCAAACTTTTTGGCTTTCAGGTGTCATCATTGCAAATTCATGATTAATGATAACTGGCTATTGAAGAAGCCATCCAGCATTATCTTACCTTTTTACTGGAGTGCATGAACAAATGTCTAACTCTTAAGATCTTAAAGGTGTTGTCTCACTCTATTACTAATAACTCTATTGAAGTGATCTGGGTCTACATCAGTTCTGTTGATATCATTGCCTCTGATGGACATATTCTTCCTGATAGTAGTCTACAAGATTTTCTAGAACCAAGTGACTATACATGCAATGCATTTTTGCCAAGAATAATGACATAGCAACTGCCATGATTTTAAAATCCTAATGATCTTGACAGGTTCATCAATAATTTTTGTCCGCATTCATGTTTATGACCTCCAAAATGCAAACATTTATGAGAAGCTACCAACCTACTAATATAAAGATCAACTTCCAACACTTGCTATCCTGTCTTGAAGCACCAAAGTCAAGATACCAGTGATATACACACACATGTATGCATTATTGAAACAAATTCATTGCCATAAGTTTTTATTTGATCATGTCTTGTGTTTTTTTCTGTAAAATTTTTCTGTAGCCACACACACATGTACAACTTAATGGTTACTTGTTGCTCAAAATTCATATCTTTTTACATGAGTGTGAATACAGTTGAATTATAATAAATGCAGTCAGATTTAAACCTTAACTGACTTCCTGTTGCAGAATGCATTCACACAGGACGTATATTCATATCTATAGATGGTGACACAAATTTGCAGGTGTGTTATATACTGGGTGCAGCAGAATCATAATTAAGTTTGATGGTTGCAGCTCAGTCACTTTTGCATGAATAAAACAGAAATAAAATTAAGCATAGGTTTGAATTTACTTTCTAGAACTACTTAGTGTTAGTTTCCTTTAATATTGATTTAAGTTTTTTTTTTAGCTGAATAATTTTCAAATATTAATCAAAACAATTTTAGGGACTTAAGGAGTATTGTGCATTAATTGATAGTTCCTCTTCATTTCGTGCTTATCGACAAGCTCTAGCAGAAACAGAACCACCTTGTATTCCTTATATGTGAGTATATATTGTAAAGATTTTTTACTCCTTTTTTCATATTGTTATATTGAAAGCAGTTCAAAAAGTTTGTAAAATGACCTATTCAGACAATCATGAAAATTTTGTATGTAGGAACTTTCATTATTTAATTATACATTATTGTTTGGTCATCAAAGAGGCACCTAGAATCTGTATTCACGATCTACGTTCAGTATTTCTCAACTTCTTTTAGATATAGACTATTTTTATATTTTGCAGTCAAAGCCATAAACTACCAAAAAAAAAAAAAAATCAATCTGTGGATACAATTTATGAATAACTATTTTTTAAAAATAAGAATATGCATTCATTCTTAACATATGTAGTATATGTTAGGTTGTTATAGGTATTCCTGTATTTTACACCTGATGGGAATCCTTATGCTGCCACCTCCTTAACAAGTTCGTTGATTTTTGGATTCAAGGCTGTCGAAGATAACCTCGTTGTCGATTGTATTTATAAGCAATTCCTATGCTTAGTTTTGGCTGTGAAGTCAAAGACCTGATTCAAATAAATATTTAGAACTGCATGATAGGATAATCCTAACTCTGCAGAGTGGCACCCCAATTGTAACAAAACCAGTAGCAGAGAACCTGACATGTGACCACTTCCTTTTTAATTTATGGCAAAAGTTTTTTGAGTTGTCTTTGGAGTATACTAATATTCATCTTTCATAATTGATTGCAATACTTACTGTAGGTATTTTTTTAGTTTAAATAAAAATTGAATATAGGGGAATAAAAATATATATACAGGGAATCCTTGTTATCCAAAGAAAATTGGTTCCAGCAAATTCCACTTAAAATGGGGACCAATTTTCGTAATGTTTATTATTTAAATAAAACTAAATGCGACTAGGCATAATGTTTTAAGAGTTTAAGATTCTATATCTATATAATATCCGTGTAGAAACACCATAGACAACTCTTAAAGAACAACTATGATAGTAGTGTGAAAACAATTATCTCATATTGTGCTCATCCTTAACGAGTTGCCCACGTATTGCACTACCTTGAATAAGTAAAAAAGAGAAGACTACTGTTACTTATTCTCGGTGGGCACCACCACCCAGATGCCACCGTTTCAAAGCTAGTTGGCTTTTCATCGGTGGGTGGGCAGGTACCCTGTATTGCAAGTGAAGCGTTACTTATTCAAGGTAGTGCAACACATGGGCAACTCGCTGTGAAGGATGAGTAGATATGGTGTATCTACACCGATATTATACATTAATGTTTATTATGTACTTATACATAGTGGCGCCTCAGTAGCCAGGTGGGCAGGAACATCAGCGCATAGCACACGCTTCTTGATTAGACCGGGGTTCGAGCCCATGACCACCAAATATGGAGGATGCGGAAAGGTTAGGGAATGACCACCGCATATTCCCGGAGCAATAGGGCCTTAATTGCTAATGCTCCTAAAAACCAAATAACAACAACTTTTATATAGTAAAAAATGGATGAAGGAACTGAAAAATGAGAAAATTATTTTATTATAATATGTTACACAGTATAAGGTTAAGTAACCTTTATTGAAGTTATACTATTTTTCAGTTGTATGAATAAAGAATGAATCCAGAGTTGTTTGTGGGGTGTTTTTTTTTTTTTTTTTGGTCATATTTTTTCAGATAATTGTGTCATAACACTTAGTTATGTCTTTGACTTCACGCTTAACATCTGTTGCACGAACATGAAGAAGATCGTTCTCACAAAAAGTATTATCTCACAAAAACACAAAAAACGGAGGATGCAGAAAGGTCGGGGAATGACCACTGCATATCCTCGGAGCAATATGGCCTTAGTTGCTAATGCTCCTAAAAACCAAATAACAACTCAACAACTTGTACATAGTAAAAAATGGATGAAGGAACTGAAAAATGAGAAAATTATTTTTTTATAATATGTTACATAATGTAAGGTTAAGTAATGTTTATTAAAGTTATACTATTTTTCAGTTGTATGAATAAAGAATGAATCCAGAGTTGTTCGTGGTTTTTTTTTTTTTTTTTTTTCACGCTTTAACATTTGTTGCACTAACATGAAGAAGATCATTCTCACAAAAAATATTCAAGTGTTTGGTCAATTTTCTCAAAAAAGCTTTAATTCTTCAATTTTCAGATCGTTGTAACTGCGGGGACTCAGATAATGAATACTCTGATACCAGGGTCCCCCTGTATATATATATATGTATATATATATATATATATATATATATACAGGGGGACCTATTCATTATATATATAATGAATTTTTCTATTTGTAAAATAATAAGAGGAGTTTACCTCAGTATAGTACGTAGTACACTTCCGTATGATACTCTCGAGAAATTAAAACGAAAAAATCAAAAAACTTACATTAGAGTAAAAAAAAATATTAAAAACCAATTTAACACAATTAAAAAGAATTCTTTCTAACGAAAATATTCAAAATTATTTTCCTTCCTGAAGCTGACAATGCTTTTTGACCGTATGTCATGATCACAGGAATGAAAATTACCAAATAGGGTTGAACATGAAACTTAAATAGTGATTATTTGTCTTCCCGCATGCGCATAAAGGTCCACGCATCAGAGATCAAATATGGCCGACGAACATTAACAGAATTCTTGTGTAATTTAATTTCTACGGTTTCTGCAATTAATAGTCGCGTATAATTACATTGGACATTAAGTATTTTGGCCTCGTTAAATAAAGTGTTTTTCGTTAATGGCATGAAAGGCTAATTCTGACGCTGCTGAACGAGAAGCACGAACTGAGGCTTCATGTTGATTTACATGAATATTCAGAAAAAAATGCGTCGAACCTTGGTAAGACGAGTTGCAATCACCATAAGAAATGTTGTATACCAGGTCATTAATTTGTGTTGCGAAAGCAGAAAGAACTGAGCGATTGTTCAGTATAGTGTGTAATTTCCATATTGGCCTGGCCGCAATTTTAAATTCGGTATCTTTAAAGAATCTAAGCTGTTTGTGCCACTGCTCAACATATGGGACAGAAATAAAGTATTTTTTGATATTACTATTGTTGGTTGGTGTAGTATTTTGTATCCTATCCCTAGCCTGTACCCTAATCCGGTTTATGTATTACTGAGTAATATATTACTGAGCCCAAAGCAGATTCCGTCATTGAATATTTATAGGCATTTAGAAATTGATTAAAGATAATAGATCTTTTGTAGGTGAATGGGTGATAGCTATTATAATATAGAAGCATACTGGTGTTTGTAGGTTTTCGATAGATGCTAAATTGGATCTTATTCGAGTCCCGAGTAAGCATGAAATTTAGAAAGTTTAACGACTTTATATTCGTATCCTCCCTTTCCAATGTAAATTTGAGCCTAGAATGAATATTATTAAATGAATGTAAAAATGTCTTGGATAGTACTACTATCAGTAATAACTAGAACATCCAAAAATTTGTTTGTATACATTGTCACAATAAACCGGATTAGGATACAATGTAGTACGTTGAACACTTCCGTATGATACTCTCCAGAAATTTATCTGTCCCATATGTTGGGACATGTTGGGATAAAACAACATGAAGCCTCAGTTCGTTCTTCTCGTTCAGCAGCGTCAGAATTAGCCTTTCATGCCATTAACAAAAAACATACTTTTTTATTTAACAAGGCCAAAATACTTAAGGTCCAACGTAATTATCATGTTCAACCATTTTCAGTAATTCTCATTCCTGTGATCACGACATATGGTCGAAAAGCATTGTCAGCTTCAGGAAGGAAAATTGTTTTGAATATTTTCGTTAGATTCTTTATAATATTTTAATTGTGTTAAATTGGTTTTTAATTATATTTTAATTATTTGTTACTCTAATATAAGTTTTTCAATTTTTTTTTTCGTTTTAATTTCTGGAGTATCATATGGAAGTGTTCTACATACTATATTGAGGTAAACTCCTCTTTATTATTTTACAAATATTAACATCAGCGTAGAACATATTGAGCATTACAGCTCTGATTCATATTATCTAATGAATTTTTCTAAAAATATTTAAAAAAAAAAAACATGTGCATCCATAAAATATTAATATGAAGCAAAACTGTTAGGTTCTTGCATTTTCTAGTTTCAAAACCATTAAACATGCACATTTCAAACCTGCATACATGCATATATTTTTTATTTTGTGTAAAAATATTTTTTTTAAAAAAATTATTATATATCTATATATATATATATATATATAGTATGAACCAGAACTGTAATGCTCAATACGTTCTACGTTGACATCAATATTTGTAAATTAATCAGAGAAGTTTACCTCAATATAGTACGTAGAATACTTCCATATGATACTCTCCAGAAATTAAAACTCAATTTAACACAATTAAAAATAGGAAAATTAATTAAAAGAATTTTAATGAAAAAATTGCTAAACAATTTTCCTTCCTGAAGCTGACAACGCTTTTCGACCGTCATGTTGTGTGATCACAGGAATGAAAATTACTGAATAGGGTTGCGCATGAAACTGAAATAGGAATTATTTAGTCTTCACGCACGCCGTTAACAAAAAACATTTTTTTTGTTAACGTATGTTATCCTATCCTTACTTTAACATTTTGTTAAAGTAAGGATAGGATACAAAATACTACACCAACCAACAATAGTAATATCAAAAAATACTTTATTTCTGTCCCATATGTTGAACAGTGGCGCAAACAGCTTAACAAATTCTTTAAAGATACCGAATTTAAAATTGTGGCCAGGCCAATACGGAAATTACACACTATACTGAACAATTGCTCAGTCTTTTCCTCGTTCGCAACTCAAATTAATGACCTTGTATACAACATTTCTTGCGGTGATTTCAACTCATCTGATCAGGATTCTATGCAGTTTCCTCTGAATTTGCATGTTAATCAACATGCAGCCTCAGTTCGTGCTTCTCATTCAGCAGCATCAGAATTAGCCTTTCACGCCATTAACGAAAAATATACTTTTTAATTTAAAAAGGCCAAAATACAGTGTCCAACGTAATTATACGTGACTATTAATTGCAGAAACCGTAGAAATTAAATTACACAAATTCTGTTAATGTTCGTTGGCCATACCTGATCTCCAATTTGTGGGCTTTTACGCGCATGCGCGAAGACTAATAATCCCTATTTAAGTTTCATGCGCAACCCTATTCTGTAATTTTCATTCCTGTGATCGAGACATATGGTCAAAAAGCGTTGTCAGCTTCAGGAAGGAAAATCAATTTGCAATTTTTTCGTTAAAATTCTTTTAATTAATTTTCCTATTTTTAATTGCATTAAACTGATTTTTAATTATGTTAAATTGAGTTTTATTGGGTTAAATTCTTTTTTAATTATTTGTTACTCTAATGTAAGTTTTATGATTTTTTCATTTTAATTACTGGAGAGTATCATATGGAAGTGTTCTACGTACTATATTGAGGTAAACTTCTTTGATTATTTTACAAAAGTATACTATATATACGCGAGGGGTTTCCGAAAAGGAAAGTAACACATTTTTTCTCTCGATGACATTTAATAATACGAAGTTGAAATTACACACCAAGAAATAAGTGAAAATGCACTACTTCTCCACAAAGTCTCAAGTTTTATTGAAGCACTTGTGGAAACGATGGATAGTTTATCAATTCCAGTACTGAAGAAGTCTGTGCCCACACCCAGTAGCCAACATCGCACCACCTGATGAAATGCTTTCCTCAAAAGTGTTTTTTCAGTGTGCCGAACAAATGGACGTCTGAAGGTGCTAAGTCTGGGCTTTAGGGGAGATGTGACAGAGTTTCCCAACAATTACAACACAACCACTCACGAGTGGTGTGTGGAGTTGCATTGTCGTGCAACAAAATCACACCACTTATCAGGAGTCCTGGTCATTTGCGTCAAATGTTGGCTTCCAGTTTTTCCAACATTGCACAGTCAAGTTGTGCATTGATTGTTCCTCCATTCAGTAAGAAATCCACCAACAAGAACGCCTTGGTTATCCCAGAACACGGTGGCCACGACTTTTTGGACACTGCGAACAGTTTCGAATTTTTTGTGTACAAATTGTGGATGTTTCCAGGTCATGGAGTCTTATTTGCTCTCCAGGGTAAAGTGACGAACTTACGTTTCATTGCTGTAATCGCAACAGGTTCTCCAGACACACCCCATGCGTTTTGCTTTGTCCTCTGACAATTGTTGGGGCACCCAGCGGCAGCATACCTTTGAAAAGCCAAAGACATCATGAACAATTTTGTGAACAGTCGACTTACTCATATTTACTATTTGTGCAATTTCACACAGTTTCACTCGCCTGTTTTCAAGAATGATGTCCTCAATGCGCAAAGTGTTGTCTTCTGTCTTGCTCGATGAAGGCTTGTCCACCCGACGTTGATCTTCAATGTCAACGTGGCCCGCTTTAAATTCATTGCACCAAAAACACACCACCTGCTTCTTTGTCATCACCTTTTCACCATACACGGCAACCAATTCATGGTGAATGTCACTTGGTGAAGACCCTTACAAAAAGCGAATAACTTCACAAACACCTGTTTTGGGCTGCCTCTGTAGCCAGGTGGGCAGGAGCAGCAGTGCATTGCACACGCTTCTTGATTAGACCAAGGTTTGAGCCCGTGACCACCAAATACGGAGGATGCAGAAAGGTCAAGAAATGACCACCGCATATCCCTGGAGCAATATGGCCTTAGTTGCTAATGCTCCTTAAAACCAAATAACAACAACAATCTGCTGTGAGGTGACAGTATTGCAAAACTGCACTGGCGGTCTTTTTAAATGTTATTAATGGGTCTATCTATCCACCGCATTTCATCTCATTCCCTTTCACCATTATTAATAAAAAAAAAAATGTGTTACCTTACTTTTCGGAAACCCCTCGTATATTAGATACCATTCTTCATTTCAAATTTGTTATGCCATTTAGCACACGAAATATGAATGTTACTAACTCTCTGTTTCAAATGAATATCATCTTCTGTGTTTTAATAATAACAAATGCATTATTTTTTAAAAAATATCTTGTGGATGGATTACATTAATAGGTCACATGGGAGAGTTGTATAAATAACTTGAATTATAAACAAACACATAATCCAAGCTTCATATTGTCAGCAGCATTTGGATTCCCACTTTTTACTACAAGCAAAAAAGAACAAACTTGGTGGCACAGGACCAAATAGGTTCTCTCATAGAATAATTCTGAGGAAACATGAAAAAAAAAAGTACAAAAACCATACTAAGTAAAAAATTTGTGTATATTTAGGAATGTGTGGAAAATCACAGATTTTTATCTTCAGCCAACAGGTAGTAGTAGTAGTCGCATGTGATGCAAAAAAGCAAGTGATGAACTTATGCAGCATCAGACAAAAAAAAAAAATTACAAAACAGTTCCTCCTTAAATTTATTTAACCTATCAACTTCCACGACAGATGGAAGTTTGTTCCAGCAATTAACCACCTGCAGGCTAAAGGCAAATTTCTGAACATCTGTCTTTCCTCAATTTGAATTTATGCCCCCTTAGGTTTGTAATCTGAACAAGTGGAAGAATCCCATCAGAATTCAGCGTGCTCAACCCATTCGAGGCCTTATACACCTCAATCAGATCACTGCGCAGGTGCCTAGTTTCCAGCCACTGCAATTTGCAGAACTTAATTCTCTCTTGGTAAGAGGATCCCTTCATTCCCCTCACCAATCTTGTTGCTCTTCTCTGTACACGCACAAGCAAATCTACATCCTTCCTAAAATGAGGCCTCCAGACCTGTACGCAGTACTCAAGGCATCGCCTGACCATTGCCTTATACAGAGGGACAATCACCTCCTTTTCCCCGCTAGCAAAATTTCTGTATATCATTGACAAATCCCCATGACCTGCCCAGGCAGCCTGTCTGCATTGCTCAGAAAACTTCTTATCTGACTGCACAATTACTCCCAAGTCTTTCATTTTCTACCACCTTAATTGTAGTACCACACGGTTGGTATGTTTCTCTGGAGTTACTTTCTACCCATATGCATGTACTTTGCATTTGTCAAGGTTAAATTTCAGTTGCCCCTTCTTAGCCCATCTGCCCAAATTTTCTAGATCCTGTTGCAGTAGCACATTGCTATTACTATCATTAACAACCCTGCCACCTTTGTATCATCTGCAAACTTCAACACTAAGCCTAATATATACTTTCATCAACATCATTCATAAATAGACAAAACAACAGTGGACCCAACATCGAACCCTGTGGGACTCCACTAATAACATTAGTCCATGAAGAGCAGCACCCATTGATTACCACCCTCTGTCTTCTCCCACTCAACGATCCTTTTATCCATTGTAGCAACTTACCCTTAATACCATTCTGCTCCAATTTGTACAGTAGTCTTCCATGCGCAAGTGTCAAAAGCATTCCTGAAATCCAAGTATATGATATCAAAATTATTTTTTGCATCCAGTTCTTTTGTAACCACTCATAATATCCAATCAAATTTGTCAGACAAGACTTTCCCTTAACAAACCCATGCTGTGTCTGAATTATTGCTGCAGTCTTGTCTAGATGATCCTGCAAATGCATCTTTAACCAGTGACTCCATTATTTTACCAGGAACAGAAGTTAAACTAACTGGTCTGTAATTACCGTTTCACCTTTCGATTCCCCTTTGTGAATTGGGATACATTTGCACATCTCCAGTCCGTGGGGAACCTACCCTGTGTCCAAGAATGCTCTCATAATTATGGCTAAGGTTTTGCTTACTTCCTTTGCCGCCTCCTTTAATATAACTGGATAGATCCCATCCACCCCAGGTGCCTTTCTTATGTTTAACTTTAACAATTTCTCCTCCACTTTGCTCTCGGTTATTACAAAATCATTAAGCACTCTGCTACAATTTGATAACCTTCTGGCATTTTCAAACCTTAATAATTCCCTATGTGTCAATGTAGATGCAAAATACTCATTCAGTTTGTTTGCTATTTGAGCAGGATGATCAACAGTTGAACCATCGATATCAAGTGGACCAATCAGATTCATCCCTTTCCTTTTAGAGTTTATATAAGTAAAGAAATCTTTGCCGTTTTTCTTAGCATCCTTTGCCAAAGATTTCTCGTAATCTGCCCTCATCTGCCTAACCTTTGTGATTTGATTACAGACAAGCCTATATCTGCCGTAGGCTTCTGTGTCACCTGATAATTTATATGCATCCCATGCATTTTTCTTCTCTGCCACAAGTGTCATTAGTTCACTTGACAACTATTTAGGCCTAAACCTTGAACAATATTTCTTAATAGGTATGAAACTTTTAGTAGCTTCCACGATTAATTCCTTGAATGCTTCCCACTTAGAATTTGCTGTTGGTAACATCATCAGTTGATCCCACTGTACAGAATTTAAAAACTGTCTGAGACCACTGTACTCACCTTAACAGAAGAAAAACCCTTTCGTTTTCCTTTATCCCTGATGGTAATTATATCTTTAAGTAAATCCCACATCAGTACACTGTGATCACTGTCACCTAGTGGTTACTTTATCTGCAAATTCTTAATACATGAATGATCACTGCTGATAACCATATCAAGAGTATTATCCTCTCTATTTGCCTCTTGAACATGCTGCTGCAGAAAACAATCATCCAATAAATCCACAAAAGTCTTACTAGTGTGTAAGTGAACAACCCACAAGTTCCAGTCAATATCCAGGAAGTTAAAATCTCCCATTATAAGACATTCTGATTTACTAGCCCACTCTGTTTCTCTGTACAATTGTTCATTGTACTCATTCGAGTCATTAGGCTTATAACACACTCCTACTCTTATTTTTGCTTTCGCAGTGCTTATATCACACCAAATTGACTCAAGAATACACTGTTCATCTATATCAACTGGATGCCCTTCTTTTTATTTTGTTTTTCTTATTTAACAGCATAACACTTCCTTCCTTCCTTCCTATCCTGTCTATCCTTTCTATACACATTGAACTCCCCAAATTGCAATTCTTCATTCTTAATATCTATGTGACACCATGTCTCTGATTTTCCAACCCACCTAACACTGCTTCGATAGCATCAGCAAATATTTTCTATTTAAGTGTAACCCATCCCTGTAGAAGCAGTCTCTCCTGTTAACAAGCAAAGACCATGCTGAAAAAATTCTACCCCTTGAGCCTTGCACATTCCCTCCAGGGCCGAATTGATTGACAAGGCTCTCATCATGTACTCCCTCCTATCGTGTCTGGGCAGAATTGAAGATGCTTTAAAATTTAACCCTAACTCACGACTTTTTTGCAACATTGACCTGTACTTGTTAAGTAAATCTACAGATCTCCTACTCTTAATGTCATTGGTGCCAATGTGTCCAACAATATCACCCTTTGTTCCCTTATAAGATGATATATGCTTCACAATGTCATCAACTTTTGCCCCCCCAGACATACCCTGGTCCTATTCCATCTATCCATTTTACACAATATATATTCCCCGTCTCCCTGACAATACAATAACTAACTCCTGTGGGACC
The DNA here is from genome assembly GCF_048544385.1 of Mastigoproctus giganteus. Taxonomy (NCBI): domain Eukaryota; kingdom Metazoa; phylum Arthropoda; class Arachnida; order Uropygi; family Thelyphonidae; genus Mastigoproctus; species Mastigoproctus giganteus. The sequence continues at coordinate 128,390,697 of NC_143576.1, read as the reverse complement.
AGTGCATTCTGCCTTGGAGATTGCCGCTGTGTTGCCTGATGCCCAGGAGTGAGCACTGGCATTGAGTTGGGCAGCTGAGAGCTTGATGGGCCCCTCATTAATTTCTTCGAGGGCATCTACCCTACACCTCAAGCTCTCATAGACACCCATTAGAATGCTGAGTTGACATCTAATTTCTAGACACTCTCTGCACCTGGCACACACAAAGACATCCTTCTTGGCTAGAGCATGTTCTGTTCCAGAGAGTTCGGCAAACATTTCACAAGCTGCACATTTTTTTAGGCTGTGATGCGTGGTGCGTCGGAGAATCCCCCCCCCCCTGTTCTCCCACGAGTTACAGTACTCCTGCCACTTTGTGCCCGTTGCTTTGCTGCTCTAGTCTGGGGCATGATGTTTTAAATTAATGAGATCAATAAATTTAATTAATTAATTGTCAATACTACGCTATCTAATAGAATCCTAAATGCAGTTATGCGTATTACACTATATATTTCGGTAGTGCAGGCTTGTTATTTTCCCTTTAACCCTGCAGTGGTTGAGCCCACCATGTGTTATTTTTTAAAAAATTTGTATAACACCATGTCAATTAAAAGTTGATGAAGAGAAGTTCTTGAGTATAGGTCAGAGTTGCAGGAAAATACTAGTTGAATTTCTCTTAAATAGTTACATATGAGATTTTATACAAGTGAATATTTATTAGCATTAGCATTAGTAGAGGCATTTGATGCAAGAAAGCAAGCTTATGCAGCATCAGCCAAAAAAAAAAAAAAAAAAGTAACATAAATAAATAAAAATAACCACTTCCACTTCACCCCTCTGTTCGTTCGAAATACCTGTCCAGCTGAGCCTTAAACTTATTTAGGCTATCAACTTCCACGACAAGGGATGGAAGTCTGTTCCACCCACCAACCACCCGCTGGCTAAAGGCAAATTTCCGCACATCTATCCTACATCTGTCTTTCCTCAATTTGAATTTATGCCCTCTCAGGTGATTATTCTGAGCAAGAGGAAGAATCCCATCAGCACTGAGCATGCTCAAACCATTCAAGGCTTTGTACACCTCTATCAGATCACCTCGCTGGTGCCTGGTTTCCAGACACTGTAATTCGCAAAACTTAAGCCTTTCTTCGTAAGAGCACCCCTTTGTCGCATTCACCAATCTAGTTGCCCTTCTCTGTACTTGTTCCAGCAGCTCTACATCCTTCTTGAAATGAGGCCTCCAGGCCTGTATACAGTACTCTAGGTGTGACCTGACCATTGCCTTATACAAGGGAATAATCACCTCCTTATCCCTGCTAGAAAAATTCCTATATATCATTGACAATACACCATGAGCTACTCTTGCAGCCCGTCTGCACTGCTCAGAGAACTTCATATCTGCCTGCACAACCACCCCCCAGGTCCCTTTCATTCTCTACCACTGTCAGTGTAGTACCACAGAGTTGATACGTTGCTCTGGGGTTGCTGTTTCCCATATGTAGTACTTTACATTCGTCAATGTTAAACTTCATTTGCCACCTCGAAGCCCATCTGCTCAACCTTTCCAAATCCTGTTGCAGCAGCATAGTGTCAGTAGTGTCCTTGACAACCCTGCCAACCTTCGTATCGTCTGCAAACTTGGACATTAAGCCTGATATACCATCATCAATATCATTTATAAATACAGAAAACAATAAAGGACCCAATACTGAACCCTGAGGGATTCCACTAATAACATTAGTCCACGATGAGCAGTGTCCATTGATTACCACTCTCTGTCTTCTCCCCCTCAACCACCCCTTTATCCATAGCAGCAATTTGCCTCCAATGCCACACTGCTCCAATTTGTGCAGCAGTCTTCCATGTGCAACAGTATCAAAAGCCTTTCTAAGATCCAAGTATATAATATCAAAGTTATTCCCTGCATCCAGTTCTTTTGTGACTGCATCATAGTATCCAATCAAATTGGTCAGGCAAGACTTACCCTTAACAAAACCATGCTGTGTCCTAGCTATAACTGAAGTCTTGTCTAGATGATCCTGCAGTGCTTCTTTCACCAGTGCCTCCATTAATTGAGGCACTGGTGAAAAACTCCATTTGAATCACATTTTGCACTTGTGAATCAAATATCATATATTTGGATCTTAGAAAGGCCTTTGATACTGTTGCACATGGAAGACTGCTGCACAAATTGGAGCAGTATGGCATTGGAGGCAAATTGCTGCTATGGATAAATGGATGGTTGAGGGGGAGAAGACAGAGAGTGGTAATAAGAGGACACTGCTCATCGTGGACTAATGTTATTAGTGGAGTCCCTCAGAGTTCAGTGTTGGGTCCATTGTTGTTTTCTGAATTTATAAATGATATTGATGATGGTATATCAAGCTTAATATCCAAGTTTGCAGACAATACAAGGTTGGCAGGGTTGTTAAGGACACTACTGACAGTATGCTGCTGCAGCAGGATCTGGAAAGGTTAAGAAGATGGGCTGAGAGGTGGCAAATGAAGTTTAACATTGACAAATGTAAAGTACTACTTATGGGAAACAGTAACCCCAGAGTATTAGCATTTAGCATTAGCATTAATGCTAATGCTAATGCTAATGACCACCAAATACAGAGGAGTTTTTACCACCAAATACGGAGGAGTTATGTATTAAAATTCTCATTTATAGCTTCCCAGAAAGTAGGAAACATGTCAAAACTGCATTTGTTCATTCTTTTAGCTCTCATTGATCCGATAGTCCTAGTTTATTTTTAAAAGCTCAGTTTTGTCATAATATTGAAAATTTCTTTCTTTAAGACCTTACAGACTTAAACTGAGATAATTTAAAAGGTGAAAAATGCCTGATAAATATGCAGTTTGCAAAGCAATCAATATTTTGGAAATTGGCAATCAGTTCAGAATTTTTATTTGTCAAAAATACATTAACTTTTTCTCTAAGCTGCCTAATTTCTATGCTGGAGAATCTGCCTATAATAACCCATTTCTTCCCACAGCAAATAACCAAGAGGTACATTGCTTTTTATACAATTTATGATTTTTACTGATTTTTGTTAAAATTTTATTTCACAAAGAATTTTTCTTTTTACCTAATATTTCTCTGTGGGTAACAAAAACTTTCTTGTAAACTCTTTCCAGCCTCATTTTTAAAACAAGCCAAGGCAGCAGCTCCAGTCATGCATACACCAGTACAATTTTTCCACAATAAGCTTTTTGCAAAAAATGTACTTGATAGTATAAAATATATCATTCCTGGATCCATTAACAGGAAATTCATAGTAGCTTTTGAAATCTTCACCATGTTTTATGCTATTAAATCAGTGTATCTAACATAACATTAACAGAGTATTGCCACTTGACAATACTTGACATAACATTAGTATTGTCACTTGACCCATTTACATTAAGAAAAAAAAATCATTTGACATTTAAGTTTCAAAATTAAGATTTTCTGTTAAGACAATAGGTAATCAAAAGTGCTTTCAGCTGTAAAATTAGTGAGTTTCAAAATTAGCATTAGTAAAGGCACATGATGCAAGAAAGCAAGCTTATATAGCATCAGCCAAAAAAATTCACCCATTTCACCCATCCACTCGCTTCAAATGTTTGCCTAGTTCTGCCTTGAATCTATTTAAGCTATCAACTTCTACAACAGATGGAAGTTTTGTTCCAGCAATCAACAACGTGCTGGTTAAAGGCAAACATCTGCACATCTATCCTGCAACTGTCTTTCCTCAGTTTAAATTTATGCCCTCTCAGGCAATTATTCTGAGCAAGAGGAAGAATCCCATCAGCATTGAGCATGCTCAAACCATTCAAAACTTTATACACCTCAATCAAATCACCTCGCAGGTGCCTGGTCTCCTGCTACTGTAATTTGCAAAACTTAAGCCTTTCTTTGTAAGAGCAATCCCTTTGTTCCATTCACTAATCTTGTTGCCCTTCTCTGTACTCGTTCCAGCAGCTTTAAATTCTTCTTAAAATGAGACCTCCAGACCTGTATACAGTACTCAAGGTGTGGTCTGACCATTGCCTTATACAAGGGGATAATCACCTCCTTATCCCTGCTAGAAAAATTCCTGTATATCATTGACAAGACACCATGAGCTACTCTTGCAGACCGTCTGCACTGCTCAGAAAACTTCATATCTGCCTACACAATTACCCCCAGGTCCTTTTCATTCTCTACCACTATCATTGTAGTACCATCCAGTTGATACTTTACTCTGGGATTACTGCTTCCCATATGCAGTACTTTAAATTTGTCAATGTTAAACTTCAGTTGCCACCTCTCGGCATACTGTCATTAACAACCTTGCTGACCTTCTATCATCTGCAAACTTGAACACTAAGCCTGTTATACAATCATCAATGTTATTAATAAATACAGAAACAACAATGGACCCAACACTGAAACCTAGTGGACTCCACTAATAACATTAGTCCACGAAGAACAGTGTCCATTGATTACCACTCTGTCTTCTCCCACTCAACCATCTCTTTATCCATATCAGTAATTTGCCTCCAATGCCACACTGCTCCAATTTGTGCAGCAGTCTTCCATGTGCAGCAGTATCAAAAGCCTTTCTCAGGTCCAAATATATGATATCAAAATTATTACCTGCATCCAGTTCCTTTGTGAACACATCGTAGTATCCAATCAAATTGGTCAGACAAGACTTCCCCTTAACAAATCCATGCTTGTCCAAGCTATAAACAGTGCCTCCATTAATTTCCCTGGAACAGAAGTTAAACTAACAGTTCTGTAATTACTTGTGTTGCCCTTTGATCCTCCTTTGTGAATTGGGGTTACATTGTGAACAGGGGAGATATCCATGTGAACAGGGGAGATATCCATGGACTGCACATCTCCAGTCCATGGATATCTCCCCTGAGTCCAAGAAAGCTCTCATAATTATGGCTAAGGGTTTGCTTACTTCCTTTGCTGCCTCCTTTAATATACCTGGATAGATCCCATCCACCCTAGGTGCCTTTCTTATGTTTATCTTAAACAATTTGTCCTCCACTTGGCTCTCAGTTATTACAACATCATCTAGCTCACTGCCAGAGTTTAATTCACCTCTGGCATTCCCCTCCTTGAATAACTCCTCATGTGTGAATGTAGATGCAAATACCCATTTAGTTTGTTAGTTACCTGAGCAGGATCATAAACAGTTGAACCAATCTGATTCATCCCCTTCCTTCTAGAGTTTACATAAGTAAAGAACTCTTTGTCGTTTTTCTTTTCATCCTTTGCCAAAGATATCTCGTAATCTGCCTTTGCCTGCCTAACCTCCTTTGTGACTTGGTTACAGACCAGCTTATATCTATCACAGGCTTCCGTGTCACCCGTTAATTTATATGTATCCCATGCATTTTTCTTTTTGGCCACATGTGTCATTAGTTCATCCGACATCCATTTAGGCCTGAACCTTGAACAATATTTCTTATTTGGTATGAAAAGCCTAGTAGCTTCCAAATTATTTCTTTGAATGCTTCCCATTTTGAATTTGCTGTTGGTAACACCATAAGTTCGTCCCACCGTATAGAATTTAAATTCTGTGTCATATCTCTGTAGTCGCCTTTACGAAAGCAAAAACCGTTCCCTTTACCCCTGATGGTAGTTACCTCTGAGTAAATCCCATTTCAGCACACTGTAATCACTGCCACCTAGTGGTTCCTTTATCTGTAGATTCTTAATTCATGAAGAATCACTACTGATAATCAGATCAAGAGTATTATTCCCTCTAGTTTTTTCCAGAACACGCTGCTGTAGAAAAGAGTCATCCAATAAATACACAAAAACCTTGCTAGTGTGTGAGTGATCAACCCACAAATTCCCATCAATATCTGGGAAATTAAAATCCCCCATTATAAGACACTCTGATTTACTGGTCCACTCTATTTCCCTGTACATATGTTTATTATACTCATCAGTCATTAGGCCGATAACACACTCCTACTCTCAATTTTGATCTCCCAGTGCCAAACTGACTCGACACTGCACTGTCCAACTGTGTCAACTGGCCGCTCTTCCTTGGATTTTATGTGTTTCTTAACTAATAGCATAACCCCTCCTCCCTTCCTATTCTGTCTATCCTTCCATTTCTGCATTCCTTAGATCTGTGTGACACCACATCTCCGATATCCGAACAGTATTTGCCTTTGATGTTTTGACCAAAACATCAAATTTATCAAATTTATTTACCAAACTCCTAGCATTGTTGTACATGCAAGTATACATGTACCTGTTCCTATTCTTAGCTACCCTAACACAGCTCATGTATTTACTTGTTCCGCAATGACTCCCAGCAGTCTATGAAAACCCCTGGATCTTGTTTTCTAGGCTGCTGCTCATTCCAGTAGAAGCAATGCAAGAATCACTTTCACCTCTGAAAGTGATTCTTGCATTGCTTGCGTGTATCCCCCCAAGCTATTAGTTTTCTGACCCACCTAACACTGCCTTGATAGCATCAACAAATATTCTTGCACCCTTTCTATTTAAGTGTATCCCATTAAGTGTATACATCCTATAGAAGCAGTCTCTCCTGTTAACAAGCACAGACCAGGCTGAGAAAAATTCTGCCCCTTGAGCCTTGCATAATCTCTCCAGGGCCGGATTGATCGACAAGGCTCTCATCATATACTCCCTCCTATCGTGTCTGGGCAGAATTGCAGACACTTTCAAATTCAACCCTAACTCACTGCTTTTTTTTTTCAACATTGACCTGTACTTGTTAAGTAATTCTGCCGGTCTCCTACTCTTAATATCTTTAGTGCCAACTCGCAGAACAATATCACCTTTCGTGCCCTTAAAATATGATATCTGTCTACAATGTCATCAACCTTTGCTCCTGGTAGACATTTTCCTGTTCCTGAACCATTAGTTGGTCTTTTGCCTCGCATACCATTAAATTAATTCCTTTGCAAACTAATAATACAAGTTGCAGAAGAACAATATTGATCTTTATTATTTCTTCTCCTGATGTAAAAGGTTTTGTAGGTCTAACAATTCTTTCAAGCAGTCATACCCTGATTGTAACAAACCATACAGGTCGCAGAGCACCTAACAGGTCTCAAGCTTTGTTTTTATTTGTGAAAAAGTTTTTTTTTTTTTTTTTTTAACTACTTGTTCATTTTTTATGGCTTTGCTTGGAGTATCTGTGGTAATCTTAAGATAATTGGATTATTTATTAGTCTACAGGGGAGGTGTCACAAAATACTGTTGTTTTCTATATTGGTGGCTCAGTGAAGCAAATAAAATTATATTGTGCAGAAATGGGAGAAGAGGGAGAATTTTACCATGGAGAAGAAAAATAAAATATGTTCCACCGGTTGAACCGAAAAAAGGTTCTTCTTCCACCTCTGCATATAAAGTTTGGATTAATAAAGAATTTTGTGTAGGCTTTGGATAAAGAAGGAAGTGGATTCTGCTACCTAAGGGAAGTGATTCCCAATAATAACAATGCAAAACTGAAAGAAAGAATTTTCATTGTGCTTTAAATAAAGAAACTCCTTAAAGTTGATGTATTTGAAACAAAGCTACATGATATTGAACTAGCATCATTTAAAGCAGTTGTTCATGAATTTCTTGGGAGAAGGAAGATAATTAGTTAATTATCTTCCTTCTTCTGGTGTCAACCTTACTCCAATATTATATAGATATTGGCTGCTGAATTCATTTTCTTCATTTTAATCTCAATTGTTTTCTCAAAATTTATCAGGATATATCCAGAATGAAAAAGTGATATGAAGATTGCTGGGATAATGCCACGATGAGAGGTTACCACTGGTTTCCTAAAAGGGAAAGCAAAATTTACTGTAAGAAAAACTCCTGAGTGGCAAACATTTCTAAGGAAATAGAATGTATGTAGTACATAATACAGTAAATTTTCAGAATAATGGCACTTTCGGGGAATTGAAGGTGCCGTTATTTCCATTTTTCCATTATCTAGAAAGTTTTAATATTTAATGCAGAAATAATGAGGCTAAATAAGAAATAGAGATATTAAGAATGCAATTTTATTAACTGCCCATAAAAAAAAAAACAAAAAAGATCCTGTAATATGTAAACATAGATAAACTGAATTATTTGATGGCATTAAAGAACCAATCAATTGATGATGGTTAACTGTGTTTAAAAAATGTTTGCAATAGCTGTATGAGTGATCTCACATGTGAGAAGCTGTTCAAGATGATTGCTTTTAAAACGATTAGAAGCTTTTTTCATTCTCACATGTGTTTTTTTATTTTTTATTAGCTCTCCTGGGACATACTTGGCAAAGCCTACAAGTTTCTTCTCATAAAATATTTATAGCTAAAAATATTCCTATTCCAGAAATATCATTAATTACTTTTATAATTAAAGTAATTAATAAAAAATAATTTTATTATTATTATAATTACTTTAATTATAATTCTGCAACCATTGCATTTTATTTAATCAATAAGGGATAAATTTAAATCACTCATATAAAGTATTTGCATTGATCTCCCATTCCATCTCCATGTACAGGCTCTCATTGTACTCTTTAGTTTTCTAATCTGCACATTCTCATTTTCCATTTGCTTCAACCATCTCATACCACACAGCTGTTATGTTAGCATGCATAATTAAATTCATATATATATATTGCCCCTAACTAGCAGTTTCCCTGAACCCCTTAGGGCCTCCTCAAAGACAGTGGTGAAGACCTTTACCTTTGTTCAACTGTATTTCTTCTCTAAAATAGATTTGATTCTTTCTACCTACAAGAGCAGGCCATTCAATTTTAAAATTTCCTCCCAAAAATGCCTTGCAAAATCCCTTAAGCTTCATGTTAATCCACATGGTCTTATACTTATCCAGCATATGGCCAGTTCAATAATTAGTTCTTGCATGAATAATAATGCTGTCTTTAACCTCTTCCATCCCAAAAAAAACCTGACAACCGGTTGATACCATCATCAGTGTAGATGGAAAATGCTTGGAAGACAAACTATCCAGGTTGAAAAGGTTTCAAAAAACAAGTGTTTTTTGAAACACAACCTCAAAATACATGTGTTTTTTGAGGTTGTGGCTAGGACAGTTGATAGAGTTTGTGAAACCTTTCAGTGCAGTCCAAGGAAGTCAACTCATCGTGCCAACAGAGAACTTCATTTGACCCAGTTAACCTCACAAAAAGATCCTCCAGTTCATTTGAAGCCATATAATACAAAATCAGATTGTTCAAGCACTGAAACTAAACAATCAACCATGTCAAAAAGTTTTTGCTAAGGACATGCTCCAACAGATTGATAATGACAATGGCTACTTGAACAGTGTTATTTTTAGTGGCAACTTTTCATATGTCAACTTAATCAACCATTTGCATATGTGTGGTATGTTAAATAGGCACATCTACAGATCAGTGAACCTACATGGTGTTCTAAAATCTTAAGCATTTTCCCATCACAAGATGATTGATTATATCTTCTTTTATGAGAAGACAGTCAACAGTACTAATTTTGTGGTTGTGCCTCAACTATTTCCTGTATTGCAAATGGAAAATCTACAACCAGTGTTGTTTTCTAGGACATTAGAGGATTCCTGATAACACATTTTCAGTCTGATTGGATGAGGAGGACCCATTTCTTGGATTCTACCCCACTTCATTCTCAGTTCAAGGTGTAAACTCTGTGCATATCAACAATGCAGTTGCTTCAGTGATACCACAGATAATGGATAACAGTTTGTGTCAAACATCATTTCAAAATCCTTTGGACCACAAATGGAGCCCATGTGGAAACCTGTATTGTCTGTAAAAACATTGAGCTGCTTTTTATGTGATGTACTTTTCTTTCTACAGCAATTTGTAATTTGATGAATAATATATAACCACCCTGTCTATTATCTCCCTCCTACCACATACATTTAAATTAAGTTTGCCCCATTATTACTGAAGAAGACCCAGTGAGGAAGAACTGAGCATGTCTAATGTTATCCCTTCAGTAATGTATAATCAGTATCTATATCATCTCTTTTGGAAAATTAAAAAGTTAACCATATCAATAACCATACTGATATTTTCCCCTCTAGCTAATTATGGTTAATCACCAGTTTTGTTAGGAAAAAGTTTTATATAGTGGAGTATTGCTTACCCTGTGTGGCTCACAATAAAGTGTAGTTGCTTATTCTTTTTTGTTTATTTTAGTGCTATAAGTATTAATGTTTACCAATAGGTATAATTTTTACATGAACTGTAATTTCTATTGCAGAGGACTAATTTTGCAAGATTTGACTTTTGTTCACATTGGAAATAGTGATTTACTTCCAGAAAGTACAGTTAACTTTTCAAAAAGGTGGCAACAGTTCAACATTTTAGACAACATGAGAAGGTTTAAGAACTGGTAAGTCTGCATCAGAAATGTTATTTGTGATATCATAGACCATATCTTTACATTCATTAAAATACTGACCATATATATAATACATTGCATAATGAGGCCAGTGCTCAAGTTATATTTATGAGACATCTCTGCAAAGTGCCTCCCCACCCCAAAAATTGAAAGAACAGAGTTCTAAGTTTCTCTAAAGCTGTATTCTAATAAACTGTACTTCTCTTTGAGATGTGCTATATATTGAAAGATATAATGTGATTTATTTTAAAGCTAAAATAACTTTAGACCAAAAGATTCTTCATGAGAGCCACAAAATATCACTGCTGTACATGATTGGCAAAAGCCTGAGTACACAGCAAAGGGCAAACTGAATTTCCTACATACGCATCAATCTCATATTGTGAAGCAAGTCACAAAGAGCCACCTCAGTTCTGTATTTGCATTTAAAATAAAAATCACTGCTCCCTACGTATGTTGCTATTTACTTTGTGACTTGCTTTGGAATATTAGCATTAGTAGAGGCATATGATGCAAGAAAGCAAGCTTATGCAGCATCAGCCAAAAAAAAAAAAAAAAACACTTCCATTTCACCCCTCCATTCGTTTGAAATACCTGTCCAGCTGAGCCTTAAATTTATTTAGGCTATCAACTTCCACAACAAGGGATGTAAGTCTGTTCCACCAACCAACTACCCACCAAAGGCAAATTTCCACACATCTATCCTACATCTGTCTTTCCTCAATTTGAATTTATGTCCTCTCAGGTGATTATTCTGAGCAAGAGAAAGAATCCCATCAGCATTGAGCATGCTGAAACCATTCAAGGCTTTATACACCTCTATCAGATCACCTCACCGGTGCCTAGTCTCCAGACACAGTAATTTGCAAATCTTAAGCCCTTCTTCGTAAGAGCAACTCTTTGTTCCATTCACTAATCTTGTTGCCCTTCTCTGTACTCATTCCAGCAACTCTACATCCTTTTTGAAATGAGGCCTCCAGACCTGTATACAGTACAGGGGAATAATCACCTCCTTATCCCTGCTAGAAAAATTCCTATATATCATTGACAATACACCATGAGCTACTCTTGCAGCCCGTCTGCACTGCTCAGAGAACTTCATATCTGCCTGCACAATTACCCCCAGGTCCTTTTCATTCTCTACTACTGTCAGTGTAGTACCACAGAGTTGATACATTGCTCTGGGGTTGCTGTTTCCCATATGTAGTACTTTACATTTGTCAATGTTAAACTTCATTTGCCATCTCTCAGCCCATCTGCTCAACCTTTCCAGATCCTGTTGCAGCAGCATAGCGCCAGTAGTGTCCTTAACAACCATGCCAACATTTGTATCATCTGCAAACTTGGATTAAGCTTGATACACCATCATCAATATCATTTATAAATACAGAAATCAATAATGGACCCAACACTGAATCCTGAGGGACTCCACTAATAACATTAGTCCACGAAGAACAGTGTCCATTGATTACCACTCTCTGTCTTCTTCCCCTCAACCATCTCTTTATCCATAGCAGCAATTTTCCTCCAATGCCACACTGCTCCAATTTGTGCAGCAGTCTTCCATGTGCAACAGTATCAAAAGCCTTTCTAAGATCCAAATATATAATATCAAAGTTATTCCCTGCATCCAGTTCTTTTGTGACTGCGTCATAGCATCCAATCAAATTGGTCAGGCAAGACTTTCCCTTAACAAAACCATGCTGTATCCGAGCTATAACTGAAGTCTTGTCTAGATGATCCTGCAGTGCGTCTTTAACCAGTGCCTCCATTAATTTTCCTGGAACAGAAGTTAAACTCACAGGTCTATAATTACTTGTGTCAACCTTTGATCCTCCTTTGTGAATTGGGGTCACATTTGCACATCTCCAGTTCATGGGTACCTCCCCTGAGTCCAAGGAAGCTCATAATTATGGCTAAGGGTTTTCTTACTTCCTTTGCTGCCTCCTTTAATATAACTGGATAGATCCCATCCACCCCGGGTGCCTTTTATGTTTATCTTCAACAAATTCTCCTCCACTTTACTCTCAGTTATTACAAGATTATCTAGCTTACTGCCAGAGTTGAATACACCTCTGGCATTCCTCTCGCTGAATAACTCTTCATTTGTGAATGTTGCTGCAAAATATTCATTTAGTTTGTTAGCTACCTGAGCAGGATCATCAACAGTTGAACCATCGATATCAAGTGGACCGATCCGATTCATCTCCTTCCTTCTAGAGTTTACATAAGTAAAGAACTCTTTGCTGTTTTTCTTTGCATCCCTTGCCAAAGATTTCTTGTAATCTGCCTTCGCCTGCCTAACCTCCTTTGTAACTTGGTTACAGATCAGCTTATATCTATCAGAGGCTTCTGTGTCACATGTTAATTTATATGTATCCCATGAATTTTTCTTCTCTGTCATATGTCTCATTAGTTCATCTGACATCCATTTAGGCCTAAACTTTGAACAATATTTCTTAGTTGGTATGTAAAGCCTAGTAGCTTCCAAGATAATTTCTTTGAATGCTTCCCATTTTAAATTTGATGTTGGTAACATCATCAGTTGGTCCCACTGTATAGAATTTAAATACTATCTCAGACCATCGTAGTCGCCTTTATGAAAGCAAAAACCCTTCCCTTTACCCCTGATGGTAGTTACCTCTTTGAGTAAATCCCACTTCAGCACACTGTGATCACTGCCAGAAAACTTCATATCTGACTGCACAATTACTCACAGGTCTTTTTCATTTTCTACGTCATCAACCTTTGCCCCTGGCAGACATACCCTGGTCCTGTTCCACCTATCCTTTTTACAACGCATGTTCCCTGTTTCCCTGACAATAGAGTCACCAACAACTACTAGTTTCTGTGGGACCAGCGCATTCTGCCTTGGGGGGTTGCCACTGTGTTGCATGATGACCAAGTGCAAGCTCTGGTGTTGATGTGGGCAGCTGAGAGCTTGATGGGCCCCCTCAATTTAGATCCTTGAGGGCATTCACCCTGTACTTCAAACTCTCATATAGGCCCATAACAACGCTGAGTTGTTGCCTGATTTCGTTACACTCCTTGCATCGCGCACACTCAAAGACATCGCCGATGGCAATATCATGTCCCGTACCTGATTGCCCACAAACATCATGCAAGCAGTGCATTTTAAAAGGCTGTGATTCAGAGGGTAATTGCCTCCCCTAAGCCACAGCACTCCCATTAGCTTGAGTCTTTTGCTTTGCTGCTCTGGTCTGAGTCATGATTTCGATTTAATTTCAATAAAATTTCAATTTCAGTACAAAATTATAACCCTAAACTTGTATCCCAACACAGTTATAATGCTATATATATTTTTTTCAGTATCGAGTATTATCTACGAGTTCCGTTTATATAACTTCCGTATCAAGTTATGTATTAATTAATTATGTTACGTTTGTAATCTAAGTCGTTACATGTATTTTGTTAAAAGTACAATTTAATTGACAGCGAAGTTTAACAAATTTAATAGATTTTACTGATTAATTGACAATATTATATTATATACTGTAGTATACTAAGCTTACGCTATCTAGTTTGGGATATAACGTGTCGTATAACAATGGCAGCAAGTTACGAATGCAAGTTACAAAGAGCCAACTCAGTTCCATATTTGCATTTAAAATAAAAATCACTGCTCCCTAAGTATGCTGCTATTTACTTTGTGATTTGGTGATTTGCTTTGCAATATGAGATTGAAGAATTTTGTAATAGACAGTTTGCTATTGATACACAACCAAGGCTTTTGCCTACTCATGTACAATACTTTTATTGCTCTCATACATAAAGCTTTTGCTCTAAAAGATTTAAACTATTGACACCATTTAACATTTCTCATATTTTGCAAATATATCATCACTGGGTGATCAGGTGTTTCACTAACTGTGCCTGGCTACCCACCAATGAGGCATCGGTAAACACCGAATTAATAGCAACATAGTTCTCTTTGGGGGGCAGTGTTTTTTATTTGAAGCAAAAGGTGACTTGCTTCACAATATGAAACTGGTGCATTTCTAGCAAGTTTAATTTGCCCTTTGCTACATACACATTGCAACGGTCAGCATACTAGGACAAGAGCAGTAGAAATATAACTACAATTGCTATTAGCCATTTTTTTTCACAATAGAATGTTTAGCATGTGTTTTTTTGTCTCCCCTTGTTCTCTTCATTTTACATTATGTCTGTGCCTCTATATAGATATTTAATATTTCTTATTTTTGAATGAAAACAGAGAGTAGTTGATTGTTGGAATAAGATTTCATCCGATGTTGTGAAAGTAGGTAATTTGAATAAATTTAAGGAGGAATTTGAAGAATAAGAAAATTTACCTCAATATGTTACATATAACATTTCCTAATGACACTCTCCAGCAAATAAACGAAAATGAAATTAACGTAAATTAATACAGTAATAAAATTAATTAAAAAACAATTAACAAATTAAAAAGTTCAATGCAAATTTTGAAGGAAAAAAATGGCTTGAAGCTGACAGGTCTTTTCAACCATATGTCTTGATCACAGGAATTGAAATTATCGAGTGTGTGTGAGTCAGAATCTTAAATAGAGAGATTATTTGTCTTCACGCATGCACGTAAAAGACGACAATTATTTGTCTTAGCACATTATCCCAGGGGCTCACATCTGGTGAGTATAGGCTTGGCAAACCCAGGATCCTGAGCTAGTTATCATCATTCTTCTCTTTTTTTTGTTTTTTTGGTGCTCTCTCTCTCTCTCTCTCTCTCTCTCTCTCTCTCTCTCTCTCTCTCTCTCTCTCTCTCTCTCTCTCTCTCTCTCTCTCTCTCTCTCTCTCTCTCTCAGTAACGCAAGAATTTTTTTTTTTTTTTTTTTTTTTTTTTTTTTTGCCAGTGCAGCATATGGCTAATAATAATAGTAAAAGACCACGAAACAGAGATTAGTTATGGACGACAAACATTAATAGAATTCTCATGTAATTTAATTTTGATGGTTTCTACAATTAATAATCTAGTATAATTATGTTGGACACGAAGTGTTTTGGCCTCATTGAATAAAAATACATTGATTTCATTAACGGCATGAAAGGCCAATTCTTACACTGCTGAACAAGAAGCACGGACTGAGGAGGAGTGTTTTAATCTCATATCCAGTGTACACTGTAATGATCCCTGATAAGACAAATCATATGATCCCTGATATTCTGCAAGAAATTTTGTATACCAGGTCACTGATTTTTGTTGCAAAAGGACTGAGCGATTGTTCGGTATAGTGTGTAAATTCTGTATTGGTCTGGCCACAATTTTAAATTCGGTATCTTTAAAGAATCTGTTCTGTTAAGCTGTTTGTGCCACTTTTTTTTTTTTTTTGTTTGTGTTCAACATATGGGACAGAAATAAAGTAGTTTTTGATGTTACTATTGTTGATTGGTATAGTTTTTTTGTATTCTATCCTTAGCTTGTACTCTAATTTGTTATAATGTAGCAACATACCAGTGTTTGTCGGTTTACGGTAGATGTTAAATTAGACTTTATTCACTTCCTGAGTAAGCATGATATTTAGAAAATTTAATGACTTTGTTTCAGTATTTTCCCTTTCCAATGTAAAATTGAGTCTAGGATGAATATTATTAAACAAATGTAAAATGTCTCGAATAGTGAAATTATCAGTAATAACAAGAATGTCATCTAAAAACCTCCCATGATATGTAATACAGGGTAGAAAATGTGTCAAAAACGGTCCTTTACGTGCATGTGTGAAGATAAATAATCTCTATTAAGATTCCAACTTACACACTCAGTTATTTCCATTCCTGTGATCAAGACATATAGGTCAAAGCCCTGTCAGCTTCAGGAAGGGAAGTCTTTTTCCATCTCTCATATTGATTCAACAATATGAGAGATGGAAAAAGGTATAAGAAGTTTGAATTCCATGCAATTTTCAAGTAAAAGCTTCAAGCTACAGAAAATATTATACAGTTAACATATGGGCTGTAGTATCATTCTGTATGTAGTTATATAATAAAAGCACAAAGATTGCATGAAAGGGATCATTATAGCTATATACAAAATGATACTGTAGTACTAACAGTGTATTAATTATGTACATTTTACATAGCTTTAAAAATTAAACCAGCATATCATGCAATTTTGTTCTAAAATTGCATGATTTGTTGTTTTTCACTCAGTCCTGTTTTACTTAATTAACTGGGATTCTACTGTGTAGATATCCCCTGTATTAAAAGTCACATATTCACACAGTTCAATTATGTGACTTTCTTATTCATAAATTGTTAATCAGAATTAACTATTTATGATATCAGTCAACCTAAGTGGCATTCTGAGGAAGTAAAATGTTTGTTAAAGCCAAACTTTTACTATGTATTTCCAGCAGTAAGCATTATATAGATCATGTACTGGGAAGCAATATTTCCTACTAGTCTTATCACCATAACTCCAATTAGACACACTAGATGAATGAAAATATCTGGACACCTTGCATAAATATAATGGGCTATGGCAGCAGTTTCTTCTTGAGCATACATATTGACTCAGACATTCCAATGTAAATCCCATGGCCTGTTGAATAGAATTACTTTAGAAGCCAGTATAGGCTGTGCATCAGAACTTAACAGACTTTCAATGAGATGGTGACTGGATGCCACACCAGTAACGTTTCAGTGTATGCAGCTGTGACTGTGGCAGATATTATTCAAAGGTGGAAGACCATAGTTGATACCTCAGTGGGGAGTGAAGAGGTCTGGATGGCCTGAACTCATGGAAATGAACCATAAAGCAGGCAGGTGCAGGAGGCCACGGGAACGTTCATCGGTATGTCAATCATTTCTGGGAGCTATATAACTTTGGGGGTCAATGGTAGGGCAGGTGTACTGAGTCTAACATCATGGTCAGCATTGTGAAATGGCACACAGAGTGATATCATTCCCAATATTCATGGAATAAAACAGTGGCATAAAGTGCTATAGGGTAACAAATTTCACTACACAATATTTGGGTGTCAAGAGCTTGCTGTCAGTGTATAGTTTTTATTATGAGATTGGCAGAGGCAGCCTAATGGTTTGGGGCTATTTCAGATTATTTGGACTTGTTCCTTTGGTAGAAGTTTCAGAAACCATGAAGTCGGTGATCTACTTGGGTGTTTTGAACAATTATTCCGCCTACAGTGTTGGAAATGGACCCTGTCAGTATCAGCATGACAGTGCTCCATATCAAACTATGGGTCATACAGTACTGGTTTGTGGACAGTGACATTGAAAATTTGAAGTGGCCACCTCAGAGCCTGGACATCAGCTCCAAAAGTGTGAGACAAATTGGAGCATCTGACTAGGATGTACTCAAACAATTTTTCTAAATTGGCTCCCAGTAGCTGTTTTGCAGGAGGAATGGAGGCAAAAGTTTGGCTGACATCTACTGAAAGTTGACAGAAGTGATACCCAGGATGGTAACGGCTGTCTTACAGTAGGTGGCCCTACTGTGTAACATTTCATATTGCATAACTTTTTTTTTTTTTTTTTTTAAATTGAGAGCCTGCACATCGTCCCAAATACTTTTGATCATATAATGAATCTTCATTATCATCCAAGCTCTTATTGGCTTACTTTTTCAATAATTTTACTAAATCTAGGGAAGTACGAATACAGTAAACTGTTTTTCGGTTACTGTGATTCATATACTGTGAATTTCATGTATTAAAACTAAGATCATTTGAACTTTTTTTTTTTTTTTTTTTAGAATTTAAAATTTAAATTTTAGAATTTAAAAAAAAATTGGATTTTTGTACTCTGAAATAGTAGTAATATATTAACAATGCTTCTGTTTTAAAATTACAGCCAGTACCCATTCAAGAGAAGTGAACAAATTATTGCTTTCTTTAATAACTTTGACAACTATTTGTCAGAAGAGGCTATGTGGCAGATATCAGAATCCATTAAACCTCGCTTGGGAAAGAAGAAAATGGATCATATGTGACTCCATTTTGAATTATGCCACAGAAGTGTGTGCAAATTTCTGATTTAATTTTACAAACAGTACTTTTACATGGTTGCTATAATGTAAACAGAACTAGATTAATAACTGAAAGGACAGAAAAGAAGTGCTGTTACTAGTTCCTCAGTAAAAAGTAGCTGGCAAGCTACACCTATTATATGCTGAAACTTGTGTTGAGCAGACATGTATATGTTAAAGCCATCCATATGCTGCACTTAAGTACAGTATGTATGTATGTATTTATGTAAGTAATAATTTTAAATGCCAATATGACTTTTATTTCAGGAGGTTCTTTGTAACCATGCATATGCCATTATGCTAATATTACAATTCGTGAATTATGATAAACTGATATTGAGGCCCAGGTGCAGTTGAGATAGCTTTATGCAATGCTCACTAATTTTCACAAAACACATCCACATATACAAATGCATTGATCAATCAATATGAACGATGAATAAATGAGATTGTCTTGTGTTTGCATCATTAATGTAAATATATGTAGTTTAAAACACTTCTTGTACAGTAAGTAATATGTGTAATGAATGTCATGAGTGTTTGTTCTGTTCTGTGAGGTAAGGAAATATTGATACTGCATTTTTAAAGCCATTTTTAAAGCCACTGTGTAATGTGTAAGGCAGCTGTAACTCTTGATGCACAGTCTTATTCTAAAATTCACTTTAAAAGATCTGATCTTCATCTAACTTTACTGCTCTTTATTTTTGCACCCTATGAACTACAGAAATTGCGAAACTAGATTTGTAAGTCATAATGTGCACTTTGTTTTTTTCTCTTCTTTGACACACTTTGTTTGAAAGTAGTAAGCTACGAATATGCAATTAATGTAGATTCTGCTTAATTATTCTGTAGGCTCTCTTTTATATATTTATATTAAAACTGGTTTGTGTGTGTGTGTGTGTGTGTATGTAATTTATTAATAGCTGAGTGATTATTTGTAGATATATTTTTATTGAGAGTCATTAACTTGCTGTATTTTGTATTTATTAAATAATTGTCTGAAATTTTCAGACAGGTTTGCTCTTTTTGCACTTAGTACGTAGTTTGTTGTAGTCATTGAACTGTGGCCCCCTTTTTTTTTTTTTTTTTGTATAAACTACTGGTAACTCATTTTAAATGACCAAATATTTCTTTTTAACAACTTTTTAGACAAGAAAAGTTGTGTGGCATTCCTTGAATAATAATGATGATTTAATTATTAATTACTTTTAATTAAATGAAACAAAACTAATTTGCAGTCTCACATTTTATATAGAACTATACACTAAAATGATATAACTCTACTTAAAATCTATATAATTAATATTAATTCATAAATGAGAGCAGTTTTTTATTCATGTAAAAAATATATTTAATCATTCAGAATTTTTCTTGTAGTGTGGTCTCAACTTAAAAGCAGCTAGTTTACTGAAAATAAATATTTCCATCAGAATGCCAAATTATAAATCTTTCATGAAATAGTTATTTCATATATCCAGTATTAAAAAGAAATGTTTAAAAATTGAGTGTTTAAAAATTGAGTCAATTTAAGTATTATAGTTTATCTTCCTCTGCATTCATTATTACAGTTTGTAGATATAATTAATGATCCTTCTTAAAACTTAAGTTTTTTACTTTTTAAAATTAGAAAGATTGACAAACCTAATTAATTCTGGCGCAATTAATTCTGGTGCAAAAATTACTAGCAGCTTATTTTCCAAATATATTTATACTACAGTAGACTTTCAGAATAATGGCACCTTTGGGGATTCAAGGTACCATCATTTAGATTTTTCCATTATCTAGAAAATTTTATTTTTAATATATTTAAGGCAGAAATAATGAGGCTAAATAAGAAATAGAGAGATTTAAGAATGCAATTTTATTAACTGAACATAAAAAAACAAACATGTTGACAATCCAATGTTATATTCTGCCATTAATACACTCCTGCTTACACCCTGTTCTATTTTCTTTATTATATCAAGTTTATTCTGCATGAGTGGACAGTGGTATCATCACCGTCCTCCCCACACATAGTGGAAAAGGCCTGGGTTTGAATCCCATCAATGATGTGAGGAACTTTTATGGGTTTTTTTTTTTCACTCCATGTCTGAGTTAGTTAGTCTCAGGTGTAGATAGCAAGGTCCCCCCCCCCCCCAGGAACTGTTGGTTTTTGTCCAGGAATGCAGTCAAATCGACCAGATGTTGGTTTTTAGGAGCATTAGCAACTAAGGCCATATTGCTCCGGGATATGCGGTGGTCATTCCTTGACCTTTCCGCATCCTCCGTATTTGGTGGTGACGGGCTCGAACCCCGGTCTAATCAAGAAGCGTGTGCTGCGCACTGCTGCTCCTTCCCACCTGGCTACGGAGGCGCAAATCGACCAGAGAATACACACAATTTACAGAAGCATTTAAGATGAGATGGATCTTTCTCACCACAAAGCTCATGTTATGAAATTTCACTACAGCAACAGACAGGTTAGCTTATTACACTAAAACATTTACTGTGATGTGATTTCATTCATTAAAAATATTATTTTAAGTTAGTTATTTAAAAAAAAAAACAAAAAAAAAAAAAAACATCTCACTTGACTGTTGTGTAGCTTTAATTTTACTATGTTTAATTTTTAATTATCAGTTAAAGAATTATATACTTCTTTAATTTAAGCAACTTACTATGCAAATTACTCTATTAGCCTTTGAAATTCATCTTAGCATTTCATAGGATGTTATCACCATCACTTGTTTTGCATTTATGCATTAAAATAGTAGATAGTTTCAGATAGTGATATTACTGCCTTTTATACATTCTTTTATGGTGCAAAACTACTAGGTGCTCTCTTGTTTCACTGCATTTCACTTTTTTTTTTTTTTTTTTGTGTATCATTCCTGAAGCAATTAGTTAAATTCCATAAATATTTTCTATGTATTCTAACTCAGGGTTCACTAGTATTTTTTAAGTTGTGTACCTGCCCTTGGCATAATAAACATATTCATTATGCTTTCATTTTTGCATATCATGACACTATAATATCAAGCTATTATAATTGCCATGTGGCAGAGCAGGGCTTCTTATTTTAGGAAGCTGCACTCTAGTTATTTTCACTTTTAAGTTGAGATGGAGATCTCTCTGTCATGCTATAATTCCCACATCAGATTAATACTTCCTTCTCTTATTTAGGAATGCTTTCCAGCAGTAGCCTAAACACCATCATTATCACATCCTCTCCTAACATTCACTACCATATATATATATATATAAATAAATTGTAAAAGCAAAATTATTCATGCTGCTCTGCTGTTAATATTATTATATTTTAATAAAGCATGGAGTACATTAAAAGTAGTTTTAGGAATTAAAATTCTTTTGAGAGCTATGGAATTTTAAATGCTAAGCAGTGTCATAAAAATGTTACTTTAAATTATATGTAACTAATTATCACTTCTTTATAATTGCTGGTTTGAATTTTGTAAATTCCTTGGAACCATACAACATAACTGAATTTTATTTTTATTTTTCTGAGGGTGCTTATGTATAATATAAACTTTAATATACTTGTATAAAAC
The DNA here is from genome assembly GCF_048544385.1 of Mastigoproctus giganteus. Taxonomy (NCBI): domain Eukaryota; kingdom Metazoa; phylum Arthropoda; class Arachnida; order Uropygi; family Thelyphonidae; genus Mastigoproctus; species Mastigoproctus giganteus. The sequence continues at coordinate 128,368,785 of NC_143576.1, read as the reverse complement.
ATATAGCAAAATTTAACTTGAGAAATGGTGCAATATTTCAATCACTTTTGAGTGTGCATAATTTTATAAATATTGAAACCGTTTGATATTTCATATAGAATTTCCCATGGTGTGTTGTGTTAATGTGTTACATAGATCAACAGTAACCATTATTTGGTGGCTATTCATAACGGATTTGTGTGTGTTGTGTGTAGTTTTAGGATTTTATAATAAAAAAAATTTATCTTGATTTTTGTAAATACTGCTAAAAGTTTTGACAGTGGTATGAGTATAGATATATTCAGTGCAGGAATGTAATAAGCACCTGAGAAAGACTATTTTGATTTGGGGCCCATTTTAATGATTCGTGGTCCCAGATACTCATAACTTTTTCATTCCTTTGCCACTGAGTTGCCTTTGTTTTTTTTTTTTTTTTGTAAAGCTGAAGAACACTGAAATGAAAGCTAATTGGTTAACCTCAATAAAAGTTGCAGAATATTATCCCACTTGGCCTTAGCAACTTTGTATGTCAGTGTTTATATCAATTTCTTTTTTTATTTGTTTGAAAATAATATTTGTAAGAATATTTTATATGTGAATAACATTTTTACAAAGTACCAGTGTTCGTTTATTGATAAGCAATTTACTGTTTTCAACCTTTGTTATATTATTGCAATGTTAAGAGTTTTCTTTTTTATTGAAATGTGTTGTGTAGAGAGGAAAAATAAGGTGGAAAAAAAGTATTTTTTATGATCCAGATTCTTCAATCTAAAATTCAGTGACTGATCCAGTTTAATTATATTGGCAGCATAATATGTACTATAATTAATTGGTGATATTCTATTATATAGTTAATTTTATAATATTCTGATGTTTATTAAGTTATTTTAGTAATACAAATTAATATATTGTAAATATGATATAAATTTAATAATAAAAATAAACTTAATGATTACTTAAAGATGAATTAATCACAAAGTTAAAAATAAATAAATTGTAGCACTTACATCAAACATGGCATTTGGAAGTTGCATTCAATGGTGCAGGAAATTTGAAAATCTTTATTTGTAATATATTTTCACAAGGGGGCTTTTTATACTGTTTTATATATATATATATATATATATATATATATATAGAGAGAGAGAGAGAGAGAGGAGGGGGGGGTTTAGGTTGAACTCAGCACAAAGTCCCAAATTGTCATTGCACTGCAAAAAAATAATAATAATAATAATAATAAATAAATAATAATCAATAGTCCTTAAAAACAAGTAGTCTGAAGATAATATAAGGTGCACACTGCTCATGTTCAAAAAAAATAAAGTAACCAACATTCTTGTCATACCAGACTTATCAACCTTTATTTTAATAGATGAATTAGTTTTTGTGTTGTGCTATAAGCAGTTATGCGAACTAATACAGAAAGATATATCACAAATGTGACTTTAAGAGAAAATATTCATGAGGATAACAAAAATGAGAGTGGAACAACCAAGGAAGCTAATTCCAGGACTGTGTAAAAATAAATGGATTAATGGGTTGGTATGTTTTGTTGTAGTTCTCTACAGTGATCGAAAAGTTTCTAGTGCATTCTCCATAGAACAATAAGTACGCAAATAACTTAATTTTGTTTCTAAAAAGATAGGCAAATGCTGCAATAGTTAGCATAGAACTTTTAACTTTATAAATTTCTGCCCCAAATGAAACCTATGATAATTGATTTCTTCAAAAACAACTTTCAATAATTTAATCTCATTTGATTATTCTAAATAATTCAGGTTATTGCATACAGCATTTCCATTAACTCACAGCCCTTACCTGTGTCTGGCATTAGAAAAGGCATTCATTTATAACTCAGCTACAATTGACAATAATAGTAGATCCAGAAAGTTGGAAAGGTAGAATTGAATATTTTATTTGTAAACACACAATAACTTTGCATTATAAAAAGGAGTGTTGTCATAAACCTATGAAGATTATTAGGTTATTAATAACTAACCTAATAATTCAGATATTCGTTGCAATTTTGACTATGTACATCACTTGACAGTCAAAAGCTGCAATGAAAATCTCAGTTTTAGCTGTTAAATTTATCTCAATTTATATTTGAGATAAATTTAACATAGTAGTTAATTTTGTTGTAATTTTCATAGTTTTTCTGAAGACACTCCTTGTTGCAATACAGAATTAGTATGCATTTGCTAATTATTTACTGTAGAGTTAAAAAAGCTTTTATTTTCACTAGAATATTTATTATCTGCATTTATTTAGTTGGCATGTTTACTATTTCAAGTGAACAAACTAACTACTGATTAAAAAAAATATATATGCTTATTACACTCTATGGCGTTTGTATCAAGTTTGTATCACTTTTTACAATATGTTTTGGCCCTTAAGCTGACCCTAAAGTATATGTAATCATCCAGATACAGTGGGGTGGATTACATATTTTTAGCAGTATGTTTTGTGATATGTGTTAAATAGTTTAAATTTTATTATTATTCTAATGTTAAATGTCTAAACTATTCTCAGTAAGAAATTAGGAGTGGTACTAACAGATAAACCCATCTTTTCAACATAGGCATTTTGTAAGATGAAAAAATTTAATATAAAATATCTCATTGAGCACATCCCAGTCATAAAAAAAAATGATATTTTTCAGCCAATATTTCCTTATCTATGTGCTCTGTTAAAAATTTGTGTTATATTTCTGTACTATAATAAAGTTATTATCTGGGATGTTACCTGGGATTTTATTTGAAAACTCCATGTGCCATAATGGGAGAGGGGGTCACATAAAAAAATGTGTTTTAACATTTTACTGACTAAAATAATCAGATCACCCTGTTATTAGCTGCTTTCATATTAACAAAAAAAAAAAAAAAAATTGGCCAAAGACATGTGTATCATATATATTTTTCAGGTGAAAATAAGATAGCAATGAATTTTTGCAACAATGAGTGATATCTGTGTGCATACAAATGTTATGTATTTTGTTCATGTACTTTTCATATAATTATTTATAACAACTTAAGTTCTATTAAACATTTTGAAACTACTTTTTAATTTCTTCTTAATAAGATAAGTATTTACACAATTCTTTATTAAACTATGTGATTTTCTTTTAGCAATACAATTAACTACTTGTGTCCATAATAATAACAACCTTCAGTCCACTGACCAAACATTTCAATAAAATCTTTAAATTTCATATTTGCAATTAGAAGTGAGTATACATAAAACCAGATAATAAATAAATAAAATAAATGCACATAAATAATATTTACCCTTTAAGAACTTTTGGCAACCCAGGTTTCCTTCACCACCCTATCATTATTGCAGTAGTACTGATGGGCTTACAACATAGTTCCACTATTATAGCATACAGGATTTTAGGTGGTAAAGGTAACCCGGGTTGTTGTTTGATTTTAGGTGCATCTGTGACTTAGACCATATTTTGCCATTGTGTATTATGCCTGTATGGTGTGTGTTCATGGACCAATTTGCATGTTATACAGGCTGAAAATCCCAGAATAACTCATGGGAGAAACCTTACTCGCTCAACCTGAGATCAGCTGACTACAGCCTCCATTGAAAGAGGACTTTAGAAATTCCTCTAGTCATCAGTGGGAATTGTCCCCAGACCTCTCCAAATGAGTGTCAAAACCACTATAGCATGCAAAGCCTTTTCTGTCAAAAATTCCTATAAGTTATATATAATTATGTGCACTTGTTTTATGTGTATTCACTTTTAACTGTAAATAGTATTTACATTTATGATATTGGTAAATATTTTATTCAACTCATTGGTCAGAGTATTGAAGATTATTATCATGAGCATCCAGACTTAATATGGCTCTCTTCAAATAATTAACTGTACTTCATTCTTTTTCCATATGTTTTTTAAAAATTATCAAAAATTTATTCAGACAAACAAAACAAATATAGAAGGAAGACCTCAGTGTAAATTTAGTCCTGAGCGATAAAATTCCTGAATTTCTTTTGGCTATTTTTTAATCTATCAGCAGGAATATGAATCATATACTAGTGACTGTACCTTTGAAAATCATTTCGACTCTATTAAAATGAGATCTTTATACTATTTCATTTAACACAAATTATTTCAGTCAAGCACTTCATAAACCCCAAAAGGACCTCTCTGTTGGTCCAGAAAAATTCACTTCTAGTCTTGAAGAATGCCTGACTCAACTGAAATACATAATGTTGCATAACATGCTTAATGCAGGGGTGCTGCCGTTTTATATATACTTTGTATATATATACACACACACACAGTCACCTTCCTTTCAATTCTGCACTATCACCTTACCTCTTATTTAATTTCAAAATTAAGTGAAATATGGTCAAATCTAATTTTGGGAGGGCCTCTCCCTTTCGACAAGAGCCCTGAATACTGTTTTTTTTTTTTTTTTGACAGTCATTCATAATCAACTGGACCATTTTCAACACTTCATCTACAGCAGTCAGTATGTCTTTTTACTTTACTTAAAGGTCACTCATTATGGGCAAATTACTGGTATGGATAGAGAGATGATTGAGTGGGAAAAGACAGTTGTTATCAATGGACATTGCTCTTCGTGAACTAATGTTATCAATGGAGTCCTCCAGGGTTTCATGCTGGACCCATTGTTGTTTTCTGTATTTATTAATGACATTGATGAAGGTATATCGGCCCCGAGTGCCAAGCGATTTTTCCCTGCGACTTATAAAGTGATCTTTGAAAGTGATATAGTTCTTTTTTTGTTGTGCGATTTTCTTCTGTTTTGTTCACTTAAAGTGGTTCTTTGCTTAAAAAATCTTACGTAAGAACCCAGAAAGGGAATCTACCTTTCTTCTTTAATATTTATATTAAATACCAACTCACTCTACTAATCTTAATAACCGCTTGATCACTGGTGGCACTGCTCCTGCCTCCACGTGGCGGGGCTGGTAGTCTGGGAGAAGAAAGTCCTTCTCCCAGAGCTAAAAGGAGTAAACATGGATACTAATGATTTCCCACGATTAGAGCCAAAGAGCTCGCAACATGACAACCACGAAACTGATCATGACTTCTCATTGTTGAAAAGACTAAAAAAGGATGCAAACAAGCAGGAAGCTCCAGCTTTCCTGATCATCCATTCTCTATCTTCACAACCTGTCAGCGAGCTTTCGCCTTTCATCATACAACGATGCCTTGTAAATGCAGCAGCATCTCCAAAAATGGTGAAACGTCTTCAATCTGGTGACTTGCTAATAGAGACCTCTCTTCCAAGACACTCTGACCTCCTGTTAAAACTTACATCTTTAAGTGGAATTCCAATTCAAGTCACTCCACATAACACCCTGAATTCTTCCAAGGGAGTGATCAGTGAATGGGACCTATTGAACGTTTCCGAGGAGGAAATAATTCAGGAACTAAAAGATCAAAATGTAACTCAGGCCAAGAGAATCATGATAAGAAAAGACGGCACCTTAGTCCCAACCCATAGCATAATTTTAACCTTTAGTTCGCCGAATCTACCATCCTCAGTGAAAGCAGGCTATTTAAACTGTCGTGTTCGGCCCTTTATTCCAAACCCTCTGAGATGCTACAAATGTCAGAAATTTGGCCACTCCCAGACAGCATGCCGTGGAGATGCAACATGTCCAAACTGCGGTTGCAAAACTCACACTCAATCTGAATGCAAGGCACAAACTCCGCAGTGTCCTAATTGCAAGGGCAATCATCCAGCCTACTCCAAAGATTGTGATCTTTGGAAGTTAGGAAAAAAAATACAGAAATACAAGACTGAAAATAAAGTATCTTTTCAAGAAGCTAGAAGACAAGTAAAATCAACTATTCCAAAAACTACTTATGCTTCGGCTGCCCATAGTTACAAATCAGTAGCATGTCAGACAGAAGTGTCAGTCTCTCCAGACAAATCGATCGCCGACTGGGCTCGATCAGTACTATCAACTCAGCCTACATCTGAATCACAGTTAGTGGACCAAAGTAATAATATGCCACTCACAATTCCAACTCAGAACATAACCCACAATACAGTGGCAGAAAAATTGCATAAATCAGATAGTGTGGAGGTGAAACAACCAACAAGCATGGATACTGATGATATGCCCAACCAAGAAGATTTTCTTGAATTATATGCAGATGGAGATATGGAGGATAAAAATGATTCAGGATGCCCTAATTTTCCTAGAAAAGAAAAATCTAAATCTGACCGTCACAAACAACCTACGCATAAAAAGCAGACAGATTCATCTTCCTCTTACAAAACCAAATAATGCAACATATTATCCAATGGAACTGTAGAGGTCTTCGCAGTAACATAGACGATATACATGAAATAATTCATCACTATAAACCTCTTGCAATGTGCTTGCAAGAAACTAATTTGACATCACTGGTCTCAGTTGCAATCAAAAATTACACTGTATTCAGGCAAGACAGGGCTGTCTCCAATATCGCTCATGGTGGAGTAGCGATACTCGTGGATTCAAGCATCCCCGCCAGACATATTCCCTTACAAACATCCTTAGAAGCCGTTGCCACGCGTGTTGTTAGTGGTATTACTTTGACATTGGTTTCCATTTATCTTCCGCCTAAACATCAGTATACTATTCAGGAACTTGAAGATCTTGTTATGCAGTTACCATCACCGTTTTGTTTACCAGGAGACTTTAATGCACATCACCCATTATGGGGTTCCCCCACCTCAGACAGACGAGGTAAGCTTATCGAAACATTGATTGATAGGCAGAATTTAACATTACTGAATACTGGGTCTCCTACATATGTGCATCTCCCTACTGGCTCAACATCTGCTATAGACCTTTCCATATGTTCCCCAATACTCTTTCCAAGTATAGATTGGATACCTCTGAGTGATCCTTATAGTAGCGACCATTATCCATTAATCTGCAAAATTCAAACATCCTGTTCATACCCAACAGAAAGTCCAATTAAATGGAAATTTTCAAAGGCTGACTGGGCAAAATACAGATCGCACATCTCATTTGACAACGATATCATTCAGACCGATTCCATCAATAGTGTTACTGAGCACATCACGAATCAAATCCTGGCAGCTGCATCTGTCACCATACCTCAATACCAAGCAAGAAATAGACGAAAAATAAATTACTGGTGGAATGAAGATTGCAATAATGCAAAAAAAGAGAAAAACAAAGCATGGAATCTTTTCCGCAAAAATCCTACCACCCCCAATTTTATTAACTATAAACGGCTCAGAGCTAAAGCTCGCTACATCAGATGCAAAGCAAAAAAAGAAACTTGGATTAAATTCGCCTCATCAGTTAATAAAAATACCGATATCAGATTAATCTGGAGAAAAATAAAATGTTTAAACAATAAATTTCCACCTCTATCCACCCCGCTACTAAACTGGAATGGACAAGAACTCTCTAATCCCACAGATATATCAAATGCACTGGGAATTGTATTTTCTCTTTTGTCTTCTTGTAATGCTTATGATCAATCATTCCAAAAACGTAAAACAGTTGCAGAGAGATCCAAACTGAATTACACTGACAATTCTGCTTTATCTTATAATCAGCCATTTACCATGTTCGAGCTACAGCAAGTTCTTACCAACTCAAGAAACAGTGCTGCTGGCCCTGATGGGTTATATTATGTAATGCTCCGAAATCTGGATCAAAGATCACTCTTTTCGCTGCTCTTATTTTATAATCGAATTTTTTATGAACATACCTTCCCCAGCTCCTGGAGTCATTCTTATGTAATACCGATTGCAAAACCCGGTAAAGATCATTCGGTTCCTCAAAATTACAGACCGATATCACTCACCAGCTGTCTCAACAAAACTCTTGAGAAAATGATACATCGCCGTCTCACCTGGTTCCTCGAGTCTCAAAACTTGATAAGTAACAAACAATTTGGATTCCAGAAAAACCGATCTTCATTGGATCTTATGATCAAAGCCGAGGCAAATATCAGAAATGCTTTCATCAAAAAGGAACATCTCGTCATGGTCTGTCTTGACGTTGAGAAAGCCTTTGACACTACGTGGCGTTTTGGAATCTTAAAGGATCTACATTCTCTTGGCCTGAGAGGTAATTTATCATATTTTATCCAAAATTTTCTTCAATGGAGATCCTTTCAAGTTCATTATCGGGGAACCCTCTCTAAAATCTTTATCCAAGAAGAAGGAATTCCACAAGGATCTGTTCTCAGCGCTACCTTGTTTGCAATGAGAATAAATCATATAATTGAACTCATTCCGAAAACTGTGGATTCATACCTATTCGCAGATGATCTCTCGATTTCCTGTCATTCCCAAAAGATGCATTACATTGAACGTCAACTTCAAATATCAATGAATCGCATCCTGACATGGATGACACAAAATGGTTATAGACTATCCAGCCAGAAATCTACTGCCATACACTTCTGCTCCAGACGAAATATGCATCCTGAACCTGAGCTGCACTTGAATAACCATCCTCTTCCCATAGCTAACTGTACTCGTCTACTAGGATTGTTCTTTGACAATAAGTTAAATTTCCAAAAGCACATTGAACATCTCCGCACTACTTGTCAAAAAAAACTGAACATATTAAGAGTCTTATCAGCCACAACATGGGGAGCAGATCGCCAAAGCCTGCTACATTTATATAGATCCATAATCAGATCTCGACTGGACTACGGTGCCCCTGTCTGTGATTCTGCTAGGGAGAGCGCTTTATCTCGCCTCAATCCTATTCAACATTCAGCTCTCAGAACAGCACTAGGTGCGTTCAGAACATCTCTAGTGCAAAGTTTGTATGTTGAAGCTCATGAACCTCCCCTAAATATCAGGAGAAAGATGCTGCTGCTGAATTATGCAACCAAGATCCAAAGCCAGATGACCCATCCTAATTGGCCAATACTCTACAATCCACAGTTTATGACCTTCTATAGAAACAAACCACAGACAGTTCAGCCTGCTGGTATTAGGCTAAAACAGCTAACAGAAGATTGGGATATACACTTCAATAAAATCTTACAAGATCCTATAGATCCTGATCCTCCATGGTCTGTCATCATGCCATCTTGCGACAATTATTTCTACCAGTGGGGTAAACACACTTTATCAGATATTAACATCCAACAGCTACACATAGCGCATACTCAACGTTATCCTGACTTCGCTAAAATTTATACAGATGGATCGAAGTCTGAGAGTGGATCAGGCGCAGCAGTAGTACTCCCTGATACTATCATTTCTCTATCTCTCCCAACAGAGTGCAGTAGTTACACAACTGAATTATATGCCATAAAGCTTGCTATAGAAAGTATTTTCCATATGTCAATTCAAAAGAGCTTAATTTACACAGACTTGCAGAGTTTCTTATTAGCCTTGCAAAACAACTCCCCATCTACTCACCCTCTATTAAAGCTCATTAGAATAGAGTTGATACGTCTGAGAGAGCGCCAGCAAAAGGTTATTTTCTGCTGGATACCTGGCCATACTGGAATACCAGGAAATGAAATTGCGGATGATGCTGCCAAACATCCATCGAGAGCAGCCCCAACAAATTCCTTAGTACCGTTCACAGATTATAAAATGAAGATCCGAAGTATATGCAAAGATCGATGGACTCTACAATGGCAAGAACAAATTCATAATAAACTTTTTCAAATCAAACTTGTACCAAAATTATGGGCTTCTAGCCTCATTGCAAACAGACAAGAAGAAGTAATCCTAACCAGAGCCAGAATCGGTCATACTCATTTAACTCATTTGTTCCTCCTGTCAGGTAATGACCCTCCTCAGTGTAATCATTGTCATACACCACTTACAGTCAAACACATACTTCTAGAATGTACTCTGTATCATAATGCTCGACTAGTGTCATTCAGTTCTCTAGCAAGCTTAAAGGTACCTTTGTCACTTAGCCATATCATAGGCGAAAAATCAAACATCGCAGAATTCTTCTCCTTCCTAAAACGAATAGGACTGTACAGCCATTTCTAATTGCTTCTACATGAACCAAACAGGCAGTATGAACCACTTTTCTAAGTGCAATATGGCCTAAGTAGCCATTGCACTTTAAACCCCATAAACAACAACAACAACAACAACGAAGGTATATCAGGCTTAATGCCTAAGTTTGCAGATGATAAGAAAGTTTACAAGATGGGTAATGATGATATGCCACTGCAAAAAGATCTAGAAAAATTACACATTTGAGCTGAGAAATGGCAATTCAGGTTTAACACTGACAAATGAAAAGTACTGCATGTGGGTAGCAGTAATTCCAGATTAACATACCAACTGTGTGGTACTGCATTCAGGGTAGCGCAAAATGAAAAAACCTGGGGGTAATTATATGGTCAGATATGAAGTTCTCTGAGAAATGCAGACAGGCTGCCATGGCCGTCCCTAGGGTCAATGATATACAGAAATTTTTATTCCATTGTATAAGGTGATACAGGCCACATCTTGAGTACTGCGTGTAGGTCTGGAGGCCTCTTACAGAGAAAGGCTTTAGGTCTGCAAATTGCATCTTCTGGAGACTAGGCAACTGTGAGGCAATCTGATTGAGTTGTTTAACGGTTTGAATGGATTGAGCAAGCTCAATGCTGACAAGGTTCTTCCTCTTGTTCAGACTACACACATGAGGGGCATAAATTCAAATTGAGGAAGGATGGTTGCAGAAGAGATGTGTGGAAGTTTGTTCCAATAATCAACCACCCTTTATCTAAAGCAAACTTCCATCTGATATGGAAGTAGATAGATAACTTGAGTATATCCAAGTAAGAACAAACTGTTGGAGGGAATGGGAAGGGGATTTTTTGGCTGATTCTGTATAAACTTGCTTTCTTGCATCATCTGCCACTACTAATACTAATTACAACCAATTTGATCCCTTTATGACCACAAGTTTTGGATATGGTTTTTTTTTTGAGGTAATGTAAGAGGAAATATCAATGTAATTTATACAGACCTAAAGCATTTGACAGTGTTCCATACAAAAGTAGCCCTAGATGAACCAAGCAATTGATGACTTCCCATCCCAAAGGCAGATGAATTCTGAGCTTTTTGGCATCTTAGGCAACTACCCAGTTGAGCTCTTTCCATCTAAAAGGAGTTACAAGAGAGTCTCTTCTATTTTACAAATCTTTATTATGTGACCTATTACAATTCATCAAAATAGAGAATATCAAAATTTTTGTTTGATGGTGTGAAACATTATTCATTAATCACTAGTCAAATACAGATAATCTTCAGGCTATGATCTTTCTTGAATATGGCTAAATGCAAATTTTTAATGTATTATTTAATAATTATATTTCAGTCAATTATTTACAGCAATATATATATCTATAGAGAGAGAGGGAGGGGAAGGCTATTTGAGTGAAAACAATGCTGATATAATGCCAAACTTTGGTGACATCTGCTTTAGAAAGCTGTGATATATAAATTGATTTAAAAATTTTGTACTCCATGGTGAGAATCCTTCCCACTTGCTCCAGTCAACAGGATACAAACTGAAATTACCAACAACATGGAATTCACTTGCTTACTCATTCCATCAGCATGTAGAGACTCTGACATTCACAGTTTTCTGATGTGTAGCATACCTGTTTTCATTTTATATCTGCTTCCAACTACTTGCCAGTTTACACTGGTAAGTATAAGTTCCAAACCTGGGAATGCTCAGGCTGCTTTTGATAAGGCCTTCAAGAGTGCAGTAATGCACACACGTTTCAGTGGACAGTGCTTCAAGACTGTGCCACTGTTAAATACTGTTAGCAATTGTATTTATTATCAAAGTAATTGTAAACTCTTCTGACCTCGTGTGGTCATCATGGAGTATAAACCGATTATTTATTCTGCTGTAGCCAAGTGGTCAAACTCGAAAGTACAGAAGTACATGTGCTTTGAGCGACTATGGTTCATGCCCCATGTTTATATTTCTCTATCTTTTGAGCTCCTCTGATCTTAGGTGGTCCATCTAAGAGTATAAGCAGAAAATTTTAGGCACAATGTAGCTGAGCAATCAAGCATGGAAATGCAGTAATGTACACACGCTTGAGTGGAGACTGTGGTTTGGGGCCTACATAACAAGTCATTTCTGGGGTAAGACAGAAGCTTAGAGTACAAGAAATTACTGTCAAAGAAAGCTGTAAATTAGTACAGGGAGTTCCCTTCATACATAAATACAAAAAAGAAAATGGTAAATCAGTTATGTTAAAATGCAAATAGTGTTTGCATATTAACATAACTGAACATTTACACAAGCTTCCATGTTAAGGATTTTGTTGATGCCTTACAATATCAAACTCTTACAGAACTCATACTGAGTGATTTTAAGCAGCTCTGTTTTGAGGTCATATTCCACCATTAACATGCATTCCTCTATACTGAATACCATGTTCATTTACTTTCACTGTGTATGCTCATTCATAGTTTTACAGGTTGCTGACATGTTGTGAAACTATGTGCAGAATAAAAAATTTACTTATAAATTTTCTGTTCTTTAGCACTCTTTCATTCAAAGTTATGTTCCTCTGTATTTTCAATAAGCACATTCAAACCAGGGGGAAATAGTGATGATGAACTGGACCATTGTATATATATGTGATACAATGATTTCTGAAAAGAATATCAGAAAAAATTTTGATATCATATATTTGGATCTTAAAAGGGTCTTTGATACTGTTGCACATGGAAGACTGCTGCACAAATTGGAGCAGTGTGGCATTGGAGGTAAATTGCTGCTATGGATAAAGGGATGGTTGAGTGGGAGAAGATAAGAGTGGTAATCAATGGACACTGCTCTTTGTGGACTAATGTTATTAGTGGAGTCCCTCGGGGTTCAGTGTTGGGTCTATTGTTGTTTTTTGTATTTATAAAAAGTTGATATTGATGATGGTATATCAGGCTTAATGTCCAAGTTTGCAGACGATACGAAGGTTGGCAGGGTTGTTAATGACACTAATGACAGTACACTGCTGCAACAGGATCTAGAAAAGTTGAGCAGATGGGCTGAGAGGTGGCAAATGAAGTTTAACATTGACAAATGTAAAGTACTACATATGGAAAGCAGTAATCCCAATGTAATGTATCAACTCTGTGGTACCACACTGACAGTGGTAGCCACACATATACAAAATCCACACACTTTTAAATCTCTGGCCTTCCCAGTGAACTGGTACACCTACAATGAAAGCAACGCGGAGATGAGAAACCCCTGGTGCCGTTAGACATCAATACACTTTACACTGACAGTGGTAGAGAATGAAAAGGACCTGGGGGTAATTGTGCAGGCAGATATGAAGTTTTCTGAGCAGTGCAGACAGTCTGCAAGAGTAGCTCATGGTGTCTTGTCAATGATATACAGGAATTTTTCTAGCAGGAATAAAAAGGTGATTATCTCCTTGTATAAGACAATGGTCAGGCCACACCTTTAGTACTGTATATAGGTCTTGGAGGCCTCATTTTAAGAAGGATGTAGAGCTGTTGGAACAAGTACAGAGAAGGGCAACAAGATCAGTGAATGGAACAAAGGGTTGCTCTTACGAAGAAAGTTTTGCAAATTACAATTTCTGGAGACTAGGCAACTGCGAGGTGATCTGATTGAGGTGTATAAAGCCTTGATTGGTTTGAGCATGCTCAATGCAGATGGGATTCTTCCTCTTGCTCAGAATAATTGCCTGAGAGGGCATAAATTCAAATTGAGGAAAGACGGTTGTAGGATAGATGTGCGGAAGTTTGCCTTTAGCCAGCGGGTGGTTGATTGCTGGAACAAACTTCCATCTGTCGTAGAAGTTGATAGCTTAAATAGATTCAAGGCAGAATTTGACAAACATTTGGAGCGAGTGGATGGGTGAAATAAGGGTTTTTTTTTTTTTTTTTGGCTGATGCTATATAAGCTTACTTTCTTGCATCATGTGCCTTTGCTAATGCTAAAAAATTGACTAAGAGAGGCTACGTTGCCATGGCTGGACTGCATGCATCCCATTATATTAAAAAAAAGGCATATGAGTGGAATATTAAGGATATCAGCATTAGATTTGTTCGCCTTCGAGTGGAGATGTATTAATCTTCTCAGTCTATAAGAAAAGCAGAAAGTAGTTAAAAAGAAGCGATTAGTACCTACAGACCACTAATTTGGCATTCCCCTGGTTTTTATGTTCCATTTCATTATGAAAATTCTGTTAAGTGCCCTTTGTACCTTATATGCCTCAATCAGACCACCCCACTGAGAGAAAGAGATGCCTAATTTCCAACTGATGTTGTTTTAGTCTCCTCATATGAACATCCCTTTGCTATTCTCATTATATCAGTCACCTGTTTTTAAACCCTTTCAAAAAGCTCCATGTTTTCATTAGATGCAGCCTCCAGACCTGAGCACATACAAAATGCAGTTTTACTATTTGAAAAGAAACAACTCTCTTTCTCTGGATGCAGAGATAAGATAAATCACTGAGAAGACATGGTGTATCTTCCTGGCTATCTGCATGATAACTGACATATGTCTGGTTTTATCATAACACTGAATCATCTCTCTCTTTGTTTATGCCCTTCTGTTCTATCCCCACTCCCACCCCCAAGTATATAAGTTATTCTTGGATTGTTATATCCTAAATGTAGAATCCTGCATTCAAGATGTTTGCCTTGGATTGGACAGGCATTAATGTCTTCTCAGTCCATAAGGAAGGGGTTAATAAAGCGATGAGCAACTGTAGACCATCAATTTATATGTTCCTGATTTTTATGTTCCTTTTCAGTATGAAAATTCTGTTATGTGCCCGCCCTTGGTGCCTTATATGCCTCAGTCAGATCCTTCAACCTCCCCTTATCAAGAGAAATATTCCTAGTTTCCAACTGACGTGTTCGTATTCTTTCCTCATATGGACATCCCTTTGCTATTGTTGTTTGATTTATTGGTGCAAGGGCTACAAGGCCATAATGCACCTATCACAATATTAGTTGGTACAGGTTTGGTATGCTAAAGAGGTGGGTTCAGATGAGATGGTATTTGTTTATCATTTTCGGGAAAGCAAAAAGATCATTAATATCTCATCGGTCTCCAAGGATCTGATGTAACTTACTGCAGAGTCAATGGTCTGAATATCTAAATGTGTTGATTAGAGGAATACAGATGGAATGAGAAAGCTATTTGTCATTCTCTCAAGTAAAATGGGCATTCAGTGATAAGGTGTTTTACTGTGAGTTGAGTTTGACAGTTGCTGCATAGTGGAGGGTCAGCTGTGTTAGTAGATAACTGAGTTAGGTGAGTATACCTAATCCACAATCTAGCAAGTACAACTTCTTCCTTCCTATTCCCTCTTAGACTTGATGGCCACTGCTTGTGATCACTTTTAATCTGGAAAAATGCATTGCTTTTGTTTTCCTGCCAAATGGATAACTTTTTTTTTTTCTCCTACTGGCACATGTATGTGCCAGTAGAAAAAATTTATGTGATGCGTTTGTAACTGGTGTAAGATGTCTGATGTTATGTGCCATGCATTCTTGCAGAAAAATCTGCTTGTTCATTTCCTGTGATTCCAGCATGCCCAGGTATCCAACAGAAGATTATTTTTTGCCTGTTTGTAAGAAGCTGTGCTTAATTTTTTTGACTTCCTTGTAAAAAAGGGTTGACTGGAATGAGGTTTATATTGAAGAGTGTACACAGTGCTTAAGGAATCAGTATAGATAATGGTTTGAGGATAAGAAGACTGTTTTATATTCTCTAAAGCCATCAGGATAGCATACAATTCTGCAGTGTTAAGTGCTACACTCCAAAGGGAGCTGTTGAGGTATTGTAATATTTAA
Source organism: Mastigoproctus giganteus (assembly GCF_048544385.1). Taxonomy (NCBI): domain Eukaryota; kingdom Metazoa; phylum Arthropoda; class Arachnida; order Uropygi; family Thelyphonidae; genus Mastigoproctus; species Mastigoproctus giganteus. Next base: position 128,353,000 of record NC_143576.1, on the reverse strand, counting down.
TAGAACTAACAGCTGCACCAACTTTACTATCTGTCTTGAAGCCATCAGTGTGTCCCCGAATGCCAAGCGAGTGATCATAGCAATATTTCCAAAGTGATTTGAAAGCATCTTTTCTCTAAGTGACAGATTATAGAGATTGTCAAAACCCTTCCTTTATAAAGTTATTTAATTTTGGCTTTTTCTAAATAAAGAAGTAAGCTTAGTATCAAGGAAGGAAAGACACCTTTCTTTTGTATATATATGTATATAACCAATTTCTCTAATACACTAACCACTAATCTCTTATTGCTTGGTCTCTGGTGGCACTTCTCCTGCCTCCATGTGGCAGGATTGGTAACCTGAGTATAAATTGAATACTCAGGGCGAAAAGGAGCAATTATGAATCCATTAATATCACTGACTGTAGAGCCTACGTGCTCGCATGAACTTCAGTCATCTCAAGCAAAAAGAATCAAAAAAGATTATTCTTCACATGACCTGCCTGCTTTTTTGATTTTACACTCTTTATCAATGAAACCTCTTAGTAGCTTATCTCCATTTCTTGTGCAGAAAAGCATAGAGGGTGTAGCAGGTACTCCCAAAATTGTCAACCGCCTTCGGTCAGGAGATCTTATAGAAACTTCCAATCCCAGTCATTCTAGACAGCTCCCAAAGCAAACGACCTTTGGAGGTCTTCCCATTTTCGTAATCCCACACAGAACATTAAACACCTCAAAAGGGATCATTTCAGAATGGGATCTCCTTATTGTTCCTGATGAAGAAATTGCTGGAGAACTTAAGGCACAATGCATCATCAGTGCCAAAAGAATAATGACCAAACAGGATGGCATCCTTACACCCAACAGAAATGTTATCCTTACTTTCAACACACTGAATCTTCCTTCATCAGTTAAAGCTGGCTACCTTTCCTGTATGATCTGTCCATATATTCCAAATCCACTCAGATGTTTAAATGCCAGAAGTATGACCATACTTCTGGCATTCAAACAGCATATCATGGTAAGGCCATTTGCTCCATGTGTGGCTCACCAGACCACTCGCAAACCGAATGTTCAGCAGCAGCGCCAAAGTGTCCCGACTGCCAGGGTGCTCACCCTGCACATTCCAGAACTTGTGAATCATGGAAAACGGGAAAGAAAATACTGAAGTACAAAGTAGAGAAAAATGTTTCATACCAAGAAGCAAGAAAACAGATATTAAACATGATTCCACCCAAATCTTATTCTGATGCAGTCAAAAACACTAAAGAGTTCTCAACACAGATCAGTGTTACAATTCCTCCTAAAGTATCTCTTTCTCAGTGGGCCAGGTCTTTCCTCACAAATGATGAGATATTGACAGCAACAAAGACGAAGAATACGTCAAATTCTGCAAATACAAAGCCAACAAAGCAGCACCAAGACAATGCCCCCAAATCAGGAACTTTAACAAAGGAAAATAATGCAAATCCTACCCAGAATAAACAAACTGAACGAAGTATGGAAATTGACGAGAAGTTGGATAATGATTCAGTTCTCCTACTACATGCAGAAGATGAGATGGATATTGCTCGTCCAGCATTTTCAAAACGAGAGAAACATAAACAGGACCAAGGGAAAACAAAGTGGTCAGACCAATCCACTTAACCTAAAATCAAATAATGCAAAAAATCATTCAATGGAATTGTAGGGGCCTAAGAAGCAATCTAGATGAATTGAAATATTTAATGCACCAGCACAATCCTGCAATCATTTGTCTACAGGAAACGTACTTATCAAGTTATACTCCCCACTTCTCAGGATATACTATACAGACGGGATGTTCTGAATCTCCAGCAAGAGGAGGAGTAGCAATTCTAGTTCGTAGAAACATACCATCCAAAGCTATTCAGCTTTGCACCACTCTGGAAGCAGTAGCCGTTTGCATTGTTCTTGGCATTACACTCACTATTGTCTCTATTTATATTCCACCAAATGTTTCATGTTCCACTGCAGAACTTGATGTATTAAACCAACTGCTCCAACCTGTATGCCTTCTTGGTGATCTAAATGCTCATCATCCTTTGTGGGGTTCCACTAACATGAATCAGAGAGGGCAGATAATTGAAACCATACTTGACAACTATCACTTAACACTGCTGAATACTGGTGCACACACGTATATTCACCTGCCTACAGGATCAAGTTCCGCTCTTGACCTGTCCATATGTTCCCCATCCATTTATCCTAGCCTCGATTGGACAGTATTAACTGATCTTCACAACAGTGACCATTATCCTATAATTTGCAAAAATACAGACAGATACAAACTATGCCTCCAGCCAACAAATTACGTGGAATTTTCACCAAGCGAACTGGGAAATGTTTTCTAAAATAATCCAATTTGATAGTCACTTGATCCTCACTACATCTATTAATAATGCTACTAGGCATATGAGTAGGAGAAATACTTGGAGCTGCTTCCAGCACAATACCAAAAGCAAACATTACCAAACAAAGATATAATGGTTGGTAGACAAGAGATTGTTTTCTTGCTAAAGGAAAGCAAAATAAAGCTTGGAACATTTTTTTGCGAAAATGCTACAATGGAGAACCTAATCAACTATAAACGTCAGAAAGCTGAAGCATGGCGAATTCAAAGAAAAGCAAAACAGGATGCATGGATTCGATTCACTTCCACCATCTGCAGAAACACTGACCCCAGAATAATCTGGAGCAAGGTCCGTATTCTCAGTGGAAAGTAACAGCAAACTTTGGCCCTAATCCTGTCTTGGAAAAGAATGGATATATCTTCTCCGATTGATATTGCTGAGGCATTAGCTGAAACATTTGCTATTACTTCATCCCCTGACTCTTATGAAGACTCATTTAGATGCACAAAAATGTCAATGGAAAAATATAAAATTAACTTCAATACAAACCAATCATATCCTTATAACCTTCCATTCACTATAACTGAACCCAGTGAAGTTCTCCAGATTTCTCAAAATAGTTCTGCTGGACCAGATGGCATTTATTACATAATGCTTCGCCACCTCAACTCCAACTCAAAATCTACGCTATTAAAATTTTTACCCTGATACATGGCATCAGTCAATAGTGGTTCCCATAGCAAAACCTGGGAAAGATACTACCTCCCCTAACAGTTATCGTCCTATATCTTTGACCAGCTGTTTAAGAAAGATAATATAAAAGTTGGTTCACAGAACACTAGTCTGGATTATTTAAGCTCAAGGTGCTATAACACTGCACCAATTTGGTTTCCGCCGTAACAGGTCTATAACTGATGTCTACATTAAAGTAGAAGCTCGCGCTCGAAATGCTTTTGTTAAAAAACAACATGGTAATGATAACTTTCGATATTACCAAAGCATTTGACACCACCTGGAGATATGGAGTCCTCCAAGACTTAAACAACCTTGGACTGAAAGGTAACCTGCCTCATTTGATTCAGAATTTTCTCCATCTCAGGACCTTTCAAGTAAGTTTCTAAAATGAGCTGTCCACAATTCACACACATGAAGGAATACCTCAAGGATCTATTTTAAGCGCCACACTTTTTGCTTTATGAACCAGCGGTATTACTCGAGACATCCCACCTATGGTAGAAACTTATATGTATGCTGATTATCTTGCTATTTCCTGTCAATCCTCAAGCATGGGTACCATTGAAAGACAACTACGATTAGCAATAACTAAAATGGAAACTTGGATAAAATGCAATGGCTATCAGTTAACCGAGGGGAAAACTGCAGCAATACACTTCTGTAAATTGCGATCGCTTCATCCAGAACCTGTATTAAAACTGAAAGGCACAGAAATACTGATTATGGATTCGATAAGACTATTGGGTTTGATCTTACACACCAAACTAAATTTTCACAAACATATAACCTACCTGGGAACTACATGCCTCCAGAAATTAAACATCCTTCGTGCAGTATCCTCAACATCTTGGGGTGCTGGCAGGCAGTCATTACGGAATTTATATTGTGCTCTAATCTGGTCACGATTATATTATGGAGCTGTAATATATGCTTCAACTAAAAAGAGCATCTTATGATCTCTGAACGCAATCCAACACAGTGCTCTTCGATCTTCTCTAGGAGCCTTCAGAACCTTGCCAGTTCAGAGCTTGTACGTGGAAGCACATGACCCTCCACTTTATCTTAGAAGACAAAACCTACGCTGCCAAAATAAGAAGCTCACCATATCATCCTTGTTGTGTTACCTCAACCAGCCTCTTTGGACAACGCGCTATGAATCCAAACCTAATGAACCCAGGCCTGCTGGGATAAGTCTTCAAGAAATAACAGAGAAGTGGAAAATTGATCTCACCAAAATTGAAGAAAGTGCAAAATATGCCTTTACCTCCATGGGATAAAGTTGATATAGACATTGATCTATACTTCACTCAGTGATAAAAAAGCACCATTCCATCATTTAACATTCAACAGCTACATGCCAACCATACTTTGGAACACACTGGAAAACTCATAATCTATACAGATGGCTCTAAATCACACTCACATGTAGGATTATATGCCATCCAGCTTGCATTAAGCAAAATGTGTCAGCAATTAATTTCTGTCCTAATATATTCTGATTCACTCAGTGCTATCTCAGCCATACAGGGTAAACATCATTCATGTAATCCCATCCTTCAAGAAATTAGCTTTCTAATCAAACTCTGTCGAAAAATTTTTATTATTATTAGAACTAATGAAGTTAGTTCTAATATTAGAATTTAGTTCTAATATTATTATTAGAACTAAAAAATTATTATTAGAACTAATGAAGACAAATGGGCCCAGATATGGAGAACTCAAACCAATAATAAACTGCGGAAAATAAAACCGAATCCACAAATATGGAAATCAAGCATCAGAGAAAGAAGTAATGCTTGCCAGACTACGAATTGGCACACTCACCTCATGCATTATCATATATTAGCTAATGAAAATCCCCCTCTCTGTTTTCAATGTCAAGTTCAGCTTATAGTGAACATCCTATTAGAATGCTTGCACTTCAGAAATTTCAGATTCCTTTGCTTCCACAGCTTATGTGATAATCAGAATCCACTTATTCTTCAACAGATATTAGACAACTCTGAAAATCTAGATGAACTGTTCAATTTTATTTGGCAAATCCAGTTGGACAAACAAATCTGAAAAAAATTGATTTTCATTAAAATAAAACATGGAAAGACACATCTTGGCCTTTGATGCCCTTGTATCTTAAAATCCTTAAACAACAACAACAACAGCCATTGGTGTAAATTTGGGTGAAATCAGAGAACTGAAGAGAGTGAGCAGCATGGATTTGTTTAATACCGAAATTTGGTGGTGCATTCTTTCCCCATTGTTGGAAATGTTTATCAAAGTGTGCCAAGGATATTTGTCATGGTGGTGTCACTGTGCTTTTGTCTGGAATTATGATTATCCATATTTACTCCCCATAATGTATTTAAGCTTTGTAACGTAATGCCACATGGCTTATTTTTATAAAAATTATCCCATTTTGGTGTGAACAGCTATTGCCATATAGGATGGTGTGGGAAACTTCTCATTTTAGCTGCATAGTTTAATAGCAGAGCATGCCGACAAAGGAGTAGGGGTGGTTTGTGTGTTTCTGTATAGAGACTCTGAACTGGTAATGTATGAAAAGCTTCTAGGGCAATTCAGAGAGCATTGTAATGACAGGGTCAAGCCATTTTAATACACTTTGTCTGGCTGTGGTATATACAAGAGACCCATAGTGTAGTCTAGATCTAATTAAAGGATGGTATAGGTGTGGCAGCATGTACTGATCTGCACCCCATGACATAGCAGAAAATACCCTAAGTAGATTCAGCTTCCTTAGAAAAGTTGTATGGATATGCTTAATATGCTCCAAATTTTTTGCTTAATTTTTTATCCAGAATTAGTCCAAAAAATCTAATCCTATGTTGAAAAGTAATTGGATGCAAGTCTGGATTAGGATGTAAATTCTGTTTGTGGCAAAAATTAATGGCTGTTGTTTTTTTGCTTTGAGAGTCGATAACCATTATTTTTTTTTCCCACTGGACAAGCTTGTTAATTGTGCTTTGAAGCTGTCTTTCAAGCATACAGGTATGTTTTGACTATGTCAGAGAAATGCATTTGGTAATTGTTGATCCTGATGGAGAAGAGCATGACATTAAACACAGAACCCTGGGGGAAGGGGTCTCCTTGCACAAATATTTTGGAGAGAGCAGAGTGAAAACATACCTGAAAGGATCTATTGCTCAAAAAGTTCCGGATAAATTTTGGAAGATGACTTTGAAGACCGGATTTGTAGAGATCATAAAGAATCCCATATTGCCAGGTTGTGTTGAAAGCTTTTTCGATGTCAAGACATATCATCACTAAGTGTTCTTTCCTGAGAAATGCATTTCAAATGTTTCCTTCAGCTTTAACCATGAGGTCAAGTGCTGATCTACTTCTTTGAAAGCCATATTGATTTAAACTTAGGATGTTTTCCATCTCTAGGAACCATGTCAACCTGGCATTAATTATTTTTTCTAATGTTTTTCCTAAACAGCTAGTTAAAGCAATAGGTTGGTAATATGTTGGATCAGAATGGTCATTTTCTGGTTTTGGGAATGCTAATACAATGGAATGACATCTTCTAGTAGGTAGTAATGCTCATGAAAGATTCTGTTATATAGTTTTATAACTCTTCACTCAAATGATATAACATGGTATAATAGATTCCATCAGGGCCAGCAGCACTATTCTTTGATCATAAGAGTGTACTCGGTCATATGGAAGCTGGCACATAGTATAAAAATATAGATAATATTTTTCTGCTTGTACTTTAAGTGACTGAAAGTGGCTCATAGATGTTACAGCTGAGAGTATTTGAAACGTTTCACCAAATGAATTTGCAATTTTGAAAGGATTAAGGATTTCTTTCCCCTGTAAGGAGTGGTTATAGGAGGATATTTCTCATTAATTCTTCTGACTTTAGTCTAAAATGTTTTGATGTCTGTTGTTCTCTTTATAGTGGAGGAATATCGGGATCATGTCTCTTTTTTACTCATTCATTGTATATGATGAGCTTTAGCGCTTGCTTTCTTAACCTGTATCAGATTAGCAGTGGTTGGGTGTTTGCAAAATAAATTCCTTCCAGTGTTTATTCTTCTTTTTTTTGGAATTGCTACAAGCTTCATTCCACCATATTTTTGGGTGGGAACAGTTTTCATAGATGATTTGAGTATGAGGGTTTCTACAGCTGCCATTATTTGCTGAGCGATGTAACTTCCTACAGAGTCAATGGTGAGAGACTCAATGGTCTGAATATCTAACTGTGCTAGTTTTCGATATTTCATCCAGTTAGCTTTCCCAAACTTACACAATGTTTTTATTTCAGTTTGAGGAGAGTTACTCGAAAGTGTGCATATTACTAGAAAGTGGTCACTATTACAAAGGTTGTCAGTAAGTGGAAACAAGAGGCGAGCATATTGAAAGGTCAATTGCAGAAGTTGACCTTGAGAAGGGAGGGAGACGCATGTATGTGTGGCTACCATTGTTTAATAACATTAACTTGGTGCTTTTCAAGAAATTTTTCTATTAATTGACCTCTCTTATCAAGATGTAAAGATTGATGCTCATTCCAGTCACCCAAGGTACAAAAAAGTGGTTGCAGCTGAGTAACCAAATCATGCAAATCGGATAAAAGTGTATGAATGATACCATAACTCAGGCAGTGATTGCTTCTCAAGTTGATTGCAGAGGGATAGGTCTGAATGGAGTTCTGAAGTTTACTAGCAATGCTATGTCTCCATGAGCTATATTAGCATTGTTCCTATCTTTTCTAAGAATTATGTGTGTTTTATGCTCATAGATATTTGAGGGGTCAAGTTTGTTTCCTGTAGACAAAGAATAGCAGGCTTATACAGTATTCGGTAATTAGGTCATAAACATTGTCTAAGTTAGCTCAGAGTGCAAAAATTCACTGAACGGATTCTATGCATTATTGAGGATTATCAAGTGTATCCGCTTGCTTACAGGATGCAGTTTGTTTACACCTGTCTATACTTGTTTTTTTCCTTTTTGGGAATATTGGTCTGCTGATGTCCATGTCATCCTCTATGTGAATTTCAAGAAGTGGATCATCCTCGTGATTTTTTGTCTGTGTCCATGGTATCAGTATGAAAATTTTGATTCTCTCTTTCAGAACTTATTTGCTTTATTGGTTGCTGTATGGAATTTTTATCTGGTAGTTACTGAATGCTGCTCGGTAGAGTGTTCTTTTAGTGAGGAAAGAACTGATCCTGCCAGTCAGATATTGACGTGCTTGGAGGAACCGAACAATCAGTCTGTACTGCAATGAAGCATTATTGCTTTTGTACAACTAAAGCATAGGAGGACGATTTAGTGAACACTAAAATCTGTTTCTTTGCTTCATGGTATGGCACTTTGTATTCAACTCTGTACTGTTGAATTTTCTTTCTGTCATTGGATGCACTCTTTTGAGTATGCCAAGTGATTTTCTTGGAAATTTGGACAGTACAGTGGACCCCCGCTTTACGATTGGTTCGCTGTACAATCAGTTCGCTGTACGATCGACTCTCCATAATAAAATACTGTTCACTATATGATATGTAGTAAGTGTGGGACATTGTGATCATGTTTGTGAATTCAATTTTAATTCTATTAAATGGCTATTTTAATAAGCAAAAATAGGAGGAATATTATCCACAAATTTACACTTTATTACCTTACCAATTAACAAAATTAAATGAAACATGAAAATTGGAAGAATATTTCCACAGGTTAGAATAATAAAAATAAATTTCAGCTTACATATATACATAGCTTAATTAATGTTGTAATAGTAGTAGTGGTGGCATGTGATGCAAGAAAGCAAGTGTATGAGCTTATTCAGCATCAGCCAAAAAAAAATTACAAAACAATTCCCTCAATGTTTGTCCAGTTCCTCCTTAAACTTATTTAATCTATCAACTTCCACAACGACAGATGAAAGTTTGTTCCAGCAATTAACCACCTGCTCGCTAAAGGCAAATTTCATCACATCTATTCTACATCTGTCCTTCCTCAATTTGAATTTATGCCCCCTTAGGTTCGTAATCTAAACAAGTGGAAGAATCCCATCAGAATTCTGCGTGCTCAACCCATTCAAGGCCTTATACACCTCAATCAGATCACGTCACAGGTGCCTAGTCTCCAGCTGCTGCAATTTTCAGAACTTAAGCCTCTCTTGGTAAGAGGATCCTTTCATTCCCCTCATCAATCTTGTTGCCTTTCTCTGTACACACTCAAGCAAATCTACATCCTTCCTAAAATGAGGCCTCCAGACCTGTATGCAGTACTCAAGGAGTGGCCCGACCATTGCCTTATACAGAGAGAGAATCGCCTCCTTTTCCCTACTATAAAAATTCCTGTATATTATTGACAAACCCATGACCTGCCTTTGCAGCCTGTCTGCACTGCTCAGAAAACTTCATATCTGACTGCACAATTACTCCCAGGTCTTTTTCATTTTCTACCACCTTAAGTGCAGTACCACACAGTTTGTACATTTCTCTGGGATTACTTATACCCATATGCAATACTTTGCATTTGTCGCGGTTAAACTTCAGTTGCCACTTCTCAGCCCATCTGCCCAAATTTTCGGGATCCTGTTGCTGCAGCACACTGCCATTACTGTCATTTACAACCCTGCCAACCTTTGTATCATCTGCAAACTTTGACACCAAGCCTGATATACCTTCATCAATATCATTGATAAATATACAAAACAACAGTGGACCCAACACTGAACCCTGTGGGACTCCACTAATAACATTAGTTCCCGAAGAGCAGCACCCATTGATTACCACCCTCTGTCTTCTCCCGCTCACCACCCTTTTATCCATTGTAGCAACTTACCTTTAATACCATTCTGCTCCAATTTGTACAGTAGTCTTCCATGTGCAACAGTGTCAAAAGCTTTCCTGAAATCCAAGCATGATATCAAAATTATTTTTTGCATCCAGTTCCTTTGTAACCACATCATAATACCCAATCAGACTTGTCAGACAAGACTTTCCCTTAACAAACCCATGCTGTGTCTTAATTATTGCTGCAGTCTTGTCTAGATGATCCTGCAAATGCATCTTTAACCAGTGACTCCATTATTTTACCTGGAACAGAAGTTAAACTAACTGGTCTGCAGAGGTGGATTTAGCATCGGGCGCGCACCCTGGGCCCCGACTTCTGAAGGGCCCACGAAAAACCCCAACAAATTAGTTAAACATATTAGTTCAACTAATACTTAAACTAATATGTTCAACTATTAGTTCAAAACTTTGTGATTATTATTAATTATATATATATATATTATATTCAAATTTTATTGGAAATAAAACATTAATAGTACATAATATTTTTTATTTATTTTAAAAAATGGTTAACATGTATTTTTATTTTCCCTGTCTCTCTTTTTTTTTAAGGGGCCCAATATTTTCTTCTGCACTCGAGGCCTCAACCGACCTTAATCCTCTTCTGCTGGTCTGTAATTACTTGTGTCACCCTTAGATCCCCCTTTGTGAATTGTGGATACATTTGCACATCTCCAGTCTGTGGGGACCTCCCCTGAATCCAAGGATGCTCTCATAATTATGGCTAAGGGTTTGCTTACTTCCTTTGCCGCCTCCTTTAATATAACTGGATAGATCCCATCCACCCCAGGTTCCTTTCTTATGTTTAACTTCAACAATTTCTCTTCCACTTTGCTCTCAGTTATTACAAAATCATTAAGCACCCTGCTACAATTTGATAACCTTCTGGCATTTTGAAACCTTAATAACTCCTCATGTGTGAATTTAGATGCAAAATACTCATTCAATTTGTTTGCTATCTGAGCAGGATCATCAACAGTCCAATCATTGGTATCAAGTGAACCAATCAGATTCATCCCCTTCCTTTTAGAGTTTATATAAGTAAAGAAATCATTGCTGTTTTTCTTAGCATCCTTTGCCGAAGATTTCTTGTAATCTGCCTTCGTCTGCCTAACCTCCTTTGTGATTTGATTACAGACTAGCTTATATGTCGCCTGATAATTTATATGCATCCCATGCATTTTTCTTCTCTGCAATGAGTCTCATTAGTTTATTTGACAACTATTTAGGCCTAAACCTTGAACAATATTTCTTAATAGGAATGAAACTTTTAGTAGCTTCCACGATTAATTCCTTGAATGCTTCACGCTCAGAATTTGCTTATACATATACTACACTATAATATCAATTAGTTAGTACTAATTGATATTTCTGTTCAATGCCTTTTTTTCTTTTTTTGGTTTGTAAAATTTAAAACAGTAAAAAATGTAAGCAATCAATAACAAAGAACATAGCACACACACAAATTGCAACTAACAGAATATGTGCAGGTGAGATACAGAGTAACAAGTTTATGGAGCACCTTTTCCCTAAACTCCTTCCTCAAACCCTCCTCTTTCAGTCTCCACCATTTTATCCTTTTCTCCCCGTTTGAATATTTCCTACTTTTGTCCACTGCAACTTCCCAATCAACCACAAGCAATCTATGTTGTGCAGAAACACTTTCTCCATTTATCACCTTGCTGTTCCTCATTTCCTTGTCTCCTACGGCACATGATATAGTCAATCTGGCTTGTCCTTTCCCCACTCTTGAATGTTATCAGCTGGCTTTCTTTCTTTTCGAAGTAGGTGTTAACTATCGCCAGTTCGAATGCCACTGTGTGTTCTACTGTCCTCTCCCCTTCTCTATTTCTTTTCCCAATACTCCACCTTCCATACACTCTTCATTCCTCTCTCTTGAGGTGCCTCTGTAGCCAGGTGGGAAGGAGCAGCAATGTGTGGCACACGCTTCTTGATTAGAGCAGGGTTCGAGCCCTTCACCACCAAATACGGAAGATGCATATGGAAAGGTCAGGGAATGACCGCATATCCCCGAGCAATATGACCTTAGTTGCTAATGCTCCTAAAAAAAAAAAAACAACTAACCTCTCTCTTGCTTCTTCCTAAATATCCATTTGAATTGCCCCCAACAATCAACCTCTCTTTCTCAGGTATTGCCATGACCACTTGATCCATTTCCATCCAAAAACTTTCCTTTTCTTCTTCCCCGCATCCTACTTGTGGGGCATACGCACATACGATTGTGGTCAAGTGTCCACCCACTTCCTCTTTGATGCTCATAATCCTATTGCTCCTTCTGTAATTAACCTCACACACTCCATCTTTTAACTCCTTATCAACTACAATATCTACTCCATTTCTTCCTCTCTCATCTGCTCCCCTAAAGAACAACTTGTACCCTTCACCGAGCTCTTTTGCTTTATTTCCTTTCCACCTTGTCTCTTGTAGGCATAGGAACTTCACTCTTCTTCTTCTTTGCATTAAATCCACAATCTCTCTACTCTTTCCATTCACATCCCAATGTTCGGTGTTCCTATTCTAACACTTTTCACCCTCTTCTTCTCTAGCTTGGACTAACTTCTCTAACCGAACCCATCCTTTGTTTGGTAGCTCTGACCCTTTTCTCACAGTTTCCGGGCGATGTGACTGCATGTCGCTTATGGGATACGCCCTAGACATTCCGCATTTATTTTCCGTCATTCTATCATATATAATTTGCAAATATAATTTGCCTATGGGCCCCAACTATCCTTAATCCGCCACTGTCTATGTCGCCTGATAATTTATATACATCCCATGCATTTTTCTTTTCTGCCACGAGCCTCATTAATTCTTTTCTTTTTTTTTGCCACGAGCCTCATCCGACATCCATTTAGGCCTGAATCTTTAACAGTATTTCTTAGGTGATATAAAATGCCTAGTAGCCTCCAAGATTAAGTCCCTGAAGGCTTCCCATTTAAAATTCACTGTGTAACGTCAGCAGTGGATCCCACTGTATAGAATTTAAAAACTGCCTGAAGCTACTGTAGTCACCTTTACGAAAACAAAAACCCTTCCCTCTACCCTTGATGGTAGTTATATCTTTAAGTAAATCCCACATGAGTACACTATGAACACTGTCACCTAGTGGTTCCTTTATCTGCAAATTATATAGGCAGAATACCACTGAGAGTAGCCTTGTGCAGGCGAAGTTTTTACAGCTCCAGAAAATAGAGAAGTTTTTTCTGTTTTATTAACTTAAATTGGCATATTAACTTATTTTCTAGAGTATCTTTATATTCCTAGTTATGATACTTAGTTTAAATTTTAACTTAGATAAGAGATTTTCTAGGTTATTACTTAGTATCGGTAAGGGTATCCAATCCACATGTTTTACAAGTTTTGCAGCTCCAGCAAACGAAAGGTTTTTTAGCTATATTTAGCCGCTTTATTGACTAATTGTTATATTAAATTATTTTCTATAAGTAGCTTATAGACCTAGTCAAGATCCTCGGTTTATTCTGAATCGAGACAGCGAGAATTTGGAAGTTAATTAATACTTGTGTCCGTAGATTTACTGCCATTGTTATACAATACAACGTTATATCCCGTACTAGATAGCGTTAGCTTAGTATAGTATAGAGTATTATCAATAAATCAGTAAAATTTATTTATCTTGTTAAACTTCATTGTCAATTAAATTGTACTTTTTAATTAAATACATATAACGACTTAGATTTACAAACGTAACATAATTAATTAATACATAACTTGATACGTAAGTTATATAACAGAACTTGGAGATAATATTCGATACTGAAAAAATATATATAGTGTTATAACTGCATTGCAATACAATTCAATTTCTAAAATTGAAATTGAATCGAAATCATGACTCAGACCAGAGCAGCAAACCAAAAAGCTCAAGCTAATGGGAGTGCTGTGGCAGGGGAGAACTGAAGGGGGAAGTTGCCCTCTGAATCACAGCCTTTTAAAATGCACTGCTTGCTTGATGTTTGTGGATCAATCAGGTACGGGACATAATATTGCCAAGGAGGATGTCTTTGTGTGTGTTTGATGCAAGGTGTGTGAGGAAATCAGGCGACAACTCAGCGTTGTTATGGGCCTATGTGAGAGCTTGAACAATCTAAATTGAGGGGCCCAACAAGCTGTCGACTGCCCACATCAATGCCAGCGCTTGCACTTGATCATCACGCAAGACAGCGGAAACCCCCAAGGTAGAATGCACTGGTCCCACAGGAACTACTAGTTGTTGGTGACTCTATTGTCAGGGAAATGGGGAAACTCTCATATAGGCCCATAACAAAGTATGTAAAAAGGATAGGTGGAACAGGACCAGGATATGTCTGCCTGGGGCAAAGATTGATGACGTTGTAGAACAGATATCATCTTTTAAGGGCACAAAAGGTGATATTGTTGTACACGTTGGCACAAATGATATTAAGAGTAGGAGACTGGTGGAATTACTTAACAAGTACAGGTCACTGTTGAAAAAAAGCCGTGGATTAGAGTTGAATTTGAAAGAGTCTGCAATTCTGCCCAGACACGATAGGAGGGAGTATATGATGAGAGCTTTGTCGATCAATTCAACCCTAGAAAAATTGTGCAAGGCTCGAGGGGTAGAATTTTTTTCAGCCTGGTCTCTACTTGTTACCAGGAGCAAGATCATGAACAGTTGAATCATGAATATCCAGTGGACTAATCTGATTCATCCCTTTCCTTCTAGAGTATACACTTAAATAGAAAGGAAATAGAAAATTCATCCCTTTCCTTCTAGATACACTTAAATAGAAAGGGTGCAAGAATATTTGCTGATGCTATCGAAGTGTTAGGTGGGTCAGAAAACTGCTAGCTTGGGGGGGAGGGATACAAGGACTAATAGATTAACAGTAGCCACTGGCAGAGGTGAAAGAGATTCTTGCACTGCTTTTATTGGAATGAGCAGCAGCCTGGAAAACAAGATGCAAGGTATTTCAGAGACTACTGGGAGTCATTGCGGTACAAGTAAACACATGGGTTGTGTTAGGGTAGCTAAGAATAGGAACAGGTGCATGTATACTTGCGTATACACCAATGCTAGGAGTTTGGTAAATAAATTTGATGAATTTGAGGTATTGCTCAAAACATCAAAGGCAGATATTGTTGGGATATCAGATACGTGGTGTCACACAGATATAAGGAAAGCAGAACTGGAATTTGGGGAGTACAATGTGTACAGGAAGAATAGACAGGATAGGAAGGGTTATGCTATTAGTTAAGAAACACATAAAATCTAAGGAAGTGAAGCCAGTCGACATCGCTGGACAGTGCAGTGTCGAGTCAGTTTGGTGTGACATAAGCATTGGGAGATCAAAATTGAAGGTAGGAGTGTGTTATAGGCCTAATGACTCTGATGATGAGTATAATAAGAAACTGTACAGGGAAATAGAGTGGGCCAGTAAATCAGAGTGTTATAATGGGGGATTTTAATTTCCCAGATATTGACTGGAATTTGTGGGTTGGTCACTCAAACACTAGCAAGGCTTTTGTGGATTTATTGGATGATTGTTTTCTACATCAGCATGTTCGGGAGGCAACTTAGAGGGAGTAATACTCTTGATCTGATTATCAGTAGTGATTCTTCATGCATTAACAATCTGCAGATAAAGGAACCACTAGCTGGCAGGGATCACAGTGTGCTGAAGTGGGATTTACTCAAAGAGGTAACTACCATAAAGGGAAGGGTTTTTCCTTTTGTAAAGGTGACTAGGGTGGTCTGAGACAGTATTTAAATTCTCTATGGGGACCAACTGATGATGTTACCAACAGCAAATTCAAAATGGAAGCATTTAAAGAATTTATCTTGGAAGCTACTAGGTTTTACATACCAACTAAGAAATATTGTTCAAGTTTTAGGCCTAAATGGATGTCAGATGAACTAATGAGGCATATGGCAGATAAGAAAAATGCATGGGATAGATATAAATTAATGGGTGACATGGAAGCCTATTACAGATATAAGCTGATCTGTAACCAAGTCAGAAAGGAGATTAGGCAGGCAAAGGCAGATTATGAGAAATCTTTGGCAAAGAATGCAAAGAAAAACAACAAAGAGTTCTTTATCTATGTAAACTCTAGAAGGAAAGGGATGAATCAGATTAGTCCACTGGATATTGATGATTCAACTGTTCATGATCTTGCTCAGGTGGCTAACAAACTAAATGAGTGTTTTGCATCTACATTCACACATGAGGAGTTATTCAGGGAGGGGTATTACTGGATGCAGTCAGCTAGATGATTTTGTAACAACTGAGAGTAAAGTGGAGGAGAAATTGTTGAAGATAAACATAAAAAAGGCAACCGGGGTGGATGGGATCTATCCAGTTATATTAAAGAAGACAGCAAAGGAAGTAAGCAAACTGTTAGCCATAATTATGAGAGCTTCTTTGGACTCAGGGGAAGTACCTATGGACTGGAGATGTGCAAATGTGACCCCAATTCACAAAGGAGGATCAAAGGGCAACACAAATATTTATAGACCTGTTAGTTTAACTTCTCTTCCAGGAGAATTAATAGAGGCACTGGTTATAAAGCACTGCAGGATCATCTAGACAAGACTTCAGTTATAGCTTGGACACAGCATGGTTTCATTAAGGGAAAGTCTTGCCTTGCCAATTTGATTGGATACTATGATGTGGTTACAAAGGAACTGGATGCAGGGAATAACTTTGATATCATATATTTGGATCTTAGGAAGGCTTTTGATACTGTTGCACATGGAAGACTGCTGAACAAATTGGAACAGTGTGGCTCTGGAGGCAAACTGCTGCTATGGATAAAGGGATGGTTGAGTGGGAGAAGACAGAGAGTAGTAATCAATGCAGGATCATGGACTAATGTTATTAGTGGAGCCCCTCAGGGTTCAGTGCTGGGCCCATTTGTTGTTTTCTGTATTTATAAATGATATTGATGATGGTATATCAAGCTTAATATCCAAGTTTGCAGACGATACGAAGGTTGGAAGGGTTGTTAATGACACTAATGACAGTACACTCCTGCAACAGGATCTAGAAAAGTTGAGCAGATGGGCTGAGAGGTGGCAAATGAAGTTTAACATTGACAAATGTAAAGTACTATATATGGGAAGCAGTAATCCCAGAGTAACGTATCAACTCTGTGATACCACGCTGACAGTGGTAGAGAATGAAAAGGACCAGGGGGTAATTGTGCAGGCACATACGAAGTTTTCTGAGCAGTGCAGACGGTCTACTAGAGGCTCATTATGTCTTGTCAATGATATACAGGAATTTTTCTAGCAGGGATAAAGAGGTGATTATCCCCTTCTATAAGGCAATGGTCAGGCCACACCTTGAGTACTGTATACAGGTCTGGAGGCCTCATTTTAAAAAGGATGTAGAACTGTTGGAACGAGTACAGAGAAGGGCAACAAGATTATTGAATGGATTAAAGGGTTGCTCTTACGAAGAAAGGCTTAAGTTTTGCAAATTACAGTGTCTGGAGACTAGTCACCTGTGAGGTGATCTAATTGAGGTTGAATGGTTTGAGCATGCTCAATGCTGATGGGATTCTTCCTCTTGCTCGGAATAATCATCTGAGAGGGCATAAATTCAAATTGAGGAAAGACAGATGTGCGGAAGTTTGTCTTTGGCCAGCGGGTAGTTGGTTGGTGAAACAGATTTCCATTCCTTGTTGTGGAAGTTGATAGCCTAAATAAGTTTAAGGCTGAGCTGGACAGGTATTTGGAACGAATGGAGGCATGAAAGGGGAGTTTTTTTTTTTTTTTTTTTTTGGCTGATGCTGCATAAGCTTGCTTTCTTGCATCATATGCTAATGCTAATTAATGCATGAATAATTGCTGCTGATAATAAGATCAAGGATATTAATTCCTCTGGTTGCCCCTTGAACATGCTGTAGAAAACAATCCTCCAATAAATCCACAAAAGTCTGGATAGCCTGCAAGTGACCAACCCACAAGTTCCAGTCAATATCTGGAAAGTTAAAATCACCATTACAAGACATTCTGATTTAATATCCCATTCTATTTCTCTGCACAACTGTTCATTGCACTCATGAGAGTTATTAAGCCTATAACATACTCGTACTCTCATTTTCCCTGCATATCCTTTCTGTTCATTGCACTCATGAGAGTCATTAAGCCTATAACATACTCGTACTCTCATTTTCCCTTTCCCAGTGTTTGTCACACCAAACAGACTTAACATTGCACTGTCCACCCGTATCAACTGGATGCACTTCCTTAGATTTTATGTGTTTCTTAACTAACAGCATAACCCCTTCTCTCTTCCTGCCCTGTCTATCCTTTCTGTACACATTGTCTGTATAGATGCACTTATTCTTACTTACCCTAACACAGCCCAAGTATTTACTTGTTCCATGATGACTCCAAGTAGCTCTTAAAGTCCACAGCAATTTGCTCTCTAGGCTGCTGCTCATTACAACCAAAGCAGTGCAAGAATCACTTTCACCTCTGCCTGTGGCTACCGTTAATCTTTTAGTCTGTGAATGCCCCCAATCTAGCAGTTTTCTGACCCAGCTAACACTGATTCAATAGCAAAAGCAAATATTCTTGCAAAAATTTATATGCATCCCATGCATTCTTCTCTGCCATCCATTTAGGCCTGAACCTTGAACAGCATTTCTTAGTTGGTATGAAAAGTCCAGTAGCCTCCAAGATGAAGTCCCCGAAGGCTTCCCATTTAGAATTCACTGTTGGTAACATCATCAGTTGATCCCATTCTATAGAATTTAAAAACTCTAGTCACCTTTACGAAAACAAAAACCCTTCCCTTTTACCCTTGATGGTAATTACATTTTTAAGTAAATCCCACATCAGTACACCGTGATCACTATCACCTAGTGGTTCTTGGATCTGCAAATTCTAAATGCATGAATAATCACTGCTGATAATCAGATCAAGGGTATTACTCCCTCTGGTTGCCCCTCGAGCATGTCGCTGTAGAAAACAAATCCATAAAAGCCTTGTTAGCATGCAAGTGACAAATCCACAAGTTCCAGTCAATATCTGGAACATTAAAATCCCCCATTACAAGATATTCTGATTTACTGGCCCACTATTTCTCTGCACAACTGTTCGTTGTACTCAGAGTCATTAGGCCTATAACACATTCCTACTCTCATTTTCCCTTTCCCAGTTTTTGTCACAACAAAAACAACATTGTTTTTTGTTGTGACAAAATTGTTGTGTGGTGGACAGTGCAATGTTGAGTCTACAGACTCAACATTGCACTGTCCACCCATGTCAACTGAATGCACTTCCTTAGATTTTGTGTTTCTTAACTAACAGCATAACCCCTCCTTCCCTTACCACCTTGTCCATCCTTTCTGTACACATTGTGCTCCCCAAAATTCCAATTCTGCACTGCTTATATCTGGGTGACACTACGTCTCTGATATCCCAACAATATCTGCCTTTGATGTCTTGATCAGCACTTCAAATTTATTTACTACACTTCTAGCATTGGTGTACATGCAAGTATACATTCACCTGTTCTTACTCTTAGTTATCCTAACACAACTCATGTATTTACTTGTTCCATGATGACTGCCAGCAGCTCTTGAAATCCCCAGCAACTTGCTCTCTAGACTGCTGCTCATTACAAAAGAAGCAGTGCAAGAACCACTTTTGCTAACACTCTCCTTGTAGCTACCGTTAATCGTTGTCTGTGAATCCCCCCCCCAAGGTAGCAGTTTTCCGACCCACCTGACACCGCCTCGATAGCATCGGCAAATATTCTTGCACCCTTTCTATTTAAGTATATCCCATCCCTGTCATAGTAGTTTATCAAAGAGATTTTATTTACAAAGACAATTTTTTTTAACTTGTCAGTGTAATAATGGCAAAGTCATAAACAGTTGCATTGATTAGGCCAAAAAATGCAAGGAAATGAACTAAATCTGCATCAGCCAAAATAAATAAGTTGTTCACAATTTGTCCATTACTAAAATATAACTATCAAATTCCACTTTGAACATTGTTAGACTTTCAGTGTGGATAGTCCACACTAGGGTGTTAACTTACATTTGGGGGGTTAACAAGATTAGCCTTCTCCTCTCTCAAGGAAAAATGAGGACATTTTTATTTTAAAGTGAATCTGTAATTAGTAGTATTAAATTTAACAATTTAGTACTAATAATAATGAAAACTCTGTTCATGGTGCACATCATTAGAAAATGTATTGCTATATCCGATCTATATTTACAGGTGGCTAACAACTTTATTTGATGAAACATCAGCTAATTTTTTATGGCTATTTTGATAGCCCACAATGCTCAAACTAAGATAAATTTCAATACCATACAGGGTGATTGGCTTTCTCTATTTAGTTAGCCCTTTTCGATTTGCCCTAATAATTATGAAAACTCTGTTCATAATAGTGTTTTCAATGGTGCACATCATTAGAAAATGTATTGCCATATCCAAACTATGTTTACAAGTGGGAAACAACTTTATTTGATGAAACATCAGCTATTAGTTAGCCCTTTTTGATTGGTCAGTACATACACAATTGTGGCCTGCCTCCTTGTGGCATGGACAGATATTGGGAAGCAGCTTTCCCCATGACTGCTGCTTCCTGGTAGCAACATGACCAGAAGAAACTTAACACACAAACTATGCAAACCTAATACCACACTCACATCTGGCCATTTTACAGTATTCTGTAATCATCAGAGTACTATGGTGGAGTTTAGCTAGTGTTCAGGAGCCACCCTACCTAAGACACAACAGATGTTCGTGCTACTAAATATGCAGCAGTGTTATTTTCTTACTGCAGAGAGTCTCAATTTGTAACAGGTCCCTTTGGTCCAGGTCCAGGATATATGAATATTCTTAATTGTCTAGAAAAGTTAGACAGCTCATCAAAGGTTGAATAGCACTGCACTATCTCAACTGTCTGGAGGCAACTTACTCCATTGATCAACATGCTGTTCAAAGGTGAATTTCACAAGATTACATCTTCTGTCCTTCACCAAAAATTTTATATTTGTATTCTAGTTTTGCCTACCAGCAAGAAAATACCTCCCTCATTATTCTGCTTATTCCTTTAAGTGCTGTAAAATTTTATCAGGTCACCCCTGATTCATTGTTTAGATGAGGCCTCCAAACTTGAATGCAATACTCCAATAATGACATCCTTCTCCCTGCTAGCAAGGATCCTTTAAGTCTGATATTATAGCTGAGCCTTCCTAGCTGCCTTGTTTACATTGTCTGCCACTGAAGGAAAATTTCATGTTTGCTTGCCTTGAACTACCATCAGTTCCACATCAAAGGTCAGGGAATGACCCCCCCCCCGCATATTCCCGGAGCAATATGGCCTTAGTTACTAATGCTCCTAAAAACCAAATAACAAACAAACAGTTCCACATTCCCTAGTCTGTAGGTTACCTTGCCGTGTGCATTGTAAATTTAGTCATTAATGTCCACTTGTTTCAGTGACCTCAGGAATTTTTGATGCATTGAACTCAGGCTGTAGTGTATTCAGAGGAGTGTTGGAGGAGTCAGTTTCTTGGCCTGGGCATTGACCCCCATATGAGGGAAGAAAGGCTAGCTCATTGAGGTTGTTTATCCCAGAACCCAAGCTGGCTCTCAATGACCCTGTTCACAAGCCAATTTTATGTTATTGTGGGCAATAAATATTGGACTAGCTCATGAAGGAATCCCCACCTAGGATCAGCTAATTACAGTCCCCATTTGAAGGGATCTTTAAGAATTTCTCTAGTCTCTGATGCATTTGACCCTCTCCAAATGAGTGACATGGATAAACCAATGGTACACCTACTGCTGATCAGTAGTTCTGGTCTTTATCTCTTGACTTTATCAAGAGATAGTCAAAGCAACTGCTCTGACTGAGAAAATTACTTCGTTTTTGGTAAGTCATTTTGGGGGAGCCCAGCAGCCACCTCACTAGACGAGGCCCCTCCTCCAAGGGGAAAACCATTACAGAAGGTCATATACTGTATTTGCTTATTTGATATTCGTGGACTTAACTTCACATCTTGAAGCGAACTCAGACTTTGAAAACCTCCCAGAAATTGTATCACTCATCACAGATGAATCTACTTCAATGTAACTTACGCAAAACGACTGTTATAGATAGATGGTTTGGTATGACAGTTGTTTAAGCCCACGTGGTGCTTATTTTATTATCGTGTTCTTTTACATCTCCTGTTTCTTGTAGTGTCAACAGACGCCACGCGTGACCTACTTATTATACAACCTCGAAATCACGTGACTGAATAACCTCGCCACTGCGTGTACGTGCGTGTTTCTCCGCTGATCGTTCTGCGAAGGCCGTTTCGAGTTGTCCAACCACCTGATTCCTTTGGCAAGGGTCAGGCACGTAACTCTCACGTGCTTGTTTCCTTTGTAGAAGCGGTCGGTGACCTGCACACTGGCAAAATATAAATAATGTCATTCACTCCAAAACTATGGTGTCTTTAAACAGTACGTTTTAAAACTAGCTAAACTCGCGTTTGCTATCATTTACAGTATACGAAACCACAGGCGCACCCGCTGGGGAGGTTATTCCTCCCCCCCTCCCACCAGAACACTATTTTATACAATAAATCTCATAAATCCGGCAACCTCATGACGTAAATATGCCGGGTTTTTTTTTTTTTTTTTTTTTAAGTTATACGCATAACCATTCAGGAGTAATTGTATACTTGCCAAGCTCAGGTGAACCGATAGCATAATTTAATACGGTCACATGATGAGAGAAAGAATTTTAATTTTATCGATGTAAATGCGGGGAATGCATAATAAAATATAACTTTTTGATAACTAAATAATTTAAAAATATTGTTTAATCTCATATAAATAATTCTTATTAGGCAATACAGTAGATTCTTCCACAGTGTGTACCGCCAGCAGTATGTAACCAGCAGCCAAAATGTTAACACCCAGGGTCCAGAAACACATTCTTCTGTTTCTTGGTGATTCCCTTGTCTCTCTCTCTCTTAGGGTAACTTGGGAATTTTTTTTTGGCTGGTGCAGCATAAGTTTCAGGCTTCCTTGCACCATATAGCTAATAATAATAATATGTTCCAGGAGCCCCAAATCCGCCTTTGAAATAAATGTCGCTGGTTCGGATGCTGCCTCACATATTTGTGTTGCGATTGTCCAGTTAATTTTAATATAAGAAAGAAATAGTGCTAATATGACTTATGCAATCGAATCGCCTTTTTAAAAACTAATAAATACTACTATACCAAGCATTATACTGTGAAATCGTACTGAATATCTCACAAATGGATGATTTTATATGTTGCAAATACAATACATAGTAATAAATCAAAATAAAGACATTGGTGTTTTTGTTAATTATTAACGGAACAATAATGTATAAATCTGGCACTTGCTTTTTTTTTTTTTTTTTTTTTTTTTTAACGTCTGGCCATCCTCTGCCCTTGTATGGTCAATTACTCTCGGAGAAACATTCAACAAGTTCTGGTTTTATACACCCCCCCCCCTCCCAATCTCTCAGGCAATTTCTGGGTGTGCCCAGGGCCGGATTTACACATAATCTAAACAAGCTACAACTTAAGGCCTCACATTACAAGGGGCTTCCATCTTAAAAAATCCTTTTTTTATTATTGTCACAGGTGTCATACATGTGATAGCTTGGGGGCCACAACAATTTTAATACAGTGGCCCTGGGTGTGCCACTATATTAAAATATAACATGATTTTTTGCAAGCAGTCCTAAATACCTAGCAAAACACAGGTACACTTTGTGACCTCATTGACGTCAATCCAGTTCACGTAAAGATAAAGCTTTTGACGTAAAAGTTCGAGAGATAAAGAGCATCGCCAACTTTGTTGTTGTATGAGTGCCAGTACTAGCAGCGTGTTTCTTGAATTTTTCTTTTATCTTTTTTAAACGATATCCACTGCTTGATATTCAGTCTGGTATTTAAAATCAACGATTTGAGGAATTTTTGAAACTCTATATTTATTGCTGTCTTTTGATTTTACTTACGGGAGTGAGATATTTTATAAGTTTATTTACGGTAAATAAAAAGGTGGCAGTTACACTGAATATGGGAATGATGCTGTTGTTACTTGATACTTACCTAATTCTTGCTAAAAAATATTTGTAAAGCTGACAGACTTTGAAAGAGTTCAGATAATTGTGTTATTAGAAGTTGGATGTTCAACACGGCAAATTGCAATTCGTATGGATCTTGATGCCCGAACGGTTGGTCGCCGTTGGCAATAGTGACATGGCCCATAGTGTTATTTGTCTGTGTAGTTCCAGGGTTTTCCATAAACCCGAACAATGTCACTGTGAAGAAGCACTAACACTCTTAAGCCAGTCGTGAATGTTATGTAATTTAGTGTAGTATTATGTTCACGTTTGTGTTATGTGACTGGCACAATACAGCATCAGCCACCTGGAGAGCTGCTGGCTAGTTTCCGACCTAATTAAGAGGAGGCTGGCTGTAAACTACTGTTCAGAATAACCACTGGTTGAACCGCCAAAGGAAGGGGAAGTTCATAGCAGGGCGCATTTGGATAAAAGTGGAAATCGGAAAGCAGATACAGTAATACCCCGACTTACGCGAACTCGGAGTTACGCGGTTCTTGATTTTTTCGTTTGGCAACGCTGCCGCCCACTATCTTCAAGGTCGTTTTTCATATGTTATCGATATACGGTGCGACGGCGGAGAATGAGAGCGAAAGATGAACAAAATTCAACTTTGCTGCTTTTATGTTTTTCATATCAGTGAAGGGAAAAACACATTTCACCATAATAACGTAAAAACCAACACAATTCCAGCTATCGGTATAATCGCAAATGCAATTAGATCGAGTTTACTACCAGTTTATAACAGATTTCACTAGCAGAAACGCAACTGGATTTTTATTGTTTTATGGTAGTAACCCCTAGAAATGTGAGGTGTTAATAGTAAATCTCTGCCTTTATGGTGTTGTTTATTCAGTTGCTACATGCGCGCAGCTTAGTTTATGCGTATCAAGCGTGCCTCCTCGTTTTGTAATTGCGCTTTATTCCCTAAAAATGAATAAAATGCTTAATTTAAAAGGTGTGAAAAGGAAGCGTCCTGGTGAAGACACTGCAGATTCAGAGAGAAAAAGAAAAGCAATTATCGATAAACAGAGGCGGACTGGGTCAAAAATTCTTACCCGGGAAAATTTATAGTGGCCTCATACTATGGTTTATGGCCAAAATCACACTGGCCCACCGGGGTTACACTGGCCCAGGTAAGGCTTATGGCCAGTCCGCCTCTGTCGATAGAGAAAAAATACAGTAATACCCCGAAGTTACGCGATAGGTGGGTCCGACGAAAATCGCGTAAGTCGGGGTACAACTTTGCATATAAATACATATAAATTTTGCTTAATTGGGACCAAGGACTAACAAAAACACTAGTTTAGAAGAAAAATATTAATAAAATTGCAGTTCTTTATACATATTAATACAAAATATGTATTAAAAAAGCAAATGACTTACGTAAAAAAGTTATTTCGATGTCGATGGCTTCATAAAATCTAACAAATTCGTCTGACGACACAGCGCCTTCTTTTTTTCACGCAGAATTTCGTCGTAGCAAGCTAATAATTTTTTTATTCCTTGCTTTGTAGCTATAACGCGTTCTTCGTTGGAGTCTATGTTTTCTAAAATTTTTAAGCCCTTTACAATTGAGCCCTTTCAATTTTCAACCTGTCAAGTTTGCAATTGTCATGTGCTTTTCGCCGTTGCTTCATTTAGGCCTGTAGCACGTGCAATATCACATTGTGAAATGAAAGTGAAATGAAAGTTTGGACAGTTGCCGGGGACAGAGGAAATGCACGCTGCACCAGCAAGTGGCTTGCATACTAACACTTATAACTGTATGGGGAGACAACAGCTGTTCACCTCCAACTCTTATTGATGCCACGTTAAAATTATTCTAAAACTACTGTTTCTACCCACTTCTATTTGCAGTCACAGTACCAAACAGGATATGCCTACCCACATAAGACTGGGTAGGTATATCCTGCGAGGGCCAGTAAATCACAATCAGAATGTCTTATAATGGGGGATTTTAACTTTCCAAATGTTGACTAGAATTTAGAGGTTGGTTTTGATCTGGTTATTGGCAACAATTCATACATTAGGTATCTACAAGTAAAATACCCACTAGGTGGAAGTGATCACTGTGTACGTATGTGGAATTTAATTAAAGGTATAACTACTATCGATGGTAAAGGGAATTGGTTTTGCTTTTGTAAGAGTAACTACAGTGGTCTCAGAGAGTTTTTAAATGCTATGCATTTAGATGAACTGTTGATGTTACCAACAGCAAATTCTAAATGGGAAACATCCAGGGAAGGCTTTTCATGCATATAAATTATCAGGTGATAAGAAGCCTATGGTAAATTAGTCTGTAATCAAGGTTGGAAAGCAGAAGCACAAAGTCTGGCAAACACTTCTGTTCTTATATTAACAATAGATGGAAGGGGCTAAATCACATTGGGCTAACTGTTGTTGACCCTGCTCAGGTTGCTGACAAACTGAATAGGTATTTTGCATCTACAAGAACTCTAGGGAAGGGGGTGCCAAAATTTTATCAAACTCTAATGGGGAGTTAAACGATTTTGTGAAAATAGAAAGGAAAATGGAAGCTGAACATAAAAAAGTGCCTGGGATGGATGGTTGTTGTAGTAGGATTTCAGGAACATCAGCAACTAAGGCCATATTGCTCGCTGTATATTGTCTGTAAATTGTGTGTTCTGAGGTCGATTTTCTGTTTTGCTGGACGAAAAAGCCTAGTTTCTGTGAGAAAAACCCTGCTACCCTCGTCTGAGACCGATTAACTCAGCCACGTTGTGAAAAAGGCCCATAAAAATTCCTCACGTCATCGAGGGGATTCGATGACGTGAGGAATTTTTATGGCCTTTTCCATCCAGTGTGGGAGGTTGGCGATTCTACCAACTGTGCTACTCACCACAGCGTGCTGAATGGAATTTATCCTATTATATTAAAGAAGGTAAGCAAATCCTTAGCCGTAATTATGAGAGTGTTGGTGAATGCAGGGGAGGTCCCTGCGGACCTAGGGTTAATGACAGTAAGCAGAGCAAGCTACTGCAACAAGATCTAGGAAAATTATGTCGATGGGCTGAGAAATGGGAGTTTAGCATTGACAAATGTTAGGTACTGCATATGTGTAGCAGTAATTCCAGATTAACGTATCAACTGTGTGGTACCATACTGAGAAAAATGAAAAACACCTGGGGGTAATTGTGCAATCAAATATGTGCGGTCTCTGAGCAGCACAAACAGGCTGCAAGGACAGCTAACGGGGTTTTCTCAATGATATACAGAAACTGCGGGCAGGACGTCATTATCCTTTGTACAAGGCCATGGTTAGGCTGTATCTTGAGTACTGTATAGATGTCTAGAGGCCTCACTTTAGAAAGGATATAGTTCTGCTGGAATGGGTACAGAGAAAGACAATAAGATTGTTGAAGGGAACAAAACGCTGCTGTTATCAAGACAGGTTTTAGTTCTGCACATTGCAGCGTCTGGAGCCTAGGCACCTGCATGGAGATGTGTTTCAGGTGTTTAAGGCATTGAACGAATTAGGTAGGCTAAATGTTGATGGCATTCTTACAATTGCTGAGACTACACAAATGGGGGGCATATATTCAAATTGAAAGATTGTTGTAAATAGATGTTCAAAAGTTTGCTTTCAGACAGTGCAGGGTTGGATGACTGATTGGAACAAGCTTTCATCTAGCATTAGCATTAGTAGAGGCATTTGATGCAAGAAAGCAAGCTTATGCAGCATCAGCCAAAAAAAAAAAAAAAAAAAACCACTTCCACTTCACCCCTCTGTTCGTTCAAAATACCTGTCCAGCTGAGCCTTAAACTTCTTTAGGCTATCAACTTCCACGACAAGGGATGGAAGTCTGTTCCACCAACCAACCACCCGCTGGCTAAAGGCAAATTTCCGCACGTCTATCCTACATCTGTCTTTCCCCGATTTGAATTTATGCCCTCTCAGGTGATTATTCTGATCGAGAGGAAGAATCTCATCAGCATTGAGCATGCTCAAACCATTCAAGGCTTTATACACCTCTATCAGATCACCTCGCTGGTGCCTAGTCTCCAGACAGTAATTTGCAAAACTTAAGCCTTTCTTCGTAAGAGCACCCCTTTGTTCCATTCACTAATCTTGTTGCCCTTCTCTGTACTCGTTCAGCAGCTCTACATCCTTCTTGAAATGAGGCCTCCAGACCTGTATACAGTACTCTAGGTGTGGCCTGACCATTGCCTTATACAAGGGAATAATCACCTCCTTATCCCTGCTAGAAAAATTCCTTTATATCATTGACAATACACCATGAGCTACTCTTGCAGCCCGTCTGCACTGCTCAGAGAACTTCATATCCGCCTGTACAACCACCCCCAGGTCCCTTTCATTCTCTACCACTGTCAGTGTAGTACCACAGAGTTGATACGTTGCTCTGGGTTGCTGTTTCCTTTGTGTAGTACTTTACATTTGTCAATGTTAAACTTCATTTGCCACCTCTCAGCCCACCTGCTCAACCTTTCCAGATCCTGCTGCAGCAGCATAGTGTCAGTAGTGTCCTTGACAACCCTGCCTACCTTTGTATCGTCTGCAAACTTCGACATTAAGCTTGATATACCATCATCAATATCATTTATGAATACAGATTACCAACCTACGGGGACATAAGTTCAAATTAAGAAAGGACAGATGTAGAATAGATGTACGGAAATTTGCCTTTAGCCAGCGGGTGGTTAATTGCTGGAACAAACTTCCATCTGTCGTTGTGGAAGTTGATAGGTTAAATAAATTTAAGGAGGAACTGGACAGGCATTTGGAGGGAATGGTGTGATTTTTTTTTTTTTTTTTTTTGGCTGATGCTGCATAAGCTCCTACACTTGCTTTCTTGCATCATGTGCCACTACTACTACTACTACTTTTACAGAAAACAATAATGGACCCAACACTGAGCCCTGAGGGACTCCACTAATAACATTAATCCACGACGAGCAGTGTCCATTGATTACCACTCTCTGTCTCCTCCCCCTCAGCCACCCCTTTATCCACAGCAGCAATTTGCCTCCAATGTCACACTGCTCCAATTTGTGCAGCAGTCTTCCATGTGCAACAGTATCAAAAGCCTTTCTAAGATCCAAGTATATAATATCAAAGTTATTCCCTGCATCCAGTTCCTTTGTGACTGCATCATAGTATCCAATCAAATTGGTCAGGCAAGACTTCCCCTTAACAAAACCATGCTGTGTCCGAGCTATAACTGAAGTCTTGTCTAAATGATCCTGCAGTGCTTCTTTAACTAGTGCCTCCATTAATTTTCCTGGAACAGAAGTTAAACTCACAGGTCTGTAATTACTTGTGTCAGCCTTTTCTCCTTTTGGTGAAGCGTTACTTATTCGAAGTAGTGCAATATCATGGCAACTCATTGTGAAGGTATTCACAATATGAGATATAACTTAAACGATGCCGCCTTTGCAAAAATTTGCTAATTCAGAATTTAGCTGTGTACTAATATGATGCATTTGCACTAACTTGTACGTAATTACACGAACTCCCCGACTTACGTAAGGGTTGCGTTCCGCGGAACACTACGTAAGTTGGATTTTACATAAGTCTAATTTCTCCCATGCTCGTGCAGCACTCGCAACTGTGCTCGCTGAATTGATTGAAACCAAAAAATAAATGTTCGACAAACGTGAATACAATTATTAATTGTATTTATTCAATTTTTTATCTCATGCGCAGGAAAAATTACAAAAGCATGCAATTTAAAAAATTTTCAAAATTATAAATTTACAAAAAAATAGAGAGGAGACAGGCATAACGTCAGTAAGTTTTACCTCTCGAGCCAGAATCGACGTCTTCAGCTGATAAGTACGCTGCGGCGGAGGTTGAGGGCTGTGGAGCTTTAGAAGGGGTCGGCCGCTGAACCTTACGAAAGAACATATTAATGGATGACTGGATGGTGGCTTTTTTCTTTTCATCGTAGATTTCTACGATTTAGCAAGCAAGCAAGAATATCATTCATCCCCCTCTGTTAACTTGTAAGAATCGTTTGCTATCAGGATCCATCTTCTCAAACCTCGCCAATGCCGATGCAATTTCACGAAATGCCATTGCCATCTCTCTGGTGATGAAGCGTCTCGGCTCCTCATTTGGTTCATCTTGAGCTTCTTCGGCATTTTCTTCTTTCACTATCGCTGCCTGCAAGTCAATAAGTTCTTCGTTAGATAATTCCTTCTCTTCTTCCTCTATTAACTCCTCCATGTCTTTGGCATCAACCTCCAACTGAAGTAGCTCTGCAACCTTTACAATCTTATGTGTAACCTCTTCATATGATTCGTCTTTTTCAAATCCTTCGAAGCCTTTTACGTGCCGTGGGCATATTTTCTTCCATGCGCCATTTAAACGGCTTTTAGTAATTTCCCCCAGGCGTTATTAATGTAAAATTTTTCTCATCGTCTACTGCAGACAATGCCCGAGCAATTGTTGTGCGTAAATAGTATGCTTTTAAATTCGAAATAACACCCTGATCCATCGGTTGGATGAGTGAAGTCGTGTTTGGCGGTAGAAATATGACTCTCACGTTCGAATTGAAATCATCTAGATGCGTAGGATGTCCAGGAGCATTATCTAATAGAAGCAAAATCTTGAAAGGAACGTCGTTGTCTTTACAATATTTTTCAACCTCGGGAATGAAGCAGCATTTAAACCAATCTTCAAAGAGAGTTTGTTATTCATGTTCTCTGGTTCGATCGGAAATGCACGGGTAGGGTGGCTTAACTGATGCCCTTAAATGCACGAGGATTTCCAGAATGGTACACAAACAGTGGTTTTAATCTGTAATCCCCCGCCGCATTAGCCCCAAGCAAGAGCGTTGCCCCATCTTTTGAAGCCTTGAAACCTGGCATTGTATTTTCCTCTTTGGCAATGTATGTTCGATTCGGCAATTATTTCCAATACAGAGCAGTCTCGTCAATGTTAAATATTTGCTGCATTGCATAGCCGCCTTCATCA
Organism: Mastigoproctus giganteus; assembly: GCF_048544385.1. Taxonomy (NCBI): domain Eukaryota; kingdom Metazoa; phylum Arthropoda; class Arachnida; order Uropygi; family Thelyphonidae; genus Mastigoproctus; species Mastigoproctus giganteus. The sequence goes on along the minus strand of NC_143576.1, from coordinate 128,322,007 downwards.
ATAATGTTTTCCAACACATCACAAAATTTCTCTGCAGCTGCAGAATCGACACTGGCGACTTCACATACTTTAAAGTTGTGGAAACCAGCGCGATGCTTGAACCTATTAAACCACCCGTTGCTTGCCACGAACTTGGCTTAGGGTTCGCCGTACTTATCCTTAATATCTTCATAAATACTTCTTGCTTTTGCCTTGAATGGTCATTAGACTCAGGGGCACTTCTGAATCTGATTTTTCATCCATATTATTAACAGCTGTTCCACCTTCGATGTAGCACCTGAACGTTGTTTTGTGATCACTGTTGATATTAAGTGCGTTGATCCTTTGACATGTTCTTTTATACGCGCACTGTCCTTTAAAATAGTATTCTCTGTTGAAGCAGTGAGACCTAATTCCCTTGCAATAGATGACAAACTTTGTCCTGCTTCGTATTTCTTAATCATTTTCATCTTCATTTCAAAATCAATTTTGTTTCGTTTCCTGGCACTACCACCACTTGCATTTTTCGTTGGTCGCCATCCCTTCATCATTGTAATACGTAAATAGGAATGAAGAGAAGTTTCTGAAAATTTGTTTTTTATATGATTGAAGATTTCAGTGAGGGTGAACACATTTCACCATAATAGGGTAACGTAAAAACCCACAGAATTCCAGTTATCGGGATTATTGCAAATGCAATAAGATCGAGTTTACTAACCGTTTATAATTAGATGCACGAACTGAAAAGTCCAATAAACCGCAAAGTGCAAATTGTTTTATGGTCGTGACCTCGAGAAATGTGTTTTAGAAAAATATCACAAAGGCGTTCAAAATTGATTGTTATAACGGGAACATATAATGATGAAAGGGCAGTGCAATTTCCATTATAAATATGACATTTTAGAGAGATAAAAAGCTTAGTAACATAGTGAAATTTTCAACTTCCAAGGACTTGGAACGAATTACAAAAAAAAAAACCCAAAAAAAAAAAAAAAAAACAATGTGTTATTGGTTCACATTACGATATTTTCACGATATTTCCATTTATTCCTAGGTGATGCAAAATACGTTTACACGACTTTAAGTTTCCACGGGCCGGGGAAAAACTTACGTAAAATCGAATTTCCGGAAGTCGAGTATTACGTAAGTCGGGGAGTTCCTGTATACTGTACTGTATATAATAATAAAAAAGGTGTTTTACTTTCTTCATTACACACGCTCTTTGCTCTGGGGTCTCGCTTTATTTTCCGCTCCCGTTTTGGGTTTTCGAACTACAATATGAGTATCAATGGTGTAACTTTTCCTTCAGTGTTAAACATTCGGATTTTTAAATATAGTAGTTATATATAATTTTTATTGTACATCTAGATATATAATGACCACTCGCAGTCAATTTGCCATTGACATCTCATTACAGAGTATCACGCCTGTTTAATCCATATAATCCAATACTATACATAAAAAAAAAAAATGAAAAAACTATACATAAAAAAAAAAAAAATCACTACAATAACAATAAAATTGCTTCATAAGTAAAATAGATTTAATAAAATAAGACATAAAAAAAATAAAATTCCCTCTGAGACACCATTACATAACAGTATGTAAGCAACAAAGACATTTTTTTAACATTAAGAGAGAGAGAGAGAGAGAATTCTCTCTCTCCCTCCGCCTTCTAAATAAAAAGTCTTACTACATTTTGACGAATTAAAAATATCTATTGGATAACAAAAGTTACTGGCTATTGTCCTTGTAGAACTATAAAAAGCACCTTTAGCACACGAAATATATACTTATTTTCTAACCATAATGCTCCGTAACAGTCCTAAGGGTGGAGCAGTAATAACTAGGGTAACAGCGATTGTGATGTCATCTTTTTTATCTAGGTCAGTTCGAGTGTTGCAATAGTACTAATATATTTGTTTCTTCACCTGTCTCAGAAGCTTTGTGTGGAACGAACTGTATCTTCGCTGAGAGAAGATAATTAGGAATGGTAATAGTTGCATTCGAACGAGTAAGCCGATTGATTATTCTTATAATAAATTTACCATTAAAAAAACTATATTAAAAGCTATTCCTACAGATACATAAAAAATAAATTGTAGATACTAAAATGAAATTAGAGTAAGAAAATTTGCAAATGCCAAATAATAAAAGCAAATGATGATATTAAAATATTAAAAATAATGTGACAGTGAGTTCCGATGGCACGCGGTTTACCAAAAATACCTTCTTAAATTAGTTCGGCAGCGACAGGTTCAAATCACAGTTAGTGCTCTCGAACTTGAAAGCATGCCAGAAAGCAACAGCTTTTCTGTTTAATTTTAAAGTACAAGGACAAGACAAATAAAAAGCAAGAAAAGATGCCTCACAGCAGGAAATCTCTTATATTGATTGAAATATATACTCTCCAGAGGATCGGATCGAACTGTATTTTTTTTTTTTTTTTTTTGTAACCAATATTTTAACCACGAGTCATCAATATATGGTATTTGTAAATTACATGTATTTTATGGTTGATTAATAGGACATGAAAAAAGCTATGTTAAAAACTATTCCTATGGATACATAAAAAAGTAAATTGTACATACTCAAATGAAATTAGAGTAAGAAAATTTGCAGTAGAGTAAGACTTTCCAGGAGAAAAACTTCACACCAACTAAATGACCTACCGTATAAAAACGGCCCTATTGAAAGTTCCTACGATCCCGATGAGAATCGAACCTAGAGCTTTTCATTATGTGCAACAGATGACTTAAGCTTTTGACCGTGATGGAGGACCTTCCCATAACATTATTACATTTACTTCACGTGTTACCTGCCTGTTAATCTGTGTCTCGAGGAGTAGTCTGATAACTCCTGAGGAGACTCTCAACCCACGTGTTGATAACAAAATTTTAATTTTATTGAAATATACCAGAGGGTACGAACCCTTCTAGTATATTCGTACCTTTCAGAAGGTACGAAACTAAGTACTCTCAATTCACTAAAACTTTACAGGTTACGTTTGGGTTTCTCTATAGAGTCACTCTTCTTGGACCAAATGAGGTACTGCTGGTTGTTATTAAAACATAATGTGGACATATCCGACAACGCCAATGTGTATACAAAGAAAAAGAAACCTTTTTTTTTTTCTTAAAATTGTTTTTCTATTCTTTGTTATTCTATACGTTAGCGTGATGACGAAGCAGTATTTAACTACATCCTTAATGCACACCTGAATTAAATCTATCTTTTCGGCTTTCATTTAAGGTATCTTAACGCTTGAAAGTAGAAGGTGGCAGATTTGGACCGAAAGTTGTCACTAGTTTAAAATACAGGTTAAAACCCGTCATGTAACGGAGGAATTCTTGAAGTTCTCTTTAATTGGAGCCATATGTAGCCGATCTCAGGGAGGGAGTGGGGTTTTTTCCGTGAGTTATTCGGGATTTTTCAGTCCTCACATATCGACTTTTGTAAACGAAGTTGTACTAATATATAGTGCACGATAAACCAGGAACTGACGTACCATGTAAACTGGCGCACCCTGACCGAAACAGATTCTTAAACACTCACTTAACATACGTGTATATGGTCTGTACGATATCTCCAGCACTTCCCATCTGTTATATTTATTGCTATGTGGATTGTGGCTTTATCAGGATGGGTGGGTGTTAAGTATGAACGATCTCGAGTAGTGCCGATATGTAAGGACGCGTTAGGGACTATTCAAGAAAATCTCTCATCAATGGAGGAAGCACCTTGCCGAAAATATGATTATTTTGTGTCTGAAGATTGCTATATTCTACGCCTATTTGCTGAATGAAAAACTCGAGTTTCCAAGAGGGAGAAAAACTGCACAATCTTCGCCCGAGAATGATTGATTCGACAAAGGTGTGACTAAGGTCAGTAAAAAAAACTACTATCTAGCCAGTCCGTCATCATGGGTGGGTGGATGGAGAGAGAGAGAGAGAGAGAGAGAGAGAGAGAGAGAGAGAGAGAGAGAGAGAGAGAGAGATCAAGAATCCTAACGACGGGTATCGTACGGTATTTTTAAGGGAACAAGGTAAGGATTGCATTTGCAAATCTTGCGAAAAACACAAAATTTACAGTTAAGCTAAATCCCATAAAAATTCTTTTCTCGACGTGATTCGAATACAGGCTTTTTCCATATAATGTAAGACAGCGATCGTAACCACTGTGCGCCCACAACGACCTTAGAACATGACGGCTAGCTATATCCTTGTTGTTACCCCCACCACCAAAATGAGGGCAGGATCCATCCTTGTACTTGGCTGTATCAATAATTTTTTTTTTTTAATTTGCAGCCAAATTTACATTTTCTCTGTTCAAGTATTTCTATTTCTAACCAGGAGCGACAGAGTGTGCAAAAATTTATACGACGTCCCATTAATTAAAAACATCAGAAAATAATATTCTAAAATTCAACGAATTTTACCTTTGGCCTCCTGGCGCCTGTGTGCGTCGCACACATTGCACACGTGGACGGCGCGCCCCTGTTTCTAACGAAGTAGTATCTTGCTTGAAAATATAGTCTAACTGGCTGTAATCAGTGCCGTATTAAAGCAACTGGACGCCCTGGGCTTCGAGACCTTGGGAGGCCCAAAATTAATAGCATCTGATCATGAGAAACAAATCCTCGTTCTATTCTTTATCTACTCAACGAAAGTAGAACATTGCTGAAATTTTAACATTGATAAAAAGATTGTTCATAAAATTATAACCTTCAATAAGTTTACAAAAGTATGGAATTAATGAAGACGTTCACACAGAACGTTCATAGGGGAATCATAGCTATGTTAAACATTACACTATATACAAAGTCAGAACAGTTTCGAGCTTTTTTGGATGCAAACTTATCAATTATATCATTAAAATCAGTAAGTCGCAGTTAATCATTTCCTATGCAGAGAATGCTTAGATCAGACAACCGATCTTGGGACATTGTTGACCGTAGATCATTCTTTATCCTTTTTAGTCTAGAAAATGATCTTTCAACGGTGCAGTTAATAACCATTAAACACAGGAACAATTTGAAAATTGTTTTCACATTTGGAAAAGCTGTCCGAATTTTCTCCTGGAATATTATTTGATACATATCTTGGTGGCTGAAATTCTTTTTCAGGGTGAGCTTGTTTGACGTACAGGTGGAAGTGAAGGAGTTCATCGACTAGACTAAGGTCAACATCCTTTGGATACTCTTGCATCAACATCCGACGCCATTGTCAATCTGTTCCTTGATTGCTTACAGGTTCACCAAAAATGAAAAATTGCCAGCTACACTCCTGTACACTGTTGCACTTCTGTCTAGGTTGGCTTCAAGAGCATCCATGACAGGGATAATTGAATTTATCCTAAACTTGTCTCTTGGAGAAAGTTCGTCTAAGGCTTCGGGTGTTCTCCCATCATTGTTTTGTTTTTTTCGTACTCTCTGCCTTCTTTTGACAGTTTTGTACTCTACATCCGTTAGAGTAAATTTTGCCTGCTGTTCAATTTCACCAAAAATTAGCCCGAGTGTTTGATACGAACTGCAATAGTGAGCTGTAAATATTTGCTAATGTGCTCAATGAAATTTCCGAACTTTAGAGTGCTTTGTTAACTAAATTGATCTAGCAAATGTGTCCAAAGGTGAAGCATGAAAATGAATTCAAATTCTTCCATTTTCTGCAGAAGATTTTCAGCCTGTCGTCTTGTATCTCCTTTTTCAGTTTCATTACAGTAAATATGACTGAGGGCTTCAACGATGTTAGCATAACTTTCGCTAACGGCTGCAGTAGCTTTAGCGTGAGCCTCCCATCTTGTGTCTGATAAATGTTTAGGAACTTTTGACTCAGGAAGCAAGAAACGTTATAGCACTGCCCATCTTTTTGTAGAAGCTGAGAAAAAACAATAAAGCTCATTTATTGTACCAAAAAATCACTGCATCCAGGTACGAGTCAACTAGATTTAGAGAATGTCCAGCGCATGGAATAAACTTTGCAAACTTGTTCCTTTCCAGAATTTTTTGTTGAACGCCGTTATACTTTCCAGCCACATTGGCTGTATTGTCATATGATGTCCTCTACATTTACTGAAATCTATTTCAAGTTCACTGAAGTAGTTTAGTATCAGCTCAGCCATACTTTCATCGGTGTGACTTTCAGTTCAAGAAAAACCAGAAAGCATTCAACTGGTAATCCATCACTAGAAGAAACATATCTAACAATGACAGTAAGTTTATCAACATGGGAAACATCAGGGGTTGAATCGACTGATAAACTAAAATAACCTGCTTGTTTGATGTCGCTCAGTATTGATTCTCGAACTTTATTAGACATCAACTGGATAACCTCTTCATATATGGTTTTGGAAAAGTACAATGGCTGACCAGAGCCTTTACCTCCGTACTGATTTATGTGAGCACACAGGAAGGGATCAAATTTGGCAATTAATTCAAGCAATCCAAGAAAGTTACCATTGTTTGGTGAACCAAATGTTTCATCATCTCCCCTAAATGCCAAGCCACGTTCTGCCAAAAGGGAAATCACTGCAATAACTCGCTGAAGCACGTGCCTCCAGTAATCCTGCTCTGCTTTGATTTGCTCTTCGAGTTTTGATGTGAGCGTTTGACCACGCTTTCTTGTTAAGTATGTTAGCATACTTAACAAGAAAGGAAATAACGACTTTTCCTTTTGTGGAAGAATACACTAGCCATTCTCGAGGGTAGGTTTCTCCATTTACTTTGGTGGAATGGAATAAATTCTTTGAGCAGAACCGGGCTTGGTTTTTGTATGTTCGCTTCGAAATGGTAAAAGGTCCATCCCAGTGCTGACATTACGATGGACCGTTCTCAATCCAGAATGATATTTCCTCGTTATTCAATGTGGTCCATAAACCTACGTCATTGTCTCTGAAATCACTAGTAGCATGAACAGTTGGTATTTCTGTCTGCAATGCTAGGGTTTTCGCTGAGATCATTTGTTTTGTTTTCCAAGTCTTTAAGACGGTAATGAGCTTGAACTGCTTCTTTTGGTGTAACTATCTCGTGGCATGTTCCTTCAGCGCCTTGTGTTAATTCTTTGGCTGCAGGTCCTGTCACTGCATTGTCACTTTCTCCAGAAGTTTCTGTACTTGTAGCGATAGTTACTGACAACAGTTCTCAATGAAGTTCTTGGGAGGCTGTGTTCTGTATATAAACTGGTTGTTCTTCAGTCTGCTCAGTGTAGTCTACTTGATTTTCTTCTGTTTGTAAACACGATTGTTCTGTATGTGAGGAATTATGTAGGGCTGTTTCTGCCTGTTGTACAAAGCCATATGACGTGATTGGCTTTAAACGCTTGAGTATTATTACCTTCTGTTCTTTTTTTTTTTTTTTTTTTTTTTGTCGCTTTCGTTTACTAGCATCACTTTCATATCGCTTACTCATTATTATTTTCACAAAACGTCAAAATTAAATATTATTGTGATTCACAATGATATAAAAGAATCCTCACTTGTTCTCAAAACGCACGCTATAACGATAGACAGTGATCTGAATACTTATATTGCTTCATAGCTGAAGTTTTCTGAACTTGTATGATGATATCCAATAAATAACTTATTACCGTGAAAAATACTCATACATTTGTGGATCAACCCCAATTACTCAATTTGTCAACTTACTTTTATTACCAGTTTTAAAACTAAATGTTATCCTGCCCTTCACTTCCTCCTCGGTATAACTATAGTCTCTTAAGCTCTTAAAACACAAATCATTTACCATTTCTTCCTGTGTCACCTCTTTCGGTATATCATATACTAATAAACTTGGATCAGTCAATTTAATTCTGTCATGTTTAATCCCCTTCTCAAAGCACCAATCTCATATATCTTGCTTAAATCTTCCCTATTATCTTTTTCAATCTATGAAACCTACCTTTATTCCTAATTGGCCTAACGGTTACAAGTTACAGTTTCAGTACACTGAGACCGCAGTGCTACTGACTCAGTGTAAAGAACTGTGGATTGAGGTTGGCAAAGACCTAGGAGGGCTTTATACGAAAACAAAAGAAGAGATAACACGTGGAACGGTTTTGAAATTATGGCCAATACCTAGCCCTGCACTCCGACCAGTACTAAGCAGCTATAGCTGAGAGGGAGTAGTAAAATAATTACTTTTAGAGAATAAACGTGTTTTAATGGCTTTTTTTACGACCATCCACGGTGTGAAGTAAATAACGTGACTCATCCGACCAGCACACCTTCTTCCAGTCTTCTAACGTCCAACTTGCATGCTCTTTTCACCATGCGAGTCTTTAACGCCGATGAACCTTGGTTAGTAGAGAATGCCGTAGGGGTCGTCTGCTGGTATAGCCCATACGTGCGAGCGTGCGACGCATAGTCATGCCAGATATTGTTCCGGGTTGGCCCATGTTACATTGGGTAGTCAACTCTTCAACAGTGCTGCGCCTGTTTGGCTGTACGAGTCGTCGGACCCGGCGCTCACCTCTAACATCAACCTTTCGCTGACCTTTGTAGTTTTGCCGTCGGATCGTTGTTTGACAATTTTGACGCCAGTCCTGGTACACACTTTATCTACGGCGGCTCTCGAACACTCCACCAGTTCAGCCGTTTGGGAAATCGAGACACCAGCAGTTCGAGCACCCACAATCTGTCCTTTATCAAAGTCCGATAAATCCTTCCTTTTGCCCATCACGCTCGAATTTTTACTACCTACTGAACCACTGACACCTTATCTATGCTACGTAGGTCGACTAACCCCGCACTCTCGTATCTCACGTGGTCAACGGGTCGCATTCAGTTTTCATAGGTGTGGTCATAATTCAGTGATTACTCAGTGTGTGTGTGTGTGTGTGTGTGTATATATATATATAAACAAATATATATATATATATACAAACTTGCAGGAGGTGTAGGGGGCACAAAGACGAATCGGAATCACATAGCACTGGGGTCCGAAATGCTTTCGTCATGCGGTTGAGGATGTTGAACGGGAGGTCGCGTGAACAACGATCCCGCCGGAAGTCAGCATTTGCGAACCGGTTCCCGAGGCGGACGAGTATTCAAACGTTGAACTGGCCGACATGCACCTCGCGTATGGAGCTGCGGACTGTAACGGGCGCGCGGCTCTGCGCTTGTACCAGGAACGTTTCCCGCACAGGCGTGCTCCTCATCATACGATTTTCGCACGTGTGCACAGAAGGTTATGTGAGACTAGTTGTTTCACGAGAGGTACCATGAATCGAGAGCGAACGACGAGGACGCCAGACAATGAGGAGAATGTCCTACGTCTTGCAGAAGGCAATCCGAGTACGAGTACTCGAGCGATAGGTCAACGATTGGGTATTTCCCAATCCACTGTATGGAGGATACTGTCAACAAACCAAATGAGTTCATACCATCTGCAACGCGTCCAATCATTGGAGCCTGCGGATTATCCACTCCGGAGGACTTTTGCTACTTGGTTTATTCAACAGAAACGGTTCGCAAATGCTGACTGACTTCCAGCGGGATCGCTGTTCACGCGACCTCCCGTTCAACGTCCTCTACCGCATGACGAAGGCATTTCGGACCCTGCAATGCTATGTGATTCCGATTCGTCTTTGTGCCCCCTACACCTCCTGCAAGTTTGTCGCACTGGTAGTGAATCACCCTGTATATACACACACATATATATATATATACAAAAAAATATAAAATAAATAAGAAGAAAAATAAAATAATAATAATAAGAATAAAAATAAAATAATAATAATAAGAATAAAATTTTAAAAAATAATAATTAATAAGAGAAAAGGAAATAGACAACCTCCCTCCTCCGGTAGTCAATTATCCCGCTAACCTTTGAATTTCCCCACACTGTCAGCCTCTACTACCCATGTAGGTGGTAGAGGCTTATTCCAGTAATTTATAACTCGCTGGCTAAAATAAAACTTCCTACAATACAGTCTAAACATCTCCCCACGTAACTTGAAGTTATGGCCCCTAGAATCATTTACAAGCGTGAAAATTTTGTCCACATTCATTTTATTTATGTCTCTCAGAGCCTTAAACACCTCAATGAAATCTAAGGTGCCTAGTCTCCAAGCTCTGCAACCCACATATTCGAAGTCTCTCTGTCGATCTCACTAGGCGAGTTACCCGTCTTTGGACCCTCTCAAGAAGTACAATGTCTTTCTTTAGGTGCGGTCTCCATACTTGAACACAGTACAGTATTCTAAGTGTGGTCTAACAATAGCCTTATATCATGGGATTATGACGTCCTTATCTCTACTAGCAATTGCTCGATAAATCATCGATAGAACACCATGGGCCTTCCTTGCAACAAGTCTACAATGCCCGGAGAATGTCTGACAATGTCTGACCGTATCGTAATAGCCAAGTCTCTTTCCTCCACTATCGGCTTTAGTTCAACTCCACCAAGTGGATAAGTTATTTTGGGGTTACTGTTCCCCACTTGCAATACCTTACTTAGACTTTGCTGGATTAAAGCATTACTGCCATTTTTCTGACCATCCCTGAAATCTGTCTGGGTCTCTCTGAAGAAGCTCTGCTTGGTGGTGATCATTAAATATTTATTTATTTTTTTTTTGTTTTTATCATTGTTTTGTTCGGTTTTTTTTTTTTTTTTTTTTTTTTTTTTTGGCTGGTGCAGCATAAGCCGTAGGCTTTCTTACACCATGCGGCCGTTACTAATACTAACTACTCTACCAATCTTTACATCATTTGCAAATTTAGACATCACGCCCTCTATCCCTTCATCGATGTCATTTATGAAAATCAAAAACAACAGTGGTCCTAATACTGATCCTTGGGGAACCCCACGTCTTACATCAATCCAATCTGAGGAATAACCATTTATGACAACCTTCTGCCTCCATGCCCTGAAGCCATCCAGCTATCCATCCAAGGCTTTTCCCTGTGATTCCAACCTATAAAATAACTGCTCATGTGGGACTGAGTCAAATGCTTTGCTGGAATCCAAATAAACAATGTCGAAATTATTCCCTAAGTCCAGCTCTCGAGAAACCCTGTAGAAATAGCTAACCAGATTAGTTAAACATGATTTTCCCTTTACAAATCCTTCAGAATTCCATTTCTATCTAAATGATTCTGAATTCCACCCTTGATCATTGTCTGCATGATTTTCGCTACAACCACTGAAGTTAGACTAACCGGCCGGTAATTTCCCACTTCACTATTAGAACCGCCCTTATTATTGGAAATATACTGGCACTTTTCCAATCCAACAGAATCACTCCCGAGTCCAGTGATGCTCTCATAATTAGCCACAATAGTTCAATGCACTCACTTGCCGCCTCCCTTAAGATTATAGGGTAAATGCCATCAACCCCAGGGGCCTTACTTGCCTGTAGGCTTGAAAGTTTTTTCATTAAATAAACATGAGAAATTTCAACATCATTAATTACAATTTTTTCAACTTCACTCCCATAATATCTCATTGACACAAAGGGTTTTTCTTCTGTGAATATCGATGCAAAATAACTCTTGAGTTCATCTGCAACTTCAGCTGGGATATCTAATACTATCCCAAGTCTAATATATAAGGGTCCAATGTGCTTTGTCCTGGTCTCTTCTTTGTATTTATATATGTGAAGAATTTCTTATCCCCCCCCCTCTTTGCTCTCTTTGCCAGCGATTTCTCATAATCTGCCTTTGGCATCCTGACCTTTTCTGTGGCACTATTACAGATCAATTTGCAATCTGTAATAGTGCCACAGAATATTACAGGCACTGTTATAGGCTTTAGTACTTTTTATTGCTCTGTAACTTTTCCGTGCTGTCTTTTTCTGCTCAAGTAATTCTAGCAATTTCATTATTCATCCAACTTGGAATCTTTCTCGTGGAGTATTTTTTTAATGGTATATAAGCATTCAAGGCTTCTGTAATTAATGTTTTAAAGGTATACTATAGTTCAATTGTATTCGCTCTCTGTGACATATCTACACAGTTAATAGAGGCCATGTTGCATCTTAAGCTATCGCAATTTCCTTTCCTGGAATTATAACCCATTCCTTTGACTTTAACTACTGCTACCCCTCTCTCTCTCTCTTCATCGTCCACCACAGAACTCTATGATCACTTCCTGTACTGTCGGCCCTATTCATGGGTGATGATGAGGTCATTTGGTTCATGGGTGATGATGAGGTCTAGAATATTCTTTTTCCTAGTACTTTCCCTGACATGTTGATACAAATAGCAATTATCTAGTGATTTAAAAAATTTTGTCCCCCATGTCGAGTTTCCTTCCCATTTGCTCCAATCAATTAGAGGCAAATTAAAATCACCCATAATAAGACATTGACCCTTCTTGCCCATTCCATTTGCATGTAGAGGCTCTCATCATAATCTTCACAATCACCTGGCCTGTAGATTATTCGAACTCTCAGAGGCTTGACGTAGCCGAGTGGTCAGGAGCGCGAGCGCAGTAGCACACGTTCTTTGAATTGACCGGGGTTCAAGCCCGTGACTGCTAAATACGATTGACGTTTGTATTGATTGATTTATTGTAAACTCCACTGACCTGGTGGTCGTGCCGGAGTATAAATAAAAACATTATTATTATACCTTTGCTACCAACTATCTCACACCATACAGATTCTATACTAGCATGCGAAACGTCTGAATCCGGGAAAGCTTTCGTTGCGCTCAGGCTGCTTTTGATTAGAAGCATGACCCCAGCACCCCCCTCTATCTTCCCTGTCCTTCCTAAATATATTGTATGTACCATACTGAAACACATCATCCCCTATCTCCAGGTGGCACCACGTTTCCGTTAGCCCTATTATGTCAGCGTTACTTGTCCTAACCAGTGGGGGGGGTTATTTTTATGTTTATTATTTATTGTTTTTTTTTACTTTTATTTATTTTTATTTACTTTATAAATATCCTCTTTTTTTTTTTTTAACCTGTTCCACAATGCTATAAGGGCTTATTTAATTATTCCCTGTACTCTACAGTGCCCCCGTTTAGTCCCCTCCCACTTTACACCTGACTTGTTTGTCTCCCAGAAGATTCTAGACTCTAAGGGGGTCTCAATATATATATTTTTTTTCCTCTGGATTGGCTGAAGTTCAAAATGACTGACAGACACTTAAGTACCAAATCATAATAATATTTATTGACAATATATATATAAAAATTTCCAATCAATAGCTAAGATTGACTGTGAACTTTAATATGTGTAGCTATGTTAGGCCTTATCTGTGTATATCTTTGTAATTCAAACTACAGAGTTTTCATACATATATATATACATATCATTATTTTCTTCGTGTGTCTCATCCTTGGGTTCTAACGGATCTAAGAGTCATTACATCTTATGATCCTTACATGAGTTTTCCGACCAATCAACTGTCCTAGTAGGTTTACAAGTGGCTTCCAGCATGGCAATAAACAATTTTAAGTAGCTATATATATATACATATTTATATCCCTTTCCAAAATCACCACGTATACATACATATATATAAATATACCTCAGTTAGCAAATCCTTTCTTCAACTACAGACCAGTTCATCATTCATAGTCAACAATAGTAATTAACCGTTTCCCGTATCTAATCCTACAATCCTTTAACTAGCAGGGCACTCTATAAGCGTTTTATCCATTTAACACAGTTACTATCACTCTGTGTTATACTCTCTATAAATCCAAATTCGCTATAATTTCATAATCAACTACAATCCTTTGTTACCTACTTAGTCATTCCCTCAAAATTAACTATTATCTCAAAGTATCCTTTCTACCCATTTATAAATCTTTATCTTAAAAACCTACACTTAATTTCATTACAGTTCTGTGGGCATGGTTACAAGTACATTTAACTTTCTCTTATAGATTAGGTATTTCTTCTAGAGTCCTTCCTTTATAAACTTAAGTTTTGTTTCTTACTGAACTATCACTTACTCAGTTTCCAAGTGATTTTCCTATTCAGGGCTGCCATAACCATCAGCGTAACGGCGTAGACTAGGAGGCGGGCGGTTGCTCATCCTTGGAATGCATCAATTTACTTGAGATTCACTCTCCCATAGGCACTGCACTGTTGAGTTGAATAAGGGTCCTTTTCTTACGGCATTCTCCAGGATTCTCCTTGGGCACTCTTCTTCCTTCGCTATGAATTTTGTTGGCTTCTCCACTGCTGTAGTATACATTGGCTACTGCAGAATATTCTTTCTTCCACATGGACACATTTCTTTTCCCAACTTTAGGCTTACGAAATTTCTCACAAAGAAAATTTCCTTCCCATTCCTAAACCATCTCCCCAAACTCAGCAACGACTCTGCCCCACGACTGTCTTCCTCTACGCACTTCCAAAGACTACTTCGCCATCTCCCCCAAACTCAGCAACGACTCTGCCACCCGACTGTCTTCCTCTACGCACTTCCAAAGACTACTTCACCGTCTCCCCCCAAACTCAGCAACGACTCTGCCCCAAACTCAGCAACGACTCTGCCCCACGACTGTCTTCCTCTACGCCCTTCCAAAAACTACTTCACCATCTCCCCCCAAACTCAGCAACGACTCTGCCCCACGACTGTCTTCCTCTACCCACTTTCAAAGACTCCCTCAAAAAAAAAAACTTATCCTTCTCCTCACTCTGAATTTCAAAATTTCCTGCGCTTTTTCGTTCAGACCAATCGCTGACCAATACATCCCTTCCCCTGTGATTCCCATTCGTCTCCTATACTCTTCGTGGGCGTGTTTTCCATCATTTTTAGAGAGGGCTACTTGTTTCCAGCAATTCCTAGAATTTTTTAGAAAGGCAACTGGAAATTCCTGTAATTTTGGAGTTTCTAGATCGTCTTTGTGTTTGCCCAGCTACGCCCTGTATTGGCCTTGATACACCTGTCGTTAATTGCCCCCGTGAAATTTTAAAGTGTGCACTTAAATATCATGAATACCTCCATTACTGAGCTCCATCTCTATCTTATTTATTTTTGTTTCAGCTCATTGTTCTTTAGGGCGAAATGTTAACTCTGATCTGAGCTCATTAACTATGGTCTGCTTCATTAGTGTTTCCTATTGTATCGCGTGTTCGAAACGCTTCCCCCCCGTTGCTACGTTAATCTTCCTCTAGCTTAAGGTAATAGTCCAAAGAGCACAATTAAACCTTGACTTATCTGAACTATCCTACACACTTTCAGTTATTAGGTTTTGACCATATATATTTCAAATTGGTTGTCTGTATTAATTTTTTTTAATAATATTTCAATATCAATAACCCTCAAATTTTTTTAATTTTTTTTTTTATATCAGTTGTAAGGACAGGTCCTTACACCAGCAGTTCGAATTCACTCATTTTATTGACGACACTTCTGATATTACTGTATAAACAATTAAGACTTAGTGTTCTTGCATAATGTATAAAGGTCCCTGCTATTATTTAGGAAAGGGATATCTATTACCTTCCTAAATATTACTATCGATCCAACTGCTGACCCAAAGAACGAAAAAGAAATTCTGGAATCTTCTCACCAGTTGGTGGAAATCCAGTGATCCTTGTTTACTAAAGGTATTGTTACCACGTCATTTATACCTGACATTTCATTTACCTGTTCCAACATCGTACAGAAATGGTTCTTCCCCAGTCTCTGCACATTATACTTAATAACAGGCCATGGATCATTGAATGTGAAGAGTAGACTTTCGGCAACAAATCTCCACTACATCTCATCATTTTGTTCCTGGAAATGAACACGATTTAATTGTAGATAAGGAAACTTTTGAAATCTCCCAAGATATGCAAAAGAAATCTTGAACAGACGGCGCCAGCTAACTGGCTTCCCAATACTGATAGCAGTATCAGGATATCCGCCTTATAACTCAATTGTAATTTTCTTATGATTTAGTTTTCTCGAACAGAACTTATTGATTAACCTTCATGTTTTTACCCTACTTAGTCAAGTACCTACCATCGTTGACGTATACTGTATACATTTTTCCCTTCTCCATGTGATTCTGTCATCAACACAACTGAATCTTCTGTTTTGCCATGTGTCGTCCTGGCCACGTCTACCTGAAATTTTATTATACAGCAACTGCTACCAGGCTTTGCCTCCCGATTTCTCCGACTAGACTGCTGATTGCAACCTCCTGACTAAGCTACATGACGACTGCTGAATAAAACTTATCTGTTGTTCCGTATTCACTTCTTTTAGCAGTATTGCCTTTTCTTTTCACTTTCTGTCAATTTTTTTTTTATTTGTACATATTTATTATTGACATTTGTATTGATTGATTTATTGTAAACTCTACTGACCTGGTGGTCGTGCCAGAGTATAAACAAAAACATTATTATTATACCTTTGCTACCAACTATCTCACACCATACAGATTCTATACTAGCATGCGAAACGTCTGAATCCGGGAAAGCTTTCGTCGCGCTCAGGCTGCTTTTGATAAGAAGCATGACCCCAGCACCCCCCTCTATCTTCCCTGTCCTTCCAAAATATATTGTATGTCATTTGTATTTTGTATCATTTTATTTACTTTTATTTATTTACCTTTTCCCACCGGTTTGGGGCCCAGTGGTACGGGATTTGCTGGCATCCACTGGAATTGGTTTTTCCTCCAGTGGATACGGGATTATTACCTGCCACTTTCTTTTGACAGTAACAGTACGCGTATTGTTGTGGCCCGCCTCCTCGTGGCGTGGACGGATACTAGAGAGCAGCCATCCAGTTGATCGCTGCTCTCTAGTAGCTAAGTGGCCACAAAAACAACAAAACAACAGAAGACACACACTTTGCAGATATAACACCATACTCATATTTGGTCTTTTTTTTTTTTTTTTTACAGAGTGTATTCATCACAATGTACAGTATCAGCCTAGTACTGTACACACAATTTATAGACATGACAGACAGCGCTAATGCATACTTTAAATAAATATTCTTTCAAACCCGTGGGCTATGAAGCTATCGTAAATGGGTCCTAAAAGGTTATGGTTGGTTTAAAATATTTTTATTATATACAGTATTTTAATGACTAAAATATACAAATAACTAACCCTTTACTTTTGTATTTCTGGATTTATGATTTATAGGTAGGCCGTGAGAAACTTCTTGGAGTTTCAAGTGGACTGCGTAATTAAGAAAGGCTTCATCATCTTTGTTTCTGTTCTTGGTGGCCCAAGACTCTCGTCCAAACCCACCTGGAATTATAGTCAAACATGTACTCTGTGAATATTACAGGTGGCCTGAACATTATATTCAGGACCTGACCACCAGGAAGCAGTCACACCTGGGCAGCTGCTTCCTGGCGCCCGTCCCAGGCACATTTTCCAACCTGGGTCTACTAAAGCTCTTATTGTGCGAATTGGAAAAAGAAAGGCTGAAAAATGAGCCTCTAAACGATTAGTCCACAATGAGATGAATCGATCTTAAGGAGAGCTCTCGCAGTAGCACAGTTGATATAATCGCCATCTACCCCATACAGGGTAGAAAAGGACTGAACTCAAATCCCGTCAATGACAAGAGGAATTTTTATGGGCTTTTTTTCACAATGTGGCTGGGTTAGCCAGTCTCAGGAGAGGGTTGTATGGTTTTCCTTTTATAAACTTGGGTTTTTCGTCCGGCAAACAAGCAAACCGATCATAGAACATAAGCAGTTTACAAATACTGTATACACACCTCATAGCCTTAGTTTCTTTGACTTAACACAATGCATGCTTTCAAGAGTAGGCTTTAAGTGGGATGTAGTATTGAGTTTGTTTATAAGAAATGATATATGATACATAGTGGTATTCATTGGATAAATTCTGCTTCTATAAAAGACTAAAAAACTAGGTCAAGGAGACAAATATGTAATTTCAATAATAATAAATTAATATGCATAAGTATTACATATTTATTAATAATTTCTTAAAAGAACTTTTGGTTTGACAACTTGTAAAACCAGTTAAAAAGAAACAAAAATTCGAAAAGTCAGGTAGTTTCGCGTTTGTTATTTTGAATGAAGTCATTATATCTTATTCAGGCCTTTACCCCTGCTTGAAATTTCTTCAGGTGCAAAAATTCTCGAACCTTAAAGCTTAAGGTTTAAAAATAATCGTTCGGAGAATACTCGTCAATTTGAAGAATATTCTTTAGTTATTATCATTCTGAAAACCTCATAAAGTCATCACTTAGCGGTGGAAGGAAACAGCGACTAGAGGCAGATGAAATCATAAAGAAACAGGAAGAGTAAGAGGAAGGTGAAAAATTTAAACAGAAAAACTATGGCGTTGGTATGTCATAAGTTTGTGTACGAAAGAAAAAGGAGGGAGTAGACTTTCCTTATTTAGACATGGTACTGAGGGAAGAACGCTATTTTTAGTAGGATGCCCTTCAATAATAAAGCCAAGAAGGATGATACAGAAAGCCCTGCGACATACAGTACAAAAGCAGAAAATATTAGCACAAAGCACAGAAATTTTACTGTTACAAGTAGTGAAATTTTTACAACCAGAGCAGCATATAGACAAAAAAAAAAAAAAAAAAAAACTACTCCCAATCCAAATATCTAATACATACAGTGGCGGACAAAAAAATTGCATAACATGTGAATTTTGCAAATAATGTGATTTGCGCTGCATCGTGGGTTGCAGAAATGTTCGAAATGCATTTGTTAGAGGGGATATATATCTCTGTGAATGAAATCCAATAAAAAGACTCCACCTGATATACCTAATTGCCATAAATATCTTCCCAAAAGAAGATATTTATGGCAATTAATGGAAATATAAGAAATCATGCAAATGGCAATCATGGCAACCATTTTATATTTTATTGCATTTACGTGTACAAACTGGAATGAAAAGTTAACGTAATAGTATTATGTACTGTAAATCAGCAAAATAAGTTCTCAATATTTTGTTGTTCCTCCTCCTCGAGTTGCAATTACAGCCTTGCAACGATCTGGCATAGAGTTAATCAACTTCTGGATATACGGTTGCCCAATTTCGTGGTACCACACCCTTACAATTCTCTCCTGCAGCTGAATCTTATTTGTTTGCTTTTTCTGAGCAATTTTAGACGACATTATGTACCAGCAATTTTCAATAGGGTTCAAATCTGCACTATTGCCGGGCCAGTCCAACACTGTAATGCCAGCATTTCTGAGGTATGACTGCACCTTAAGGGAGAAAAATGAGGGAAAACATTGGTGTATGTTTGACAAGAAGACAAACTCATCATTAAATCTAAATGGCATAAAACTTACCAATTTTGCTGTGTGGCAAGGTGCTGAGTCCTGTTGAAAAATGCAATTTTGGACGTCTGTGTGATGATCCCTAATAACGGATTTCAGGCACTCAAAGGTAGCAGTGTAGGTTTCTGCATTCACCGTTCCGTTAATAAACTTAATTCGCCCCACCTATTTGCTTGTTATGCATCCCCAGACCATCTGACCGGCGGGGAACTTTACAGTCGGTATTATGCAGTCAGGATGGTATGCCACCGATTTTCGTCTTCTGGCTTATCGCTTCCCATCCGAGCCATGCAGGTTGAATTTCTATTCGTGAGAAAAGTTGACGGTGTCCCATTGATCTTTTGTCCATGAAACATGCGTTTTTAGTCCAAGCAAGTCGCTTCTTTCTCATTTGTTGGGTCAACAAAGGCTATGCATTCGTAATCGCCATAACCATGGCGATTACGAAAGCATAGCTGTTTCAAATATCGATCTTGGGAAGGCGTAGTCACACTCTCTTACGAGCTGAACCAGGTCTTCTCTCCACGTCACCGATTTCACGTTTTAATTTCCGCACCCCGGATGCTGTTGACTGGTGGCAGCCTATTTTCTCAGCGATAGCACGCCTAGAAAGCCCTTTCTTGAACAGAGCAACAGCTACACTTTTTTTTTCTTGGTGTCAACTGAACATATGGAGCCATGCTTACACCTCCGCAAAACAGGATACTAATGAGCGTGCATACCCTTCCAACGCCTTATTTATAGAAAAGGCTGATGCAATACCTTGCAATTATTGTCTGATGCAATAGAAGCGTTATCTGATGCAATACCGTTGCTTTGCAACAAACAAAATGACTGACTGTATTCAAACAATATCTTATACGTTTCACTACAAATGTTACTTTTTTTAAGGTGATGCAGTTTTTTTTGTCCGCCACTGTATCTGCGAAAAGATCTAAACTTCCCAAACACTTGCTCGTTCATTTCCCAGATATACGTGGTCTCAGTTCCAATCTCAATGCTACACATTTCCACTTAGCCACTTGATTTTTCTGACAGAATCCCAGTTATCGACTGGTTTCAACCACTGCTCATCTCATTTGTTTTAATCATTCGCTGTATGATTTCTCTCGCTTCAAGGGTGGTACTTGTGCATATGTCCGCGCTGATATTCCCTGTAGGAGACTTATTAATTTGGCATCTCTTTTTTTCGATCTTCTCGGGCTTAAAATATATCTACCCCATTCTGTCAAATGCATCTGTTGCCTCTATCGTATTCCCAACTTGGAATTCTTTGACTTCCTCTTCTTGAAACTTGACTTTATCCAGTCCAACTTTCCTATCAGAGAGATGATTTTAATGTTCACAACTGAAGTTGGCTTTCGTTTTCTAGTCACACGGATCCAACTGGTCGACATGCTGATGCCTTTGCAATTACTAATAATCTCGCGCAGGTCGTTCTTTACTTACCAGAATACCAGAAATCTTAACACACAGCCAACACTCCTGATTTTTTTTTCTCGCAAACAACCCTTCCAAGTACACGGCTCGAAGTGCACATCAGATCACAACTTAGTGATGGTCTCTTCCCCAAGAGCCTTTCGCTCGTGCCCATTCTCAACCTCATGTTGTTTGGCATTATAAAAATGCAAAATGGAATGATATGCAAGATTTCTATTATTTTCCTTGATTTAAATCTTATTTTGCCAACATTTGCCCAGATTGTGTCAGTAAAATTATTCTTGTAGGGATGGAATCCTTTATTCCCCACTACACCTGAAAATCTCATCCTTTCTCTAAACCGTGTTTTTCAAGTAAATGCGCTAACGCTGTTCAAGTTAAGAATGTTGCATATTACAATTGGCTTGCATTCAGATCTACAGTTCATTTTCTACCTATACCAAAACTCGCAACAACCGTAAAGCAGTTATTAATCAGTCCAAACTAGATTTTGGACAGGCTATGTATGAGTAGAAAACTTGTTCTTGTCCAAATGGTAATTGAGCATTCTGTTCTTTTGCCCATTTTTTAGCCGCAAATTTTGCCCATCTCTACTCTCACCTGTCAAAACTGGATGGTTCTGTTACTACTTTAGCTAAAAATCAAGCTGACCTGCTAGCATCCTACTTTTCCTCTAACTGGCGCATTGATGATCTTGGTAAACCACCTTCTACCATTCCCAGTACATTTTCAATGGCTTCTGTGGCTTTCTGGAAAAGGGTGCTAGAAATATTTTGAACAGTCTTGTTGCAGAAGGCACCAGGTCCTGATTGTATTTCTCCATTTGTTCTCAAAATCTGTGCTCCTGAACTTACTTTTTTTCTGTATCGCCTTTTTTCGCTTTCTCATTCTACAGGTGTTTTCCCTTCTGCTTGGTAATTTGCTCATATCCAGGCAATTCCTAAAAATGGTGACAAATCCTTAGATCCAGTTATCGTTCCATTGCACTTCTACTATTTCTAAAGTAATCGAGAAATCCATCAACCTCCAATTCCTAAACTACCTACAAACCTTCCATTTGATCAATGATCAGTGTGGATTCCGTCAGTGTCAATCAGGGCTCACAGTACCGGTCAAAATCTTAATACCGGTATTTCGGTATTTTTAATTTATGAAACCGGGATACCGGTATTCCAAAAAAAAAACATTTTTCACAATAAATTGTGATGACAATTAGGTGCAATAAAGTAAAGAAAAAACAAGTAATTACTTGAATTCACATTTTAAATCAAACTTTTATTACAATAATAAATATTCTAGCAAAAATGATTAAACATACAGTTATTCTAAAAACAAAAAATAAGCATCCACACTACCTGTCCGAATAACGTGAGCTCTTGAGAAACTCAATAACGTTAAAATTTAAACTGGATCTAATTTTGGTACATATTTAATTAGCGGCAGAAGAGGTCTTTTTGGATTCTTTGCTGGTTGGTGCTTTGTACTTGGATAGTTGTAGACGAGTTGCAGTTTAACTCCCCCCCCCCTTATTCCCTCATCTTCAAAAAATCTTATTTCCTTTTTATCAAAAATAAAAAATATTTCCTCTTTGACTTTTTATGGCACTATATCCATATTAAGGAAAGAAAGGGACTGGCGGTTATGCTTGGTGAGGAAATCAAATCTAAGTTGTGGGGTGGGGATTATTTATTTATTTATTAATTTTTATTTCCCTGTAACTTAGTATCGCTGTCAGTGGCCATTGTTATGATTTTCGTACAGCAGCTCCCCTCAAGCACTAAGCCCCACAAGCTACCTGACTCCGTTAAAAAATGAGAATTTCCAGGTGCTGAGAGATATTCCGCCCCCCCCCCACACGAATATATATATCATATTATATGTGAGCTGTCGGTTTCTCAAGAGCAATGACACAAATATAAAACAAAAGTCATTTTTCATACAAATCTACTTACAATACATAACTGGTGTTCATTTACATCTAATCTATTCATTTTTCTCATTTAATCTGTTAATACATGCTATCATTTCCATAAAATTTCTCTCAATTAACAATCGCAACTCTCTCTACAGCTCAAACACTAAACTAATTCAATCTTAATCACTTACTCATATTTCTCTTAAATCATCAATGTCAATTCTCTTCACAACAGCAATCCATAAGTTTGTTGTTCGTTTGTTATTTGGTTTTTAGGAGCATTAGCAACTAAGGCCATATTGCTCCGGGGATATGCGGTGGTCATTCCCTGACCTTTCCGCATCCTCCGTATTTGGTGGTCACGGGCTCGAAAGCCGGTCTAATCAAGAAGCGTGTGCTATGCACTGCTGCTCCTGCCCACCTGGCTACGGAGGCGCCCAATCCATAAGTAGCTAACATTAGCATTAAGCTAACAATTCCATGTAATCTCTCTTAATTTAACAATATCAATTTTCTTCACAACTTCAACCAATAAACCAACTCAATACTAAGCATTTCCTTATTTCTCGTGTTTCTTCAACTTTAGCCTTACTCTAAAATAATCTCCTACTTTGTCTTAAACGCAGAGAGGATAGAGTTGGTGGTGGCTAAGAGATTAGTTACCGTGGATCTATGAGGAAGAGATTAGTAGATTTGATTAGGCTGATGTGGAAGAAGTTGTTTAGTAAGAACGGGGAGAAGTACGTTCTCTAGGAGTTTTAGAAGACTTGAGGTGTTGGAGATTGGCTGGTAGGAGATTGAATTTTAGGTATAGGCTTCACAAGGTAGATGTTCCACTGCTGGAGAAAGAAATGACTTGACAAAATAGCGTTAAAAATAGTTAGAGGGGGACCCAAAATGTATGGGCTAGGACATTTAACAATGAATTGAGGTATTCCATCTGCACCTACCTTAGCAGAAGCCAGTGTAGAATTTATGGCAGCAATAAGCTGTTCCCTGGAGATTGATACTACAGTGTGTCAGGTGGGATTCCAGGTGTTGGTGTCTGAAGATCAGCACATTGTTCCGAGTTCGAGGAAAATCTAGATATGAAGTCTAGCCACTGGTCAGGTTCAAGATTTAGGGAGAAATCAGAAGGCCGCTCAAAGTAGGGGTTTTTTCCTCTACGATGGGTAGTGTCCATATAATTCTTAATTGCTTGAGATTTCAGCTTGTTGAATGTTGCACAGGCTCTAGAGTAAGCTATCCTTGTCTCGAACACTTTGCAACTGTTTCAATCTGAAGCTCATATTAAGATGGGGAGTTCACCATGCTCTGGATTGAGGCATATCTCTTTGATGCTGCAAATGTCGCAATCGTCTTAAGCCAATTAGTAAGCAAATTCACTGCAATTTCAAGATCACAGTTTTCTAGGACTGACCACGGGATGGCAGAGGCAGCCTCAGCACATTTAGCAATGCTCAAAAATCTGGGACTAACTATTATTCTGGTATTAGTTGAATTCACTTCACAACATTGAAGTTTGAAGCAGGTATGTGTAAAAGAACAATAATTGGCTCGTGGTCCGAATTAAAATAAGTCTCTGGCAAGGAAAGGAGGCAAGGATGAGATCCAGTTGGTTGTTACCTCTGGTCGGAAGGTCGTTGATCATTTGTAACCCTCTACAAGATAGGTTTGGTAGGAGCATTTGCTGAGGGTTAGCTAGCTGGGGAGGAAGGTTAAAGTCTCCACAGACAAAGTGCAAGGCTGAAAGATGAAGCTGTTAATGATCCAGTTTGATATTTCATTGATGGCATCATATGAAGGTGCTGGGGGTATATATTTATAGCAATTATGTCTATGAGGACGCTATGGCAGCTGAGAGTAACAGCAAGAGCTTCATATGCTGGTGTTTCGCTAGAAACTTGATGAACAAGTGAGATCTGTGGGCTCTTAAAGAAAATGGCAACACCGCCTCCTTTTTGGCCAACTCCATCAGTAAACGCTGATTTATACCCAGCTAGAGTACAAGATATAAAAAATTCTTGGTCTTTATCAAGCCAGGTCTCTGCGATACAGAGATCACTAGCGAGCAGAATTTGACCAATGGTATCCAGTTTGTTGCGGCAGCTTCTGACATTCTGGTAAAAGACTCTGATTGTACAATTTTTATGGATCTTTTTAAGGCAGGTGTCGCTAGTATTTTTATTCAAGGTAGGCTTTCGAGTTTGTCGATTCGTGACCCACGTTGGGATGAGCATTTCCGAACTGTTTATCATTGGTAATTGAAGGCTGATGGTACCAATTTGATGATGCTGATGTTTGTCACCACTTGTATAATTTTGAATTATGCTACGCACATTTTGAGAAATTACCCGGAATGTCGGGCATTCATGCTTGTCCTCTTGCAGCATTGATTTCTATCGAGGAGGGTAAATTAGTTGAGGTTGTTGATGGGGCTCTTTTTCCCAGAAAAGGGTCTAATATATATACCCTTGGGGCCAGGAGGCTGATCTACAACCTTTTGGTTAGACAGCGGGTGAACACATTATAAGGAAGGAGGCAGCATAGCGTGTTTGCTGGCTTTTAAGCCATTTAACCTGAACTAAGAAGTTATGTTCCTCGTTAAACATTCCCCTTATAGATTCGGGAGATGTTCTAGGTCCAAATCTGGAGGCGAAAACCTTGGCTCTGGTGGAAACTACGGAGATATTATATTTCTCAGTGTCAGATGAGGTTTGGAGGCTGTTACTTGGTGGGGTAAGGAGATCTGGTTATGAATATTAGCGTGATGGGGAAGGCAATCAATATTGGTATCTCGAAGGCATCCAGAGGAATTTGAGGCAAGGTTGGCTGTGGTAATGAGGGAATTTTATATATCTTCAGATGGAACGTAAGTGTCGCTAGAAGGGCTGTTGACATATGCCACGTCATATGCCAATATAGGCATATGACGTAGGCAGAGCTTGATGGGCGTTAATTGAATTATTGTTTAATTCTTGGGCTTGTATGGAGTGTTTGTTATTTTCTGGTGGGTTCTCTGGTTGGGATACTTCTTCACAAGATTGCAGTTGTGGTTGGTCACCAACCTTCTGTTGAGTGCATGACTGGGCCCTGCTAATGTGCTCAGTCGGAGTGTCTGCAGATCTATCTACTAATTGTCTCGAGTGAATTTGAGTGTGGGAGCCAGGCTTTATAATGCTAGGAGGTTTGACAGGATGAGTAGTTTTTGTCCGTTTAGGTATTATTGGTGGCTGAGATGTCAGCTTGCCATTTTGGCTCACCAAAGAGCAGAGTTCGGAGTGCATATGAGTGATATGTTTATTTTGGTTCCTCAGCAAGTAAACTTCATCCTTCGGATCCTCAATTTGGGACCTCAACTGGTAAATTAGGAGGATCAAGAAAACTACGCTGTCTCGCTGTAGAGGGGTCGAAATTGTAGCTTCGGCATTAATTCTTGGAGAATCATCTTCACCTTGAAAAGTACTTGTGAATAGTGTCTGGTTTGAAATGGAAAATACGTTAACGATCGAGGCACAGTTTTGATCAATAGTTTTCGATGGAGAATTGGACTGATTAGCGCTGCATATTTTTTTTGTGGTTGGCAATACCGTCAGGTGATGTTCCGTTGCCCACTGTTTCGTCACATGCGATGGTCATGAGTAAAGGTTCAGGCAAACCAGTGTTTGAATGTGAATGAGATCGGTGAACATCTGGTCGATAAGGTTAGTTTCAGTCCGGGACAGAGGAAGTTCAGATATTTCAGCGTCTTCTCCAAGGCATTTGTCCCATGCGAACCTTCTCCGACGTAGTTTAGAAAGATGTGTGATGTCTGTTTTGACTGAGTGGGCACAAAAGGTTAATTTGCATACATGACATCGAATGGTTGGTTCCTTCCCGTCTCGGCAGGCGGATTGTTACAAGTTATTCTGTTTCTGTGACATACCTGATTTCGGGTCTTTAAATCACTTGGAAGCAGTAAACAACGTTCAGCTTTAAGAGTTAGTCTTCAATTCCGCGTACTGTAGTTTGTTTGCTCTGGCACTAATAAGCTTGAAGCTTTTATATTTACATTTCCAAAGAGATTACTGAGAGAACACCAGAAAGCATAAATAGTTGGGACAGGTATGCTAAGCATAAAAGACAGAAGACAGGAGGATTTCCTAGGGGAACTCAGTAATGGATGCTTTGTGACTCGGTCAAGGTTGACTCATTGTCACTTTAAGCCTTTAGGGTAGTGCGTTTGCTAGATTCATGAGGGCTAAAGCGCTATGCATACATCGTAATGAAGGACTTTAAACGTGAGCAGGAATAATTAAAAAATCAGAAATACCTGTTTATCATATCACGAAGATGATACCACATCAAGCTTGAGCAGAGGAAGAGGAATTCACTGGTGGGCGAATCATTTTATAACGTTAAGTATAACTATCTAAAACTAAATTAATATCAGGAGCATAAACGAACACCGTATGCTACAAATCGTGCATGTTTATTTGTTCCAAAAGATCATTTTCTATTGAAATTATTGCGAAATTAGAGATTCGTTGTTGAGACATCGTCAATCGTAAATAATTTTTGATTAATTTTAATTTTGAAAAACTCCGTTCACCCGAGGTAACTGAAACTGGTAAAGTTAGAAAAATTCTTAATGCATCTGCTACATTTGGAAAAGTATCTGTAAAATAGTTTTTAAAAATATATTGTAAAACTTCAAATGGAGTAACATTGTCTTTAATATAAATTTGAAGTACTCTAAGGCCTTCAGATAATGCTAAACCATCAATATCGTCCTCATTACATCAATGTCACTTAACTTAATATGTAAATCTTTGCAACGATTTAATAAATCGTCATCTGACCATTTTGTCATCTGAAAATTCAGATGACAAATCATCTGAAAATTCAGATGACAAATCATCTGAAAATTCAGAAATGTTATACAGCATTTTAAATATTTCTACATGTTCTTTCATATTTGTAAACCTTTCAGTTAATCAGAAAATTGTGTCCATAATTTGAAAGAAAAAATTAATTTTGAAATTTTATAGCGGATCCCGAATAGCTTCATCTCTACTTTCATAATCGAAATGACTCAATTTTTTCAATCTTTTCCTTACGTCTGGAAATGACGCTTCAATGCCAATGATAGTAGCCATATTATTAGCCGAATCGAGAATTGTCTATTTTCTTAAAAATATTCCGTGATATTTTGTATACATTCAAGAGCTTCGTGTGTATCAGAATCCTTTTTTTTTTTTGAGCATTTTACTTACCAGACTATATTTAAAATATCTTGCCCAATTATAACTGAACTTTGTTCAGTTATAATTGGTTATAATCTTATAAAATATTATTTTTAAGGCTATTGATTTAACGTTTCTTTGTATCCATATCTTTATTTTCGTCTTCAATGATTATAGTAAAATCATAGCAAAATATTTAGTTTCTCTAGTCATTTCTAGTATTTTTTCCTTCAATATTTTGTGAAATTATTTCAATAATTTCATTTTGTATTTGATCACCCAAATAATGCACGATATTTTTCCATTCAGATTTCTGAATATGGGGAATATGTTCTGCCATAACTGAATAAAATTTAGCAATTGTTTCGGTGAGTTTTAAAAAATTACCTTTGTCATTTTCATATATAATTCTTTTGAAGATCCCCTGAACGCTGTACATTGCCTTGCTAAAAATAGTATCATACACACTAGGGGTGGCCAACAAGTCGATCGCGGCTTTAATTTTGTTTGATCACGACGAATTTTAAATATACTGTACAGTCATCCCTCGATTTGCGCGGTCAGGTATACTACCAAAATTTTATATTGCGCAGAGGGTTTCGCTACCTGCGCATTATTATTATTATTTTTTTTTTAACGAAGCTTCAAAAATAGGAATGAAGAGTTGATTTTGAAATTTTATTTTTGTTTTTTTTTTTGCATGATTGAAGATTTCATTGCAAGAGAAACACATTTCACCGTTATAACGTAAAATACCACAGAATTCCAGCTGTAGAATTATTGCAAATGCAATAAGATTGAGTTTACTACCCGTTTATAATTAGAAAATTGCAAATTGTTTTATGGTCGTGACCTCCAGAAATAGCTTTAGAGAAATATCACATAGGCATTCAAAACTGATTCTTATAAGGATATAACCAAACAGAGTAAAAACCGGTGGTCTGTTTGTCCGGTTATTTTAGAAACAACTTCCTCATTCGGGAATCCTCTTCATCGATTATCTTACGTTAGCTGTTCAGACAGAATATTTTTCTGGTTCGCGCAACTTAAAGTGTTTTAATCGATAAGCATTGCTTTTGCTGCTTTAATAACTGGACAGTACTTATATGTTAATTTAATACATTTTGATTTAAAATGAATACTACGAAAAAGAGTAAAACGTATCATTTTCATCAAGAGTGGGAACTAGAATACTTTTTTTGTAATGGTGAAAGAAAAATGTTGCTGTTTGATTTGCAATGCTTCCGTGGCTATACCCAAAAAAGGAAATTTAGAAGGGCACTTCAACGCACTCCATGGTAAATACCAATCGGCTTTTCCGCTGAATAGTGAGCTTAGAAAAAATAAATTAGAAGAACTTAAATCTAGATTAATCGCGCAACAAAATTTCTTCATGACATCTAATTTACAATCTAAAGCAAAAAAAAAAAAAAAAATGTAGCATCATTTAAAGTGAGTCATCTTCTTGCAAAAAAATAAATTCAAATCATTTTCTGATGGCCAATTCATCAAATACGCATTTTTAGAAATAACAGATTCTCTTTTTGAAAATTTTAAGAACAAAAATGAAATTAAAAGTGCCCTTCAAGATCTACAATTATCTCGAAATACTGTGATGCGACGCATCGAAAAAATGAGTAAAAATGTGAACAATTGCGTGATCATATTGCTAATTGTTTGTCCTTTTCTTTACAACTGGATGAATCTACAGACGTCAGTGATACAGCTAAATTGCTCGTTTTTGTTGGTATGTTTTTCGATGATTCTGCCACTAGAGAAGAACTGCTGGGTATGGTTTCGTTAAAAGAAAGAACTAGAGGTCTTGATATCTTTAACTCATTCAAACATTTTATTGAAAAAATTAAATTAAATTACCACTATTTAAGCTCGTATTAGTAACAACAGATGGAGCTAAAGCAATGACGGGGCATCTTAACGGATTCATCGCATTGTGCCAAAAGGATGATGAATTCCCAGATTTTTCGAGTTACCACTGTATCATCCACCAACAAGTGCTAGCCAGCAAAAAATTATATACTAAAAGTGTTATGGACATCGCTTTCGAAATCGTGAATTCCATTTGAGGACAATCTCTTCAAAAGAGACTTTTTAAAATGCAACTCGATGAAAAAGAACCAGATCTGATATTACACACAGACGTGAGTGGTTGAGTCGGAGTAAGTTTCTACAGAGATTACGAAATTTGCTGAATGAAATTAAAAAAATTGTTGATCAAAGGGGAGATGATTGTCAGCAGCTACAAGATACGGCGTGGTTGTGTGTTTTGGCTTTTTTGGCAGATTTTACCAGTAAAATCTGGCAAAATTTATAAATAAAAAAAAAAATTTTAATTTATAAACTACTTTTAAAATTTATAAACAACATTTTTCGATATGAGTTGATTAACTTTTTTAACCTTGTGCAATGAAATTTTTGAGATGGTAGCATTTTGAAGGAAAAAAGTAGATCGCATCACAAATTAAGTTGGCCACCCCTGATATACACTGTATCCAGTGGAGGCTTGTGACTCTGATGTTTGGGGGTGCTGCGTCTTAAAGTTACATTAAATTGCCTTGATTATAAGACATGTAGACATACACAGTAATAATAATAAGCAAGTTTAAAATACTACAAAACATTAACTAGACATTTAACATTAACAGACTTGAACTTTTATTTAAAACCAAAATCCAATCTTCGGTTTTTATTTGTTCAAAAATGGATTAATAACTTTTTCATTCAAGTTTGGTGCACTGTTGACCAAACTTTTCTCTACTGAAAGCATTGCTTCAGCATTTAGCCTTTCCTGATTCATAGTGCTTCTTAAAAATGTTTTTATTCTTTTTAATGTCGAATGGCAGCGTTCGGGCTCTGAAGTAGTCATCAGAATGGTCAAAAGAACTTTTATGAATATTGTAAGTTCACCAAGAACTTCAGCTAGATTATTTTCTGAGATAAATTTCAGCAAGTCAGTTAATTTGCAATAATTGTGTAGATCATGTCTGCTATAGAAAACTTGTAATTCCGTAAGAAGTTTTTTCTTTCAATCATGTGATATGCCTCAGTAGTCTCCCATACCATGGGCATTTTCGTACGAAAATAACAAAGTTCTCATTGTTAAACAATTTAGCAGCAATTAATGGCTTTGTAAAAGCAATGACAATTTTGTAAAAGCAAAGACATCTCTCACCTATGTCAACAATTATATAGTCGCATACTTGCTTCACTTCAATCATGAGTGTTTTTAAAGGATTTTCACTATACATTGAATTCTTGATTTTTAGAATGGAATTCTTAAAGTTTCCTATATATTCATGTATTTTAACTGCCTCAATTTCGCGAGATTGAATTTGATTATTAATAACTTCCACGTGAGGCATTATCTGATGGAAAAGTTCTAACCAGAACTTCAATTTTTCATTACTCAAGATGTGCAAAATTCCAGTTGCTTCTGAAGTAGTTTTATCTGCGTTTGCTGTCGCCTGTAGTTCCTCCATGCACTTTTTTAAGGATTCAAATATTTCATAAACGCTGTTCACGGTGCGTATATTGAAGTCATATCTTGTAGGGGAAGGTCGGGCAACACGGCTGTCCATATGCTTTCTGAGAACAGAGAGACGTTGTGGTGATCTTGATAAAAATGTTGGTATCGACATGAGGTTCGAAAAGAATATTCTTGAATCTCGGGTACTACTTTCTGCATTTCTCATCATCAGATTCAGTTGGTGTGCATAGCAGTGAATAAAATGTGCATTTTTGTACGCTTCTTTTATTTTATCCTGAACTCCCCCTTTCTTGCCTTTCATGACACTGGCGCCATCAAATGTCTGAGCAACAAGTTTTGGAGTATTTCCTTCGAGGATTATGTCTAACTGATCTAGAATGCACTTCGATATTCCGTCTGCCATTTGGTTTTCCGGAGTGAAAATAACCCCCAAAAACGCTCAAAAACGTTTCCACAATTACCATTTGTATGTGTTCTGAAACATCTGTTGTGTCATCAGCCATGACAGCTACGAATGAAGCTTCTTTAATTTCTCTTTTTATTTCATTCCGGCATATTTGCAGCAAACAGTCAAGAATATCATTCTGAATAGTTTTTGAAATGCCTTTAAATGCTGCATTACTTTCTAAATGGTTCTTTAAATTGGAATCTAATGTACAGGCGAAATTTATTAATCCTCTGAATACTCCTGGATTTTTAGAATCGTCTTTTTCGTCATGTCCACGTAAAGGAATTTCAAACTGTCCACAAAATTTAATGCGGTCTATTATTTTAGATAATACCTCACGATTCTATGTAAATTTTCTGTTATGTTTGCAGATCGAATTCCGTAGGCCTCACTAAGCTATTCTTTAATATTTACGCTTCCTAAAAGCGATAGTGAAATCACATTATCAATATGTTTCTTCGAACTCTCACGTTTTAGAGGTTTTTTTTTTTTTCCCATTCTGTTTATGTTTGTAAAGCTACTTTTTGTACACGTTAAGTCACCTCCGAACAGTAAACATGGAAAACAAAACAATGCATTTTTAACTTCACAACCACAAAGCCAACTTTTCCTTTGGTACCATTCAGTTTTAAAACTGCAAATATATTTCTTATTATTACTTATTCCCCGCTGAGAAATTTGAATCTTTGGTGTGGGGCGGATTTGAATCTTTGGTGTCTATCTTGGAGAGATAATTGTAAAAAACTAAGTTGCTGAAGTTTATTCACTGTCACGCGATTTACTTCATGGGGAAACATGGAGGCCATGGTCGAACAAATTTCACAAAATTGTGTGTCGTAGAAATAATGTTTTACTTACACATCACCTCATAATATAACTTCAACTTACCAAGTTGAAGCTCAATTAGCAATTAAGCTGTAATCACATAATTATACTGCTGAACGTTGAGTATTGACTTAACACATATTATTTAGTTACTTAATGGGAATTCGGGCGAATAACAAAGAGACACCGACATTGTGGCTACACACCGAACATGGTCAACGATGAAACGCTTCGCAGTGACTTTGATTCGTTTCAGGTATAAAAATGTATATTGGCAAGTTGCCAATAGCAATCAACTACCAGATATTAATTGGAATGCAAAATGTGTCACTGCCTGACGCATAGTGAATTAAACTACGGTTAATTAAACTGTTATTATTATTTGGTTTTTTTTTTAGGAGCATTAGCAACTAAGGCCATATTGCCCCGGGATATGCGGTGGTCATTCCCTGACCTTCCCGCATCCTCCGTATTTGGTGGTGACGGGTTCGAACCCCGGTCTAATCAAGAAGCGTGTGCTACACACTGCTGCTCCTTCCCACATGGCTACGGAGGCGTCCTGTTAATTAAGCTTCAAAGTTGGAAATGATTTCGTGTTTTTATTTGTTTATTTTGTTTATTATTGAAATGATTACTGCAAATAGAGGATGCGCATACTATATGCGGGTTCTGTTAATAAAAATTTTATTGCGTTGCATTTTCTTCACAAAATTTCATATAACTCCGTTCACTGTATATATCTAGATTTAAATAGCTGGGGTGCAGCAGTGCCTATGGACGAGCCGCCCCTGACTGTATCTTATTCTGGCTGAACTACATAACATGGTATCTCCGTTGCGGGTGTGGCCGAAGAATGGAGTGATGGTTCGGTCTAGTTCTGCGATTGGCTTATTATTGGGAATGCGTAATTTACCTCATTTTGCGTTTTTGATTGCTTGATTGGATGCAAATTCGTTTCTGATTTTAGTGTCAAATGTGAAATTATCGTGATGCTCCGCTACATCGATTATTGCATGTTATTCCATTTGCAAAAGGATGGATGTAAGAGTGTAATTGAATCTGAATCTGATAGCGAAGTGTGAAGTGAATTTGAAGTGTGAATCTGATAGCTTCGGAATACAAGTGTTTTCAGTGTGGATGTTTGATGAGGTGTAGCAGCAGGAATGCGAGGGCTGATGAGGTGAGATTTTTTTTTTTTTTTTGTTTGCTTGTTTTCAAGCTGTTTCTTAATGATTTTATATTTTTTGCAGTAATTGTATGAGTTGTTAGTATCAACAGGGTGTGGGGACAGCATACCCTCAAAACAAAACAAAACAACACGAAAAAAAAAAATGAAAGAACGAAAAGGAGCATTTCTGTTGACGTGCACGGGCAAGTTGTTAATGCACATGAAATCGTCTAGTACTGTACGGGCGAGAAGGATCAGTGGTTGCATGTGATGTTAATTTTTGTCAGCTGTTTAAAAAAAAAAAAATCCGTTTTCCCGTTTCTTTTTCTTAATTTCTTCTAATTCGTGCTAAGTAGCACGAATTAAGATCTAGCACGAATTAAGATCCTAATTGACTCAATTGTCTGAAGCCCAGACGTGCGAAGAATGCGTTTCCAGTTGTCTCTCGTAATAGGTTCGTTATATGGAAAATTTCTTTGTTTTACTGAAACTATTTTAAATATCGTCAAATAGAAAATTTCGATGTGAAGAATTTGTTAAAGTCTTGAACACGTATATGTCAAAAAAAAAAAAAAAAAAATTGGCGCCCTCCTGAATGTCGCCCGTAAGCGATGCTTACCTCGTCTACGGTTGCGGCGGCCCGTGTGAGATACAGATCAAATACATTAATGCTGAAAGTATTTCCTTCTCATTCGTGTTACTTTACTAAACACAACAATTTCCAATTGTCGAAGCCATTTTAATATTTAGAAACAGTAGAGGGTTTAACTTTACTCTGTAATTTTGCTATACGCTATGGAAATGCCCTCATTTTAAACTCCCCCCCCCCGCTTTTTTCCCTTTATATATAAACACTATGTATCTGGTCAATGTTTAGTAACACTGCGATCATACTTTGTGCTTTTATTTATTAATAAATAAGCAAATATCCGCCGCACATAAAGAGAAAAAATAAAAGGACAATTACAGTAGAGAACTATAAATTTTAATTCGGATGGCACATAAAAGTAATCTCAGTTAAGCCAAGCTTCAGCACCAGGAAGACGTAAGGCCAGTTCAGCTCCAATAATGTTCGTGTCCAATAAGTAGGTCGTCAAGCAGGTGGCACAACAAACACAGCTAATAATACCTTGCAACATAAAAAGTATAAAAAACAAAGAAAAGAATCTGGAAGTCTGCTGGTAGATGAAACTAGACCGCTTGTCTAGTGTCGTGATTGCCGACCTGTATCGAGGGATGGGGCAGTTACATACCTTAGTAAAAGACAATGTAAAATAACTTCTTAGGAATAGGAGCCATTCCCTTTAAAACACATTCTTGTACGCGCATTTCAAAATAAAATCAGATACACCCTGGACAGTCTATGATCATAAGTCGGAACATAATGATTCAAAGACTAGTAAAACCAGATTATTAATACTATAATGACGATGCTTATGAAATTTCGTTAAGTTCCTGAAAAGCACCGCATTTGGAAAACTGCAGTTGGCAAAAATAAGCTCTCAGAGAAAACAAGGGGTTAGAGGAAAAAGCAATAAATAAAATCACAGTAAATTTCATTTTCGATTTATGCAATATAAAAACAATGAAATCTATTAAAAACAACATCTCAGAACAATTTTGTTGGCTGAGGCTTCGAAGAAGATCAAAACTTCTAGGTAGACCAATCCACTGGTCACAAAAAACCTTAAATCCCTTTTCACAGCCAAGAAAGAGACCTTCAGGATCTTACAAATGTCACCGGTCCACGATAACCCACAACAAATACAAAAAGGCAAGAGCAGTCTTCAGGCGTGCCAAGAGACAAGCACATCGACACACTCTTATGGAGAAGCTTGCCAGCCCAAAAAGAATCTTTACAAAGTCAGATAATGAAGATGCACTCTATATCGGGATACGCTCCGTGATTGGGCAGATTGCACCTTTCTCGGATTGGCTTCGACCTCATCTCCCCTCCCCAACGCTGTGATGTGACTTTATCATAGCAAATCAGCCTTACCAAGCAGGATGTTTACTGCATGCCGAATGAACATGCTGCCAAGCAAACGTACTGTCGGAACCGAAAGATTTCCTCTGGCTATGA
The DNA here is from genome assembly GCF_048544385.1 of Mastigoproctus giganteus. NCBI lineage: Eukaryota > Metazoa > Arthropoda > Arachnida > Uropygi > Thelyphonidae > Mastigoproctus > Mastigoproctus giganteus. The sequence continues at coordinate 128,286,228 of NC_143576.1, read as the reverse complement.
TAAAATCCTGCAATACATTATAATAGATCCCCTTCTACTCACCTTCAAAAGGATTCTTGCTTCTGCAACTATACCCTCAATCTGGAAACAGTATATCGCAAAAAACAACAGAAAAAATCCAATAAGGAATACACTGTAGAATCTCCATAGAATGCTATGCTAAAAGTCTTTGAGAGCCATTCTCAAAACACTACTTCGATCAGAGACCCGATCACTTCCACCTCAATAACTAGAAACTTCCTTGAACTCTTTTGCAGAATTCAATGTTCAATAGTGTATCCATTTTTTTTTTTTTTTTCCGAGGGGAACAAATGGATATACTTTTATGGATATTAAACAGCATATGACAGATTCTCCATCCCTCCCTACTCATAATCCTCAAGAATCACTTAAGAATTACAGGCCCCATACTCAAGCTTCTTAGACAGCTACTGACTGGAAGACAAATCCTAGTGATGGATAATGCAAATGTTTCGGGTTCACCATAAACAGAGGCATATCCGAAAGTGTTCTGTCAGCATCCCATTTTGCCGAGCCCTCAACCTCTTCATGTCGCTATACTTCCTATGCAGATGACCTCAATAACATCACAGTCCTACTAGATGGCGTTCTTGTCAACAAAGTTATGCATTACACCAAGTTAGAAGTCACCTGGGATAAACAACTCAAGTTTCTCCCACCACTTTGCACACACCAAGAAAAAGACCACAGCAGCACTCTGGATTTCAAAACAAGAACTTACCACTGTTTACCATCCGAGCTTCATAACGCAATATGTCTTGAGACGTATCTCCCTGGTTACATTCTATGCGTCTGTAGTTTGGTCTTCTGCATCGGCTACTCGACTCAAAAGTTTCCTTAGTATGGAAGACTGGACCTGCTAAACAGAAAACTTTACAGTCTCAAGAAGCACCCTTTATACCACCTTTAATTGGACATCCTCACCCCAGAAATCACTCATTATAATCAGGAAAAACACCTTCACCATCTAACTAAGAGTTAGATGTGTGCATGGCGAAATTACTGATATCAAGAACAGATGCACCAAACTTTCACGAAATTATTTCTCTTTCTCGAAGCCAGAGGACTGACGTGGTACTGAGGTCAAACCGCTAATACTGCAACTTTGAGAAGCTACGATTGTTCTCGTCCAATACGGTAAATCTTGTGAACTGGCTCGGAATAGATATTGAGCAACTGTGTTCCAAAAGGACCTACAGAAGTGCCATTTTTCATCAAAGTTACCTACAGGAGCCCGTCAAGAGTTGATGGCCTCCTGTAACATGGAGATCCTAATGACAGCTCGGGTGCTGCATCCGCCACAACTTTTGGGATCGGATGCCTTCCCAGGATTAATAACTTGGTACATGTTTGACATTCACCATTTAATTAACTTGTCGTCAAACTTACTCTCATATACAATGTCACTGTTAGGCATGTTAGCATATATGCATAAAGGGCCTATATTTCACCGTGTCCGTCCGTAATAACTCGACTCTTGAATGAATTCTTATAATAAGGAGATGATTGTCCCTTTGTATAAAGCAATCGTTAGGCCACACCTTGAGTACTGCATACAGGTCGGGAAGCCTCATTTTAAGAAGGATGTAGAGTTGCTATAACAAGTACAGAGAAGGGCAACAAAATTGGTGAGAGGAACAATGAGGTGCTCTAACGAAAAAAGGCTTAATGACCGCCAAGTTGCAGCATCTGGAGACTAGGCAAATGCGAGGCGATCTGATTGAGGTGTATAAGGCTTTGAATGGATTGAGCAGGCTCAGTGCTGATGGGATTTTTCCTCAGATTACAAACTTGAGAGGACATAGGTTCAAACTGATAAAAGACAGTTGTAGAATAGATGTGCGGAAATTTGACTTTAGTCAGCGATTTGTTGAATCCTGGAACAAACTTCTATTTGTTGTTGTGTAATGATAGCTTAATAGCTCAGTGAAGTAGGAAGGTTTTTTTTTTTTTTTTTTTTGGCTTATGCTACATTAGCTTGCTTTCTTGCAGTGTATGCCTCAACTAATGCTAATCACAAACTAATAGATTAACAAATATTAATAAAAGCGAGGTAGCGGAGCTTACAAGCCTTGCTGGGGGTCCCCATAGAACAGGCAAATAGACGGTCTATATTAGTTACTAAGAGTTAGATGTGTGCATGTAAACTTGCATGTACACTAACTCCAGGAGTATAGTTAACAAATTTGATGAATTTGAAGGTTAGTTCATCAAAACTGCACAGCGTTGGGTTATTAAAGATGTGGTGCCACTAAGACATAAGGGATGCAGAATATGAATATGGTGAGTACAATGTACATTTGTATATAGAAATGATAAAAAAATATTGCAAGCCTTTGGATTATGAGAAGATTATGAAGTTATTTGGCCAATAATGCAAAGAAAAGTAGCAAAGAATTCTTTGCTGCTATTAATACTAGAAGGAAAGGGCTGAACCACATTTGGCTCGCTACACCGATGAGCCAAACATTATGACCAGCGAGTCGTTATGAAAATCGAAGCAACTGCAGGTGAACTACGGCACGTGCGTGGGTCGGGACACGGTATAAAAAACAACTGATGCTGAGCTCCGTTAATCAGTGTTACTCTTGTTCTTCAGATGGGAAAGTCAGCGGACTTAATCGAGTTTGACAAAGGCCAAATTGTAATGGCCAGACGACTGGGTCAGAGCATATCCGAAACGGCACGGCTGGTGGGATGCTCACGGTCAGTCGATGCTTGAGGTGAGTGAAGGCTCTCCTGGATAGTACATCACAACAGAAGGGCTACTGTGACGCAATTCGCCGGTAACTGGAATGCTAGTGATGGGAGTAATGTGTCACAACACACAGTACATCGAACCCTGCTGAAAATGGGATGCATAGCCGCAGGCCACTCCGAGTGCCCATGATAACCACGGTTCACCGGCGACAGCCCTACAATGGGCAAGCGAGCATGGAAACTGGACCTTGAGTGATTGGAATAAGGTCATCCCGTCCGATGAATCACATTTCCTGTTGCACCACATGGACTCACTCCATGGCTGAGTTAGTCGGTCTCAGCGTTTTTCGTCCAGTAAAACAGACAAATCGACCATAGAACACACGCAATTAACAGGCATAAGACACACAGCATGGCAGATGAATTTAATTATTCGGGTGACCTAAATATAATAGTTTTGTTTGGTTTTTTTGCACCATGTAGACAGCCGTGTTTGTGTGCATCGTTTACCTGGGGAAGTGATGGTGCCCGGATGCACCATGGATGAAATCAAGCCAGTGGCAACAGTGTCATGCTTTGGGTGATGTTCTGCTGGGATACCCTGGATCCAGTCATCCATGTGCCAGGCACTCTGATGTCTACCACCTACATAATTTATGATATGAGACGCTGGCACCCATTTGAATACACAGAATCAACACAGCAGCCACAACTACCAAAAACTAACTAAATACTATTATATTTAGGTCACCCGAATAATTAAAATTATCTGCCGTGCTGTGTCTTATGTCTGTTAATTGCGTGTGTTCTATGGGCGATTTGTCTGTTTGCTGGACGAAAAACCCCAGTTTCTGGAGAAAAAACCTTGCTATCTATGCCTGAAACCGACTAACTCACCCACGGATTGAAAAAAGCCCATTAAAGTTCCTCGCGTCATCGACGGGATTCGAACCTGGGCCTTTTCCACTCGGTGTGGGGAGAACGGTAACGATACCACTGTGCTACGGCGCAGACACAACCACAACTACCAATGAAAAATACTATCTGGCAATCTCAGTCGAATTTGCTGGAGCCTTTGATATGCTCTGGTGGCCGATTATCCTCCGACAAGCTCAAATACAGGCAGCTCTCGCTTTACGAATACTATCTGGCAATCTCAGTCGAATTTGCTGGAGCCTTTGATATGCTCTGGTGGCATATCAAAGGCTCCAGCAAATTATCCTCCGACAAGCACAAATACAAGCAGTTCTCGCTTTACGAGTTTTTTTTTTTTTCCAAGTACCAAGTATCAACAAAATCGAAATTATGAAAATTAATTGCATAAATTTTAATTAATGTTAAAAATTCATAAATAGCGCATTTCAAACCACGTGCGTAGCTGTACAATACAGTGTACCCAGCTTTATGATATTAATCCGTTCCAGAGACACCATCGTATCTTTAAAATATTGTAATGTGAACCCAATAACACATTGTTTTTTGGTAATTCGTTTCAAGGCCTCGGAAGTTGAAATTTTCACTGTATAACTAAGCTATTTATCTCTCTCTCTCTCTCTCTCTCTCTAAAATGTCATTTTTAAGGTCACGAGCGTGACCTTAAGCCCATATAAGAGGTCGCGAGCATAGTTTGTAAATTGCATTAGTTACCAATTCAAACCATTAAAATGCACTACACTTTCATCGTTATCACATGTTCTGTTATAAGAATCAATTTTAAACGCATTTGTGATATTTTTCTAAAGCACATTTCTGGAGGTCACGACCATAAAACAATAAAAACAATTTGCACTTTCTGGTTTATTGGGCTTTTCTGTTACTGCAAGCAATTATAAACTGATAGTAAACTTGATCTTCTTGCATTTGCGAAAATACCGATATCTGGAATTGTGTGGTTTTTTACATTATTATGGTGAAATGTGTTTCCCCTTTACTGAAATCTTCAATCGTATAAAAAACATAAATACATCTGCAGAATCTTCTGTTCATTTCTTTTTTTTTTAAGCTTCGTAAACTTGTTACTCCATGCGAATCGTGTTAGTTGCAATTTGTGTGTGCCGTAAAAAAATGCTTATGCGTGCAATCTTGAAATGTATAATTAAAAGAGATTATCTTGGAAAAAAATGCCTGTTGAAACATTTCTGAAGACAACTCCTTGTGCAACAAACCACCAAGTGCTGAGCCAATAATGAGTGATCAACAAGTGTGGATTTAGTCGATGATGATGATGAAGAATAAACATTTTTTAACATTTGTAAGTAATTTCTCTTAACGTAAATGGTAAATAATTTCTCTGTTATTATAATTTGCTTGATTTTACAGGTTACGTTTTCATTTCTTTCGTTAAATCAATCATTGTTTAAACGTAAACTGATTAGCTAATTAATTTCATTGTTGAGAACGTAACCCCTATTTTCAGTTTTATGTCTATGCAGAGGTGTAGCTAGGTTTTCAGTGCCCTTGGCAAATTCTTGGCTAAGCGTCTTTTTTTTTTTTTTGGATAATTGGTAAAATCATTATAAATAATAATAAATACAGCTGGACCCCTGTTTAACGAACAGAATATAATGGGCAGCCTGGCTCACCTACCAGTGGTGGTGGCGGGCAACGTGGGGTCCTACTAGGGGTTCTGCGGGAAAGCAGCCAAAGGCAAAGCAATAGAACATAACACTACTCTGACACAAACCAGACGTTAAACTTTTCTGGCTTTTACAGAGATTCTGTACTTCTTCCCAAAGTACTACAGGACAGATGTGGAGAACCACCAGTGGCGCTTTCCACAAAACACTATGCTTTATGTTTAACGAACTTCTTTATAGCGAATATTTTTGAGTTTCCCTTGGTAATTACATTTAAAATAGTTTCTGTAGAACGAAGAAAATTTTCCATATAACGAATGAATTATGAGAGACAACTGGGTACGCATTGTTTGCACCGCTTGCCGTCAAGCAATTTTGGCAAGAGTACTGTTGCTAAGAGCGAATTAAGAGCTAAACAGATTACCATATGCAACTTAGTGGTACCCGTAAAACCTATCCAACTACCTGTCCCACATACCGAGAAGTCGGGCTCGTCAATTAGTTTCTATGTATCCATAGCCAGTTGGCAGATCAAGGCGTACTCCACATTCGGACAATAGGCCTAGTCAACCTTCTACTGTAATCACCCTGTTAGAGATTCTCTCTCTCTGAGCAGCAGTGTACTTTTGCCACTACTGTTGATATAATTGCTGTTAGCAGTTCTAGAACTATTCTGGCTGAATAGTATGGAGAGCATCTTGAGTTTCAATGTTATTTATCATTATTATTATTTTAGGGTTGCCCGTAATTAAATACATTAACCCGTATTTGTGTCTGTAAATTGCGTATGTTCTATGGTCGATTTGCCTGTTTTGCTGGACGAAAAAATCCCAGTTTCTGGGGAGAAAAACCTTGCTATCTACGCCTGAGACCGACTAACTCAGCCACGGGGTGAAAAAAGCCCATTAAAGTTCCTCGCGTCATCGACGGTATTCGAACCCAGGCCTTTTCCACCCGGTGTGGAGAGGACGGTGATTGATACCACTGTGCTACACGCGCAGACTGAGTTTCAATGTTATGTAATATGTATGTATTTCTTATGTATGTATCTCTTATGTCTGTATGGATGTGGAGGTGAATATGTATTATAAATCCTTGGTACCGCCATGCCATGATTGAAGAGTGGTTTTTCTTTATCCCAAGCGGACATGTATTGTTTCTCGGAAGTGAATCATCCACACTTTGCCATAAAGTTCCCCTATTTCTGTTACAGTAGTTGAATATCCGAGTGACTCTGACATTTTGGACAGTTTCAAAAAAAAAAAAAATTCAAATTTAAGAACTAGTGACAAAATCGAATTGCATCATCATTTGTTTCATCCGCATTCTAATTATGTTCGTTTTCGCTGTCACTTTCAAGTTTGGAGTGGCTTATTGTAAGCCAGTTTTGTAAACTAGCGGAATGTTATTATTATTTTTTTAATTTCCTCTTTATCACTCTTTCTGCGCGGTACTGATGTACGCTTTTTTCTTTGGTGGCATGTCTAAAATTAATTGGGCTTCTGTTGTTTTATTTAAATTATAAATCACAATATGCACGATTACCTGTTTATATAGCAAACAAAAACACAATACACACATTATTTATAACCTCAGTATTTATAACTTATTCAGTATTGTAGAACGTACACAATGCGTGAATTGCAAACTGTTATGCATTCCAGCATGCCCTGATGAAGCGGTCGCTTGATTGGTCCTTCAATGTTAGGTTCTGGATGGCAAATAGATCTAAGCTGCTATGCAGTATGTACTCAGATTTAAGGCTGCGTGCAGGGTTTGAATCGCCCTCTGAACACACGCCATTTTTCCCAAAATTCATTTTCACCACACCCCCCTGCTCTCATCCTAATGCGACATCATCTAGGGCGCCATTTCGACAGCTAGTCTCGTGTGTCGAAATACCTTGACACGGAATTGATATGGCCTGTCAGTGCGCCCTTCTGTTACCGGCGCCCTTGGCACCTGCCCCAATGCCAAGGCGTTCCTACGCCACTGTGTCTATGTGAAATAAATTCCCGCTTTACGAGCGTGAGCTAGGAACGAATTAACTCGTAAAGTCGAGAACTACCTGTACCGGGAAATTTGTACAACCGCATTAAGGAATACCTTACCAACAGGGAAATCTGCATAACCATCACACGTCCTGTTCACAGAAGTTGTTCATGGGATTCTGTCTTGGGCCCCTTCCTGTGGAATGTCGTCCTGGATGAACTTCTCACGATGAACTTAGGCGAAGTCACTGCTTATGCTTTCGCCGACGATCTTACCCTCACGCTAACTGCAAACTCCAGAGCATACTTCGAGGCCAAAGAAAACTATACTCTAAGGATACTCCAGGACTGGACCACTCTCCACAAGTTGCAGCTCTCTCTCCTGCTAAAACCAAATCGATTCTATTCAAGGGAACCCTACAGACTACCACAGATTAAGCTAGCAGGACGAACAATCCCTCTGGTCACGGAACTCAAATTTTCTAAGGAATTATGTTAGACAGTAAACTGTCCTTTCATCCACATCTAGCATATCTACATACAAAAATCCGCAACTACACGGCCATGACCGCACGTGTGAGTAGAAGCGACTGGGGGCTAAAAAGACGCACCCTCTCTCTCTTCTCTATAAGTCTGTGTTCCTTCCCATAATTACTTACGGTTCCGGAGCATGGTTTACCAGAGCCACCACTGTTAGGAACATACGGAAACTTGGAACCATCCAGCGCTGCATGTTACTCATGATGACAAGGGGCCTGCCGCACAGTCAGCACTCCTGCTCTTCAAGTTTTGGCTAGGGTCCTGCCTTTGGACCTAGAAGTGATCCGCCGTGGAATACACTATCGCCTATCAAGAGGAATTCCGGCCACCATCCTTAACCACACGATCAATCTCACAAACAAGATTCGAATAGAAAAGCGAACCCTCTTCTCTATACTGACTCAAACTTGGCAGCAGAGATGGACAGACGCAAGCAAAGGACCAATCACGAAGAAATTTATTCCTCAGGTCACTATAGTTTTCTTCAAAGCTCATTCTTGGTTCTCTGCTAGTCTCCATGCTACATATCTTATTGTTTTTTGTGAGTTTTTTTGTTTTTTAGGAGCATTAGCAACGAAGGCCATAATGCTCCCGGAATATGTGGTGGTCACTCCCTGACCTTTCCGCATCCTCCGTATTTGGTGGTCACGGGCTCGAAACATATCTTATTACTGGGCATGGATCTATCAAACAGAAGCTGACCCTGATGGGTACTGAGCAGGACCCCCTACTGGCCAGGAAGACGACTGGGATCATACGGTTTATACGTGTCCTCCCTACGAAGGCTTAAGAAGCAGTTTAATTTCCAAAATACATGATCTCACACGAGACAGAGAATATCTGTACATCACTGAGCAGGAATATTACCTAACTTTTACCAAGTTTGCCCAGGACCTGTTTGCCGTAAGATTGCACCTTGCACAGGCAACTGCCTCAATTGATAACTAGCCTTTTGACTTTCATCATATCCTTCATCTCTAAAGGACACTCTCTTCCCTCTAAGTGGAAAAGAACAGGACTGGATCGGTAGTCCCTAACTGAAAACAACCTTCATGGACATGGCACCCACGGTCTTGCCACAACACGACTCCCCCCCTAATCCTCATGTAGGATAAGATTTGATAACCTCCCTGTAGAGTAGGATTTGCTAACCCAGCATTTTTTAAATTTTATTTTAATTATTATTATTTTATTTATTATTTATTTTTTATCTTATTTTATTTATTTTTTATCTATTTCTATTTATTTATTTTTTATCTATTTTTATTTATTTATTTTTAATTAATTTATTTATTTATTTTTATTATTTTATTTTATTATTTTTTTTTTACTTCGTCTCTGCCTAGGAAGCTCAGGCGACTCTGGCGGAAACCAGCCAGAGACTTATGGGCAGCCTGGCTACCTCCTAGTGGTGTGTGCGGGCAATGTAGGGTCCCACTAGGGGCCCTGCGGCCAAATGCCAGGACATGCAACAGAACCTAACGCAATGTCGTATACAACACAGAACACCTTTCTAGCATTTACAGTAGTACTGTATTTCTTAACAGCATATATGCGGCGCAGATGTGGGAAACCACAGGTGGTGACTGACCCCAACACTACTGCACAACCACAGGTGGTGACTGACCCCAACACTACTGCACACTATGCACATATCACCTCACTAAGGGCAAGCAGTGTCAATCATGGATTACACAACAGACCCAGATAACACAGCTAAAGCAGAGAAAAAACGCCTAGCCCACTACATACAAATCTGGCAATTCAGGTGGACGAACTCTGCTAAAGGCGAGATTACAAGGAAGTTAATTCCCGACACTACTAGGGGTTTATCCTGAAATGCCGAAATGGTTCTCCCTGGCCTCCATGCCACGTTCTTCTTAACCGGCTATGGACCCATCAAAGGGAAATTACAAGCACTAGGCATTATTGATGACCCCTATGCCACTGTAGTTCCCCGGAAAGCTGGAGCCACTTAATGTATGACTGTAAACTCTGAGGTCTTAAGATATACTCTCTTCACCAAAATCCACTATCTTCCAAAAGACCGGGAAGAGCACGTCCTTGATAACGCCGAAGACTACATTGCCTTCACGCACTTTGCTCAAGAATTGTTCACCCGACGTGGGGCACTTCCACGAACACAAACTTCAAACCTGTACAGTACCACCCACAACTCACTACGCAGCTTGCTTTCAATCACTGACTGGAACCTTGACTGAGAGAGAAGCTCCATTAACGCACAGCAGAAGATAAGGAAACTGACACACTCAAATCCCATAAGCGCCATCTGCGATTTGAACTAAGTGCCCAATGTAGTTCCGTTTAAATCCCCTTTCCTAGGTGGGGGGGATACAGGTTTCTGTCTCCCCTACCCTGCCTTCCCCTTCTTTTCCTGGTGTGGCCTGCCCCACTGACTTTTTCGGGTCGCCTTCTCTATCGTCCCCATACTGTACTTCTATCTTTTTCCCCCAATCTTCAGTCTCCCCTCCCCACTAAACTGTCAGCATCCCCCCCTCACAATGTAAAAATTCAACAACGTCTAAAATTAAACCACATTAATATAAACCTCTTTCGGCCTTACCTAAATTCCAGCGTTTTTCCCCCCAATTATTTTATTTATTTATTTATTATTATTTTTTTTTTAAGATCTTAGGCACTGAACTGAAATCTTAGGAAATTAGGTGGCAGGACCTGCCAGAGTGAAAATTTAAAATTCCTGGGTACCCAGTCTGCCTCCACGAGGCATAATGTGGACAACGTTGGGCCCCAGCAGGGGTCTAGCGGCTAAATGGCCAGAAGAACAATGATACATAACACTACACTTACAAAATCCACACACTTTTAAATCTCTGGCCTTTACAGTGAACTGTTACACCTGCAATGAAAGCAACGCGGAGATGGGAGAATCCCCTGGTGCTGTTAGACACGAACACACTATTATACACCTAAACATCATTCCAGGTACACCCTTTCATGACAAAGGTCTTCCCCTCTGGCGGTGCAGGCTTTCAGCAGGATAATGCGCCATGCCACACCGCCGGGATCGTTCGGGACTGGTTCGCGGAACAAGAGGAAGACTACCAGGTATTGCCCTGGCGTCCAAAATCCGCAAACATCAATCCTATCGAGCATCTGTGGTTTGTGTTGGAACAGCAACTCCGATCTGCGGCATCTCAATCATGGACCTTACAGGAATTAAAAGATCTGCTGGTTACGTGTTGGTACCAGATACCACAAGACACATTTAGAAATCTTGTAGCGTCCATGCCTCGCCGGGTACGAGCTGTTTTGGCTGCACGTGGAGGACCAATATCATATTAGGTAGGTGGTCCTAATGTTTTGCTCATCGGTGTAGATACGAAGAGCACATAACTATTAATGATCCTGTTCAGGTGGCTTACGGACTGCATAAATATTTTGCATCTACATTTGTCTATGAAAATGTTTTTTTACAGATGGGAATATCAGAAGTACGAGTTATTACTGCGAGCTAAATGATTTTGTGATAAATGAAAAGAAATTGGATGGTAAACTGTTGAAGCTAAAAATAAACAAAGTACCTAGAGCTGATGGGATATATCCAATTACATTAAGAGAATCAGCAAAAGAGGTAAACAAACCCTTTGCCATAATTAAGAGAACATTCTAGGATTCAAGGGATCCTTATGGATTGGAGATATCAAGCTTGACTTCTGTTCCAGGGAAAATAATGGAGTCGCTGGCTAGAGAAGTAATATAGGACCATCTAGAAATGAATGCAATAATACGGCAGTCACAGTACGGATTTGTTAAGGGGCGATTTCGTCTGTCCAATCGGTTTGGATACTATTACCTCGTAATAAATAAAATGGATGCAAAATTAATATTGACATCACATACTTAGATTTTAGAAAAGCTTTTTACAGTATTCCGCATGAAAGACTGGAGTACAAATTGGAGCAGTGTGGCATTAGGGGTAAGTTACTTCTTTGTATAAAGGAAAAGTTTTGCGGGAGAAGACAGGTGGTTATTAATGGACAATGCTCTTCTTGGATTAACGTTATGTGGTTAATAACAAGGTTCAGTGCTGGGCTGCTCATTGTTACTTTCAGTATTTATTAATGATATTGGTGAAGACATTAGGTTTAATGCAGATGATATAAAGGTTGGCAGGTGGTTACTGAGAGTAATCGGGGTATGCTACTGCAACAAGATCTGGAAAAAATTAGGCAGATGGGCTAAGACGTGGTAACTGAAGTTTAATATTGACAAATTCAAGATACTGATTAACGTTAATCCCAGTTTAACACAGTTGATATGTTAATCCCAGATTGAAGTATTAACTGTGAATTACGCCACTAGTAGATAACGAAAAAGAAAGGCCTGGGGATAATTGAAATTCTCTCGGCAGTGCATGCAGCCAGGACAGCCATTGGGGTTTTGTCAATCGAATTTTGCCAATAAGAATAAGAACGTGATTATCCCGTTGTATATAGCAATGGTTAGGCCACATCTTGATAATTGCAAACAGGTCTTGAAGCCTGATTTTAGGAAGGATGCGGATCTGTTGGAATGGATGCAACAAGATTAGTCAAGGATACAAAAGGGTACTCTTACCAAGAAAGACTTAAGCGTCTGAAAATTAGGCACCTAAGAGGAGATCTGATTGAGTTTTTTTTTTTTTTTTTTTATGAGAACCCCAAACACGAAAGGTATCAAAACCTATAGTACTTAGTACCATGCATGGGTTGAAGGAGAAGTATGGGGAGAGGGGGATGCCGGAAACTTTGCTCTAGAGACTAAACATGGGTTTCACCACTTCAAGCCTCCAATAAGCAAAGTGGTGGTATTTCACCGGTTGATGAAAGTCATCTACCACCTGAAAATCATCTACCACCTGAAAGTCATCTACCACCTGAGTTTAAGGTTCTGAATGGATTGAGTAATCTAAATATTGACAGCAACCTTACTCTAGTTCAAATATGCAAGGGGGCGCAACTGAAATTGAGGAAGGATGGATGCAGATGTTGTGGAAATGGGTAGTGTAGATAAATTTTACGGAATTATTGCACAAATTCAATTATTAGAGAGAATGGACCGGGGATGTAGGAATTTTGATGGACAGGTGATGTGGGAATTTACTTTCAGCCAGAGGGTAGTTGATTGCTAAAAGAAATTTCCTTCTTGTGTTATGGAAGTGGGTAGTTTGAATAAATTTAAGGAAGAATTACACAAAATATTAGAGAATGGACAGGTGATGTGGGAACCTTTTCTTTTCGGTTGATGCTGTATAAGCTTGCTTCCTTGTCAGTAGCGTAGCTACCCTTTTTCGGGCCGGAGGCAAAGAATATGTCCGGGCCCCTACTTAATTAATGAAAATCGCGAAAACAGGAGAGAGCTAAAGACGTCAGACCGCTAAAGGACCAGGGGGCCGGAGGCAATTGCCTTGCCTGCCTACATGGTAGCTACGCCACTGTTTCTTGTATCATTTACTATTACCCATACCAGCATCTCCCCCCATGACTTACAGGAGGTGAGATAAATAATATTGTCGTGGGTTTCTCTTCTTTTGTTCAAAGAGACTGGACTGAATTGCTTACATGATTAAAAAAAAAACAAAAAACAAAAGCAGCATATAAAATTTAATATGCAAATACAAAGCCGCGTTATCTCAAATCCGCGGCTGTCAAGTGACTATTATACTTGGTTTGCATTAAGTTACTTCAGTGGCAAGATCACAGATTACATGAGAATACGATGCTTGTCAATTTTCTGGCTATCGCATTATCTCCGAACTGGGCACCATACTGTGATATGTTCATATAAGATGTAGACATTTTCTACTAGCAAATAATCATTGTTCTTCCCAATGATTATTGTCGATATTTAATTTCTTTAGCCCAGTGGTTTTCAACCGGGGTGCGCAACAACATTCCAGGGGTGCCACGTAATTTGGGTTTAAGTTACTTAAACTTATTATTTGTTTAAATTTATATGTTTATTTCATTATAAAAAGGTGTACAGTATCTTTTTAATTTTGTAGTCATCTAATGATCAAGGGCGGAATTCAGGATCATTTGGATCGAATTGAAATTCTCAAGGATGCTCAGCATGGTTTTGTAAAGGGAAAATCATGTTTAACAAATCTGGTTCGCTATTTCGAAAGGGTCACTCACGAGCTAGATTTAGGGAATAATTTCGACATTGCTTATTTAGATTTCAGCAAAGCTTTTTACTCAGTCCCACATGAGCGGTTGCTTTATAAGCAAGCTGGAACAGGTTGGAGTCACTGGGAAAATCCTTAGATGGATAGAAGGATGGCTTCAGAGCAGGAGGCAGAGGGTTGTGATAAATGGCTATTCCTCAGATTGGGTTGATGTAAGAAGTGGGGTTCCCCAAGGATCAGTATTAGGACCACTGTTGTTTTTAATTTTCATAAACGACATTGATGAAGGGATAGAGGGCGTGATGTCTAAATTTGCAGATAATGTTAAAATTGGTAGAGTAGTTAATGATCACTGTCAAGCTGAGCTTCTTCAGAGAGCCCTAAATAGACTTCAGGAATGGTCAGAAAAATGGCAGCTATGCTTTAATCCAACAAAGTGTAAGGTATTACACCTGGGAAACAGTAATCCCAAAATAACTTATTCACTTGGTGGAGTTCAACTAAACCCAGTACTGGAGGAAAGGGACTTGGGTGTTACGATACGGTCAGACATGAAATTCTCTGAGCATTGTAAACAGGTTGCAAGGAAGGCCCATGGTGTCCTATCGATGATCTATCGAACTTTTGCAAGTAGAGATAGGGACGTGATAATCCCATTATATAAGGCTTATGTTAGACCACACGTGGAATACTGTGTTCAAGTATGGGGACCGCACCTAAAGAAAGACATTGAGCTCCTTGAAAGGGTGCAAAGACGGGTAACTCGCCTGGTGAGATCGGCAAAAGGGCGTCCTTATGAAGAAAGACTTCGAATATGTGGGTTGCAGAGTTTGGAAACTAGACACCTCAGAGGAGATCTGATTAAGGTGTTTAAGGCTCTGAGAGGCATCAGTAAAATGAATGAGGACGAAATTTTCAAGATTATAAATGATGCTATAACTAGGGGGACATAAATTGAAGTTACGGGGGGGGGAAATGTTTAGAATGGACTGCAGGAAATTTTATTTTAGCCAGCGAGTTATAAATTACTGGAATAAGTTGCCTTCATGGGTAGTAGAGGCCGACAGTTTGGGGAAATTCAAAGGTCATTTGGATAGTACTTTCGGGTAAGGGAAGCGCATAGGATGATAGGTTTAATTTCCTGTTTTTTTTATTAATTATTATTATTTTTTTTTGTTGTTGTTTTTATCATTGTTTTGTTCGGTTTTTTTTTTTTTTTTTTTTTTTTGGCTGCTGCAGCATAAGCCATAGGCTTTCTTGCACCATGCGGCCATTACTAATACTAATATTAATACAATTGATGTTTTCTTAGTACCTCTATAAAAAGAACAAAATTATATACTGTATATATATAATTTGTATTATGAAATGTAATTTTTATAATTGTATTATTGTAATAAATATCATATAACATTTATATTTTTAATATTATTTATATATATATATATATATATATATATATATATATATATATATATATATATATATATATTGAGCAGGGGTGCCGCAAAATAAAATAAATTACTTAGAGGTGCCGTTATTAAAAAAAGGTTGAAAACCACTGCATTAGCCTAACTGATTTTATATCAAATCTTGGCACTAATCATATGAATCTATAAACGCAGTTTCACTCTTTGATGGTGCAACGTACTATGTAAGTTTTCACATCAGGAAAGTAACAATTAGCAATTAAAACATTCACAGCACGATATGATTAACTGGATTTATTTTGTATTTCATAACAGAAAAAGCGTAACGTTTATACAATTGGTTGGTCACCTGCACGGTACACCAAAGGAAATCATTTTCTGAGTGCATGCTGCAAGCAGTATCTTGGGAAGTTAAAATAACACTGGGTTAAAAAAAAAAAAAAATATATATATATATATATATATATATATGCTGCAATTCATTAGAAGGCGACCATGTAATGATGGTGCATGGCCGCCCGATGAGATGACAATAACCAATAAAACAGAAGTCCAGGTGGTGGCACTATAATGAAAGATCAATGCCGTTGTAAAAACATTTCATAAACACTACACTGAAAGAACTCCTCTAGTTTGCAAATCTTGGTCTTCATATATGAATTATCCACAAGCTAGGCTTGAAGCTTTTAAAACTAACCTCTTCTTTATAATCAGAGGGGCTGGGCAGGGGCGTTCCTAAGGTACGTAGCGCCCGAGTGCCAAATTGAAATTTGGCATCCCCTTTAAAATTTTCTTCATATGTGTATGAAAGTTTCAGGCGCCCCTTGAACATTGGCGCCCGGGTGTAGTGCACCCCTTGCACCTTCGGAACGGCCCATACCTAATTAGAGCTCTCTATACATCGAAATTTAAAACAAACAAAAATTAACACACTGCCTTAAGTATTTTTAAAATAACTTCCCGTTAAAGTATTGAACGTGACTAACTTTAATATATACTGTATATTTAAGTATTTATTTAGTGCCAAAATACAAGAGGGCAATGCAAAAAACAAAACACAAGTGAAATACATACTTCAAATGCGGCGAATACATGTACCTATTTTTTTAAGCAGAAAAGAAAGTCTAAAATTTTGTATGAAATTGTAATTCCAGCATTTAGAACTATGGTGCAACTACTGTTGACCTCTGTCATACCCGTACACAGTCGATTTGGCAATAATTTTTGCCTCAATTATCCTCGTTTCTGAAGTTAGTGGAAGTCACCAACCTTTCAATGTGAGTGAGTGATTATCTGCCGACGTTGTGCAACTGAGCATTGCGCCATATTCCTGATGTCAATTACAACGGAGCGAAGCAGCGCAGCGCCAAGATTAATTTGAAGAATGAGAGAAGAAAGCAGCGAGGGGATAATCGATTATTTCGAATTATATGTATATGTAGTTAAAGCTTAAAAATTTCTACATTGCACATAAATATTCACCAAAACCTCACCACGTGATATTACGTGATGCGTAGCAGTACGGTGGAATTTGTTTGTTTAGCAGTGTTTTTTTTTTTTTTTTTTTTAGAGGCGGCGGTTTGCAATAGAAAGATATGGGTTAACCAAGCGACATGAAATTTTGTACTAAGGTCCAGAAAGAATATTCTGAATATCATGATGTCTTCAAAAGGATCAAAGCTGCTGTTTAAAATTTATCTCAATGTTTCTCTTGTGGGAGGAGGAAGGACTAGAGGACCATGGAATTGGAATGAAATCTTAAATCCTCCCAAAAACCAAAAACATGCGGCGAAAAGCTCATATTGATCCCACTTTCTCCTTCTATAATTATGCTACAAATCTGAAACTAATATACATATCTGTATGGATGGAGAACTGGTGGGAGATATGGAATCGATCTCAAAAGAGCATATTCGAAAACTTAATGTCAATGTGAATATTACTTGTAGAACGATACTCAAACATTTGATATATACTGTACTTCGATTTATATACAGAGATAAAAATAAAAATTAAATAGATATACAGTATAATTTTTTTTCTTTCAAAATTCTATTCATCTACGTTAATGAAATTTGTAGAGCCTCGACAAATCTTTCTAAACGACAAAAAAAAAAAAAAATGCCCACCAGAAGCCAAGTTGCTAGATGCGGATATAATGAAGACATAAGAAACTTTATGAATATGCGAGTGCACCTAAGAAAAAGAAGTTGAGAATTGTATGCATTACGTTACACTTCTGACGCCTCCGATTATCAAATACTGTAACGCCAAGTAGTAAAAAAACTTTTGCTCTACTCAAGAAGTGTTTGCCGAAACCTCATCACGTGTTGAGTATGATGTTTAATATAAAGGTCCAGAAGATTAATCTAAATAAGTGAAGAAAATCTGAAAAGATTCAGAGCTGCTATTACATATTTATGGAAACCTTTTTTGGGGGGTAGGAGGAAATGGGGGATGAGAAATCTGAATTGGTCCTGAACCCCCCCCCAAAAAAGTGGAAAATTTAGTCTATCTAACTTTTCCGTCCGACACATACCTACGTAGTCAAGTGGTCAGGAGCGTGAGTGCAGTAGCACGCCTCTTTGAATGGTCCAGGGTTCACGCCCGTGACTACTAAATATGATTAATGTTTGTATTGATGATTTACTGTGGATGCGGAAGGTCTGGGAATGACCACCGCATATCCCCAGGCCGGATAAAGGGCGAGGGTTGGCGTCAGAAAGGGCATCCGGCCGTAAAAATTGCATGCCAAAACAATAAAAACGCTGACCCCATATATAATGGGAAAAAGCGAGGACAAAAAAATATATACAGGGTGATTCACTACCAGTGCGACAAACTTGTAGGAGGTGTAGGGGGCACAAAGACGAATCGGAATCACATAGCATTGCAGGGTCCGAAATGCCTTCGTCATGCGGCAGAGGACGTTGAACGGGAGGTCGCGTGAACAGCGATCCCGCTGAAAGCATTTGCGAACCGGTTCCCGAGGCAGTAGGATGGAGGAGTATTCAAACGTTGAACTGGCCGACATGCACCAGGGCCTGTTGCACAGTAAGTTCTCCGGCCCTACAGGTTGTTGCAGGTGTCCTTCCCCATGACTTGGAGGTTATCCGTCGAGGATTGCACTACTGCCTGTCGCGGGGAATCCCAGCTACCATCTTTGGACATACCATCGACACCTGCACTGACTGCAAGCAAGAAAAGAAAAAACTAGCTGCTATGCTACTACAAATCTGGCAGACAAGATGGGAGGAGACGGACAAGGGCCTGATAACTAAGAAATTCATCCCGGATGTCAAACTAGTTTATCCAAAGTCGCCGCCTTGGTTCTCTCCTGGCCTCTACTGTACATATATTATAACTGGACACGGCTCTATAAATCATAAGTTGACTACCTTGGGAATCATCAATAACCCCTACTGTACATGTGGAGAAATTGAAGATTGGGACCATCTTCTTTATAACTGCCCAATTTATAACGATCTTCGAGGAACACTGTACACCAGGCTACAACACATACCTCAAGGACAGGAGCACCTGCTAATTTTTGAAGAACAATATTATAAATCATTAACGGAATACGCACAGAACCTCTTTTCTAGGCGCAGGACTCTACAACCAACTCTCGAGCCCGTCACCACCAAATACGGATAATGCGGAAAGGTCAGGGAATAACCACCGCATATCCCGGAGCAATATGGCCTAAGTTGCTAATGCTCCTAAAAAAAAAAAAAAAAAAACTAAACAAAAAACAACCAACTCAAGCCAGGGATAGACACCTGTAAAGGACTTACTCAAACTTGAAATAAAAAATCTGTACTTGACTGTTCTATCAGCATCGACTTGCTAACCCTGGAACATCCAAAGTAGGATTACCTGCTAACTTTCCATATGGTTTGGTAGGCTCCAGTGGTCTTGACCACTCCACCGCAAAATATAAGTCACACTCAGCACTCTCGCTGAGTGGTTTTTCTACCCTTCTGGAGTTATCCCCTCCCCCTTTTCTCCTGGTGGGGCATATGCTCCACTGTCAATTTACAGGATGCCCTTACCTACATCCCCTTACTCTTACTTTCATCCCCCATCTTCTTCCGTACACCCTGTACTGCTGCACTCTACCTTATTTTTATTATTTATTTACTTATTTTATTTTATTTTTTATTTATTTATTTTTTTATTATTATATTTATTTTTTTATTATTTTTAAAAATTTTATTTAATTTTTTTATTTATTTTTATTTTTTTAATTTTAATTTTATTTTTTTTATTTTTTTATTTTTATTTATTTTTTATTATTATTATTTATTTATTTTTTATTTATTATTATTATTTTATTTTATTTTTAATTGGTCTCCGTTCAGGAAGCTCAGGCGACACTGACGGAGACCTGCCAGAGAATAATGGGCAGCCTGGCTACCTCCTAGTGGTGTGTGCAGGCAACGTGGGGTTCCACTAGGGGCCCTGCGGCCAAATGCCAGGACACACAACAGAACCCAACATAAAACTACACATTCAACACACTACACTTTTTCTGGCATTTACAGTGTTCTGTATTTCTTGACAGTGTGCATATGGCACAGATGTGGGAAACCACAGGTGGCGCCCGACCCTAACACTATGCACCTCGCGTATGGAGCTGCGGACTGTAACGGGCGCGCCGCTCTGCACTTGTACCAGGCACGTTTCTCGCACAGGCGTGCTCCTCATCATACGATTTTCGCACGTGTGCACAGAAGGTTACTTGAGACCGGTTGTTTCACGAGAGGTACCATGAATCGAGAGCGAATGACGAGGATGCTGGACAATGAGGAGAATGTCCTACGTCTTGCAGAAGGCAATCCGAGTACGAGTACTCGAGCGATAGGCCAAAGATTGGGTATTTCCCAATCCACTGTATGGAGGATACTGTCAACAAACCAAATGAGTTCATACCATCTGCAACGCGTCCAATCATTGGAGCCTGTGGATTATCCACTCCGGAGAACTTTTGCTACTTATTTTCTTCAACAGAAACGGTTTGCAAATGCTGACTTCCAGCAGGATCGCTGTTCACGCGACCTCCCGTTCAACGTCCTCTACTGCATGACGAAGGCATTTCAGACCCTGCAATGCTATGTGATTCCGATTCGTCTTTGTGCCCCCTACACCTCCTGCAAGTTTGTCACACTGGTAGTGAATCACCCTGTATTAGGATTACAGGATATTAGGATTAGTCGAGTGGTGTCACCCTCCAAGTGCGGGGGGAGTATCCTTCTTTTAGGCATTTGTTGTATAGCTTTAATATTTCCTCCAGAATGGTCTCAATTGCCTTTTTAATAATCTCTGGTTCTAAGAGATCTTCCCCTGGGGACTTCTTGTTCCACAGCTTGGCAGCCACAAATCTCCAGCTCCATCCTGGTGAAGGGTTCTTCTTCCGGAAGTTCCAGAAACATGGCATCTAGGATATTGTTAATTGATTCTTGCCATGTCTTTGTATATTCCCCTTGCGGTTTCCTGGTTGCAGGAATGACTTCTCCTCTGACCCGATAGACCACTCCCCAAGGGTCGTCATTTCCTGCCATGGAGACTAGATGCTCCCATGTGCATTGTTTTCTTTCTCAAATTTTGGCCATGTATCTAGTCCTTGCAGTACGATATTGCTCTCATAGTGCTTCGACTTCTGCAGCTGGCCAGCTAAGTCTGGCGCGTTGAAAATTTTTCCGGAAGGCGTTTGCCGTCTGTCTTAGTTGTTGCAGCTCGGGGCTCTATCAGGTTACAGCTCCAGGAGACGGTTTCTTCCTTTTTATGGATTTGTCTGCAGCTTCTGTGATGAGCTTCATCAGTTCAGCTTGGTGTTTGTCTGGGCTTGACAAACGAGGGACGCTGAGATAGAGGGACCTTCAAGTTTTGAGTGTATGTGCATTAGTCCATAAGGTTTCCTGGAATAAGGGCCAGTCGGCCTTTTCAATAGCATACCTGTGCTCCATTTGTCTGGGTATTGTGTTTCTGACTATTGATCGATTCAGCTGGAAAGTAAATTGTTCTGTGGTCGGATGTAGTCCAGTTTTCAGTGACGGCCGAAGAGGTGATGTGGTCCGCGAAGGATCTGGTGGCCAGAGTGATGTCTATCGTAGCTTCCCACATCATACTAGAGAATGTCGAGAGATTGTTTGGCTGGTTTAGTAATGGGTAGGTTTTATGCAGTCAGGATGGTATGCCTCCGATTTTCGTCTTCTGACATATCGCTTCCCATCCGAGCCATGCAGGTTGAATGAGAAATAATGAATATACCACATCAAATGGCTGTGACTAGCTTCGTATAGGATAGGCACTATCGGATAAACAAGAATTTAGAGACTGCTAACCACATGCTGAGATAGAGGGACCTCTCAATAGGGCACACTTAGGTAAATTTGACAATTTTCTGCCGTGTATTTGCTGAAATATTACCAAAACTATTCTTGATCGTTATTAACATGGAAACAATGCCAACGTGGCCATAGCGATTATACGTAGTGATCAAGAACAGACTTCGGAGGCTTGGATCTTCGTATTTCAGAATATACACAAAGATCAGACTATTGATTCCAGTAATACAGTGTTCACAGATGCTACTTGTTAACCTTGAGTGATTTTATGATACATATATTATACTATGCCATTATAGTACTAAGGACAGCATGCCTTTATTTCTAAACAAAGAAAGGCACTGTATTGCTTCCAGAGTTGGTTTGACATTTTGAAGAGATATCACTCGCGAACTGTTGTGAATTGGAAAATATTCATTAAATCTTCAAAACCAGCATTGTTAATACTATATTGTGCCAAATTTCAGAATTGTAAATTTAAAATTTGCCGAGATATGAAACATGAAAGCTTGTTACGTGACTATAGTGAATAATAACAGGCACCTTATCTTCCTTGGAAGGTGTTATACGTAGTGATCAAGAACGGACTTTGGAGGCTTGGATCTTCATAAAAACACTAAGAAGTTACTATACTACTCTGAGTACTGAATCGTGAAGAGGGACCAGGAATGCCCCTCTCTGCCAATTCTGGCCAATCTACACTCATTAATTACCTAATTTTAGAATGTTTTGTACTTCCCCCCTACCCAATGTTATTTCAATGCCAAAATTTTAAATGTTATGATCATTTCAAAATGTACCATTTTGAAATGATCATAACATTTAAAATTTTGATTCAGTGATTGAAAATTTTATATTTCTAGTTTCTCTATACCATATTGTTTCTTCCTAAACTTTTAAATTAGTATTTTGCCTTATTTTGTTAGATTTAAATATGTGTTATTTACTCCTCTCTCTCTCTCTCTCTCTCTCTCCCATGCTATGACTGCTCAAAATCCCAATCCTTTTGAGGTTTGATCCCTAATAATGTCCTGTTAAACTATTTTGGGTATAATTTCACAATCAGAACCCCTAAATTATCTTTAACTCACCCTATTTATATATTCTGTGAAAATGTTTAGTATTTTGTGTTGAACTGCTATTTTGTTGCTTCCCCCTCCTCATTAGTGCTTAAAAAAAAATTATATTGTGTTTAAATTTTTTATTTTATTTTGATAGATTCTTTACATTGAATTCTTTCTTCCTATCCCCTTTTAAATTGCATTTTGCCTTATTTTGTCAGTTAAACATGTTTTTCTTATTCCTCTCTCCCCATGTTATGTCTGCTCAAAATCTCAATCCTTTTTGAGGTTTTGATCCCAAGTTGGCCCTGTCAAATTATTTTAACAACATTTTCATAATCAGGTCCCCCTTAATTCACCCTACTTTTATATCTTATTAAAATGTTTAGCATTTTTAGGATTAAATTCTGTATTCCTGCTCCCCCCCCCATTAGTGTTTAAGATTACAACTTACAACAGGTTATAAAAACAGTAAGAATTGTTCTTGATCCAAATTGAGTATAAAGAATAAAAAGCACTACATTTTACACTAAAAAGTGTCAGAGAACTTTGCCTGCCTTATTACACATACAACACTATCCCAACACAAAGCAATGGCTGCTGCCTGGAGCCATTTGAAGAAAGTCATTCCTGAAGATCATCCTCCACTTACTGAACCAGAAGTTCCCGAAAGGGATCGAGACCCCAAAGAACAAGAAGTTTCTGAAGGGAATGCAGACCACCAAGATTTAGTAACCTCCAAAGAATCTTCTCCCAAGGACCCTCAGGTCCCCCAAGAAGTAGACAAGTCAGAATTAACCAGTGTATGCTTTGCACACTGTCTTAGCAGAAAAATTAAAGGAGGAATCAAAAATTACCAAAGCTGCTGGCCTGAAGATAAATGAAGCATGCGGACAAATGGAGCACCTCATTATTGAGGTACTAATGGAAAATGAAAAGCTGAAAGGAAAAATTGAAGAGAAAAGATCAACTCAACCACAAGTGTGTCAACATACACCTTCTTATGCCCAGGCCACTGCAAAGTACATCCCAGCCCTTATGACTAGAAAAAGGAGTCAATCAAGGAACAAAAACATTCAGAAGACTAACCACATCATACTAGTCAAGCCAATAGACAATGAGACACAAAAAACAAGTGAAGAAATCAAGATGGAGATAAACAACAAAGCTAAAGGATTTGAAGAGGGTAAAAATAAAAAGTATAAGGAAAACAAGTGCAAAACCAATTATAATTGAAACTGCTCCAATGAAGATCTAACTAAAATCAAAAGTTGTGACAACTTTACCTCCATTGGCATGAAATTAGAGATGCCAAAAAAGCTTGGACCAACAATGGCTATTTATGATGTGCCAAAAGACATCACTAAGGAGGAACTGCTTGCTTCACAAAAACCTAGAATACCATGGAATCGCTGAAAAGAGAATAACAAAGACCTTAAGATTAGGTTTTCCACCAAACCTACAGCCAAAGGGACGAGGCACTGGATATTAGAGACCTCAGGGAAGAGCCCCCCCTCCTGTCTAAATTTCAAAGCAAAAAAGAAGCTACGTAACCATTCTTACAGGGATAACAAGTGTCAGGAATATATAAGAGCAGTGGAAACATTACAACAGAAAACAGATTAAGAATAACCACACTCACAGAAGTAATTATAACAGAGCAACAATAAAAATAGTTCAATTGAACTGTCACAGATCCCTGCTAGTAATATGCCAGTTAGCAAAATTAATCCAGGAAGAAAACCCAACAATCTTACTCTTACAGGAGCCCTACTCTTACAAAGGGGTTGTCAAGGGGCTGCCATCTACAACCAGAATAATCCAGGCTGAAGTGGTTACAACTGGACAAGGGAGAAATGCTATTGCCCGAGTTTGGGCTGCAATAGCCATTACTGATCATGAACTCACAGTGACAAAAATAACTGGCCTATGCTCCACCCATGCTGCTTGTACATGTGTTGAGGGTACCACAGGACAGGTTCATCTGATAAGCCTATATTCACAATGTAGTCAGGACTTCCAATCTGCAGTTCCATATGTCAATTATTTGGATCATGCTATTAATAAACTAAGGGGCTCTGACCTTCTCATTGCAGTTGATGCAAATGCAAACTCAACCATGTGGAATAGTGTCGCACATGCCCCAAAGGTGCATTATTTGAAGATGTGATACTGGCACACAATATGCAAATTCTAAACAGATCAGGACATCCACCCACCTGTGTTACTCCCATGGGTCACTCCTTCATAGATTTCACCATGGCCACCAGTTCTCTAAACAGAAAAGTAACAGAATGGAGAGTGGACCAAAAGTGACCACAATTCAATCACAACCAGAATCCAAAGAACCACACCGGGCCATAGACACAACATAAACAGCTTGCTGAGGTACAAAATTGCAAAAGCAGACTGGGACACATTTAAATCCCAGATTCAACATATAATAACTGAATGTGACCCAGAAAGCATTAGAAGGGTCCCTGCACACCACCAGGCTGAAGAGGTGCAAAACAAAATCATACATCTGAAATCTCTATCCCAAGGAAGAAAAGAAGATCCAACCATGTCCCCTGGTGGACTAACAATCTCACAGCTATGAGAATGCAAACAAGAGCAGCCAGAAGAGATTATCAGAGGGCAAGAAGAGATCCCTCTAGGAGTCAAAATGATGTAGCAATCCTTCTGGAGCAGTACAGAGATATGAGGCAGCTGTATCATCAAGAAATTCACAAACAAAAGACATACCTGGGAAACCCTAGTACAAACAAGTGACAACACAGACCTTGGGGGTCTTGTGCACAGGCTGGTAACTGCAAAATGTCATCCTGCAGAAATCTTCTCCTCTATCCAAGATGGGCAAAATGAAGAAACTTCCTCTTGGAGGGAGTCCGTGAATAGGATCCTTGATACCATTGTCCACCAAGATGACACCAGCCAGGAGACAACAATGCAAACAACCATCTCACTCACAGAAGTACAACTGAAAAAGATCCTTTTACCAGAGTAGAGAGTGAAGAGGCCATAATGTCAAGTAAGGCTGGCAAATGCCCTGGCATTGATGGAATTGGGGTAGAAATCCTCAAATGAGCTTGGAAGGAAATTCCCTCTATTCTTGAAAATCTCTACAACACATGTCTACAGGAGGGAACCTTCTCTCAGACCTGGAAGAAGGCACTACTCAAAATCCTGATCAAAAGTCCTACCAAGCCTGCACTGGATCCAAACTTGTATTGGCCCATTGCCCTGCTGCCAATTTTAGGAAAAATTCTTCAAAAACTGATGGCACAAAGAGTACTGACCTATTACCATCACAAACATCTTGCATCCCCTCACCAGTATGGGTTCACTAAAGGGCACTCTGCAGAAGATGCGATGACAGCTCTAGTCTCCATAGCAACAAACACCACCAATAAGTACTTGCTTGCTCTCCTTGTTGATTTCAAAAGGGGCCTTTGACACCTTATGGCGGCAGAGTGTCCTGGAGAGACTCAGGGAGGCTGAAGTCTCGAACCTGCTTTATCTGCTGTTTACCAGCTACTTCTCTGACCGAACACTTCTTGTCAGATCTAACCAACTGGAAGTTCATAAGCCTGTTACCAGAGGCTGCCCACAGGGGGTCCATCCTGTGGCCCCTGTGATGGACAATGGTATTTGATACCTGGCTGAGAAAAGAATACCCAAACATCACCTTCCTGGCATACACAGATGACCTTACCATGCTGGTAGAGGGAAACTCCAGAGCCCAAATAGAACAACAGATCAATACAATCATGACAGACCTCCAAGACTGGACTACTCAGGATAACAGATCTCCACCACACAAGACAGTACAGATGTTCCTCAAAGGGAAATTAGACCTGGCAAGGCCACCCACTGTTAGGTACAATGGCCAATCCATTAAAAGCGTGGCCAACACAAAATACCTTTGAGTAATCTTTGATTGCAGACTCACTTTTCTCCAACATATCAAGTATGTCAGAGAAAAAGTCAAGACATATATAAGGATTATCAATATTACTAAGGGGTGGGGCCTTAAACCCAGAACCCTAAATCTATATTACAATTGTATTGTACTTCCAATAATAACATATGGAGCAGGGGCACATAGTCAATGTACAGGCTGTGAGAAATCAACTACTACAGGTCCAAAGGGCTACCCTCCTAGCAATGACCAGGACCTGCAGAACAACATCCACCTTTGCACTCCAGGTCCTTACCGGAAACATTCCTCTTGATGTGGAAGTTGTTTATCACCAGATAAAGTTTCTCCACAAAAGGAAAATACAGGACAATGCTCACAACATCCAGATAGACCTCACCATTCCTGCTAAACAAGATCTGAACAGAATAAGAATGCTGTTAGTGTCCAGGTGGCAGGAGAAATGGAACAACACACAGCACAGAGCAATCACCCATAAACTCCTACTGAGAACAGCAAAAAACCACACTAAATGGTTCACTCCAGGGCTCCATGTTAATGAAAAACTCTATGGGCCTCACAGACACCCCAGATTGCACCTGTAGAAACAGGGAATCTTGGGGCCACCTGATGTATGACTGCCACATGTACATGGGCATCTGGACACAACTTGAAATTGAGACTGGCTGCTACACCCAAGATGAAGCACCAGAATTAACTGCAACTCAGACTAACTATGCAGCCTTCTGCAGGTATGCTAATGCCCTCTTCAAGCATAGGATAACTATTACTCAAAGACAGCACCAATGACATCCTGACATGTAAACTCCAACAAGATCAGATTGAGACACGTTATTGGGACCAATCCTTCAACTGGGATTTACCTAACTTAATTCATAGTGATATCCAGTGATGGACACTTGGCCTACAGAACCACACCTTAGCAAAAAACACTGCAGACCCTGATCTTCCAAGGATAGTATCCTCTGTGCTGACCACTGCCCCTGCTAACTCCCACTGAGGGGTGGGATCTTTGCTGCCTGCTGACCCCTACTGAGGGGTGGGATTCCTGGACCTTCTGTCAAGTGCTCTATATCACTTTAACAACTCCTCCCTCTTACTTTTATGGGGATGCCTCTAACTATCATCTCCATCTTTCTATCACTATATTCCCCCAGTCCCTCCTTCCTCATCTTCTTTCTGCTATACTTCCACTGTCCTTTCCTATATTTCCACAGGTTTCCCCAGAACTGATGGTCTGGTCTGGTCCGGGATGCCTAGCAGGAGCTAAAAGATGAATCTGGCCTGTCTCTGTGCAGGTAGAGATGTGAGACGGGGGCAATCAAACTCTTGTCTGTCACCCCCTGGTTGCTAAATTTCCTGACGCCAGCCACTCAACACAACAACAAAAAAAAAAAAAAAAAAAATCACACCTTCACATATTCCAACTACACACAAACGGCCGGTGATGGCGTTTACCTCACAGCAAGATGACAAAGCAGTGAATGGGGGAAACCCTAGAATCTGCAAAAAAACCCACTAATAATAATAATAATAAATTGAGGAGGAGCTATTTGCAAGGTACTCCTCAAGGCACTGTCCATTCGCCACACCACACTGCACCGTTCTGGGGTTTCACTATACCATGCCGGTGAGAGGCAGTTAACATCGTGCTTATGATGATTCTTGCATTTGGAAACTCTGTACGGATGGTCTGCAAGTAGGTTATGGTCGGGAGGATGTCAGCTCCCAGCCGTACTGTAGAGTGAGACTGCATAAAATTCTCCTAATGCCGTAATTATACGGGCACATGCAGCCCAAGGGAAACAGTAGTTTGGAAGCTTAGTTACTGTGTAATCAGGGTTTCTTATCAGGATGGCTGCCCATGGGGAAAGAAACTATAGTGATTTACGAGAATATGCTGAAGAGATGGGGGGGTAAATTAGGAAAACTGATTCTTCAAATTTCTCTTTGATATTTCTCTCCGATATGATTGGACTCAAGTTCGAATAGCAAAGCTTAATAACCGGTACTGACCTTAGATAATCTGCAGTTGTTACATGGGGTAGGCTGGATGAATAATTTTGGAGTTTAAGAGGTTTTGAATAATTTAGAGTTTAAATGAGTTAATTAGTAAGGATACGGAATTAAAATATGCTCAAGGAAGAAAGTAGAAGTGCACAACTCCGTCCCTGGTTGTCATTGAAGAATTAATTGATTAAAAACTCTAAAATATATGAAATCGGTGAAACCAAAAGTCATAAAGACTCCCTTTAATTTTTTAACGTCTTCAGTTGGCAATACTAAAATGAGAAGAGAACGTGTGTTTTAAAGAACTTCTATGTTATTGTGATGCTCTTTGTGACATGCAGGAATCTTAGGTGCGTGAGATTCCAGACCAGAGAAAGGTTGGAGGGTTGTTTTGCATTTACGACATTTAATTTGGTGTGATGGCGGAACCATTCTATAATAAGGGCTTCGTATTGAAAAATTTTGTAACTAGATTTTAATTTTATGATGGTAATGGCAGAATCAACTAAAGGGGTGTGGTTGTGGAAATGTACGTGTAGTGTAAGCTCGGTACTGGATTGCCCTGTTCTGAAACTGTTGTAATGGTAATAAGCCCGTGTGTTAGAGGTTTTTGTGGAACCGTACTTGGTAGTGGTGCTTCTGATGTAGCAGGCATTGCAATTTCGCTGACATTTGATTAAATATACAATATTATTCAAGTCATTTATTGGGTATTTATATGTTTCTTTGTATGTATTAAATAGTGACCCAAGTTTGTTATATGAGGAAAATATAAGTGTAATGTCAGTGCCTGCGAACACTTGACAGAATTGTCTGGCAAGACTACTCTGATAAGGGAGAATGATGCATGTGCTCCCTTTTGGGTTGTCTTTGGGTAAATTATTGGTGTTATTTTTGGCAACGGAAATTATGTGTTGGATTAATTGGAACAGGTATTTCCTGGACATGAACTTTTTTGTAAGATCTTGTAGTTCAACAGATAAGTCATCTTGTGAAGAGCTGTATTTAATAGCATTGTGAATTTGGTTATAAAGAACAGCTTTTTTTGTACTAAGTGGGTGGTGTGATTCTAAATATAGATATTTACCTGTGTGTGTATTTTTCCTAAAAATCTTGGTTCCTAGTTTGGTTCCTGTTTTGTATATTGTGAGGTTAAGGAAACTGATTTGTTTGTTAACTTCTGTTTCAAGTGTGTATTTTAGTCTATCATGTATTGAGTTGAATTTAATAAAAAGATTATCAATTGTAGTTCTATTTCCTATTATAGAATGGTTCCGCCATCACATCAAATTAAATGTCATAAATGCAAAACTACCCTCCAACCTTTCCCCGGTCTGGAAGCTCATGCACCTAAGATTCCCGCATGTCATAAAGAGCATCACAGGAACATAGAAGTTCCTTATATGTTCTCTTTATATGTTCATGCGTTCTCTTCTCACTTTAGTATTGCCAACTGAAGACATCAAAAAACGAAAGTCAGTCATTATGACTTTTGGCTTCACCGGTTTCATATATTTTAGAGTTTTTAATCAATTAATTCTTCAATGACAACCAGGGACAGAGTTGTGCACTTCTACTTCCTTGAGCATATTTTAATTCCATTTTTAATTTTTAATTCCGTATCCTTACTAATTAACTCATTTAAACTCTAAATTATTCAAAACCTCTTAAACCCCAAAATTATTCATCCATCCTACCTCATGTAACAACTGCAGATTATCTAAGGTGAGTAGTGTTTATTAAGCTTTGCTATTCGAACTTGTAACATAACATGTAAATACTTGTACTGTATATGAGTAATATTATGATATTATTATACGAGGTGATCATGGCAGGCGCGAGGATGCAGAAGCACGGGAATTTTGAGTGGACCGTGGTTCAAGCTCACGTGACAGCGAAATACAGTTAATGACTGTATTAATTTTTTAAATGATTAATTATAAACTCCTTTGACCCAGTGGTCGTGCCGTAGTATAAAAAAGAACATTCTGAAAGTTTTCTGTATATACGTACTACAAGCAATCAATAGAAACAATATGCTGCAACACACGCCTCTCCTACTCAATCTCTTCTAATCCATCTCCTGCTCAATGCACTTCTCCCATTGCAGAAACAGCAGCTATCCACACACCGATCATTGAGGATCTTCACTCCTAACATGGCCCTTTGCTTTCTATCATGCCGTTATCTCATAATCCATTATGACTACATGTTTGTTCCTAGCTAAGGCATCTTGACATCCAACTGAGTTTAACGATCTAGTTGGTCGAGGCAGAGTGGACAATCGCAAGGGTACATAAGTGCATAAATTTGAGTGATCATGGTTCAAACCCACATGGGTATTAAATATAGTGACGTTTAGTATTTTCTCTCTGTCTTGTGAGGTCCTCGAACCTTTTTTGGAAGACATAGAGTATAAATCGAAAATTTACTTATTATTTAACTGCACCACTGTAAATCACAGAGTACAGAAGCCAAAATGGCGCAAGAAAAATGACGAGAGTTAATACATCGATATACAGTAAATGTAGTGATCAAAACGATCGAGAATATAAATTTGAGAACAGAATAAGGGCAACACCATAGCCACGAGAGAACAAAAAAGATACGTGCTTTCAGTAACACTGGTTCAAGTTATTATTATTACTATTATTATCCATATAGTGCAAGGAAGCCTGAGGCTTATGCTGCACCAGACAAAAAAAATTTCTGAATTACCCAAAGAGAACGAGAGAGAGAGAGAGAGAGAGAGAGAGAGAGAGAGAGAGAGAGAGAGAGAGAGAGAGAGAGAGAGAGAGAAGTAGAAGGGAATCACCAAGAAAGAGAAGAATGGTGATATCCAGCTCGGGATCCTGGGTGTGCCAAGCCCATACTCACCAGATGTGAGCCCCTGGGCAAATCAAGTTCTTGTATCTTTCTCTCTCTCTGGTGAACTCCTCTGCTCTTATAAATGGTCCTTCGCGAGTAAAAACAGAAAAAAAATTTATTTACACTAAAAGACTGGAATTTGTGGCTTGGTCACTAACAAGACTTTTGTGGATTTTCCACACTAGCAAGACTTTTGTCGATTTCTCACACTAGCAAGACTTTTGTGGACTTCTCGGATGACTATTTTTTTACAGCAGCATGTTAGAGAGGCAACAAGAGAAAGCAATACTCTTGATCTGGTTATCAACAGTGATTCTTCATGCATTAAAAATCTGCAGGAGAAAGACCCACTGGGTGGCAGCGATCACAGTGTACTAATGTGGAATTTAGTTAGACATAACTACTGTCAAGGGTAAGCCTTTACTTTCGTAAGAGTGACTACAGAGGTCTCAAACAGTTTTTAAATTTTGTGCAATGGGACCAACTGATGACGTTACGAACAGCAAATTCTAAATAGAAAGTATTCAGGGAAGTAATCAAAGAAGCTACTAGGCTTTTCATATTAACAAAGAAATACTGTTGAAGGCTTAGATCTAAATGGATGTCAGATGAACTACTGAGACACGTGGCAGAGAAGGAAGTACATGGGATGCAATAAATAATCAGGTAATACAGAAACCTATGGTAGATATAAATTATTATGTAATCAAGTCACAAAGGAGATTAGGCAAGCTAAGGCAGACTATGAGAAGTCTCTCGCAAAGAATGCAAACAAAAACAGCAAAGACTTCTATGCTTATATTAACAGAAAAAGGAAGGGGTTGAATCACATGAGCTACGTGATGTCTATGAGTTAACTATTCGTGACCCTGCTCAAGTTGCGGACAAATTGAATAGGTATTTTGCATTACATTCACAGATGAGGAATTCTTTAGGGAAGGGGATGCTAG
The DNA here is from genome assembly GCF_048544385.1 of Mastigoproctus giganteus. Classification (NCBI taxonomy): domain Eukaryota; kingdom Metazoa; phylum Arthropoda; class Arachnida; order Uropygi; family Thelyphonidae; genus Mastigoproctus; species Mastigoproctus giganteus. The sequence goes on along the minus strand of NC_143576.1, from coordinate 128,253,643 downwards.
AAGTTTATAAAACTCTAACAAGGAGCTAAATGACTTTGTGATAACTGAAAGGAAAGTGGAGGTGAAATCACTGAGGATGGAACTATCCAATTATATTAATGGAGGCAGCAAAAGAGGTAATTAAACCCTTAGTCATAATTATGAGAGCATCCTTGGATTAATGGGAGGTCCTTATGGACTGGAGATGTGCGAATATATCCCCAATTCATAAAGGGGGATTGTAAGGCGGTAAAAGTAATTGCAGACCTGAAAGTTTAATGTATGTTCCAGGGAAAATAACGTAATCACTGGCTAAAGAAGTAATGCAGGATCGTTTGGATAGGTATGCAATTATACTGCAATCACAGCATGGATTTGTCGCGGGCAGTCTTGTCTACCCAACCTGATAGAATGCACCGATCAGGGAATTGCATGCAAAAAAATAATTTTGACATCATATATTTAGATTTCAGGAAGGCTTTTGATACTGGTTGCACATAAAAGACTGCTGTAAAAATTGGAGCAATTTTGCATTAAGGACAAGTTACTGCTATGCATAAAGGCATGGCTAATGGAAGACAGAGTGGTTATCAATGGGTACTGCTCTTGGTGGACTAATGTGGAGTGCCCATGAGTTCAGTGATGGATCCATTGTTGTTTTCAATATTTATCAATATATTTATGAGGGTATATCAGGCTTAACGTCCAAGTTTGTGGATGATACAAAGGTTGACAGAGTGGTTAACGGCAGTCATTAGGGTGAGCTACTGCAACAAGATCTAGGAAAATTGGCTCACTGAGCTGAGAAATAGCAGTTGAAGTTTACATTGACAGCTGCAAGGTACTGCTCATGGGTAGCAGTAACTCCAGAGTAACTTATCAACTGTGTGATACTACACTCAGGGAAGCCGAGAATGAAAAAGACCTGGGGGTAATCTGATTGTTCCATTCAGACATGAAATTCTCTGTTCAGTGCAGACATTCTGTCAGGACAGCTCATGGTGTTTTGTCAATGATGTATAAAAACTTTGCTAGCAAGGATAAGGAGGTGATTATCACTTTGTATAAAGTCATGGTGAGGCCGCATCTTGAGTACTATATACAGGTCTGGAGGCCTTACTTCAGGATGTAGATCTGTGGAATGGGTGCAGAGAAGGGCAAACCCATTGGTGAAGGGAACAAAAGGGTGCTCTTACCTAGAAAGGCTTCAGTTCTGCAAATTGCAGCGTCTCGAGACTAGACGTCTGCGAGAATTGATTGAGGTGTTTAAAGCCCTGAATGGATTGAGTAAGCTGAATGTTAATGGTATTCTTCAACTTGATGACACTACACACATGAGGGGGCATAAATTTAAGTTGAGGAAGGATAGTTGCAGGATACATATGCGGAAGTTTGCCTTCAGACAGCTGGTAGTTGATTGTTGGAACAGGCTTCCATCTGTTGTTGTGGAATTTGATGGGTTGAACAAATTCAAGAAAAAACTAGACAAATTCTTGGAGGGTATGGATGGGTGAACTGGTTGTTTTTTTATTATTATATATATTTTTTAAATTTTTGGCTGATGCTATATAAGGCTTGCTTTCTTGCATCATTTGCCATCACTAGTATTACTGCGCCTGAAATCGCTGATTCAATATGAACAAAGAAACTCCCGTGTCTACGACGACTGTAAAACTTCGTCTTAAACCAGCAGGCCTTCATATGTCATGCAGCAGACTGTAAACCCTTAAAACTGGAAAATCGAAAGAAACTGTTGACATGGGCTAAGAGTCATCAACGTTGGACAATTGATGAGTGGAAAAAACGTACTGTGGATGGATGATTCCACATTTGAAATGTTTGGATTCAAGTGTAGAGTTTATGTGACAAGATCAACCAAAAAAAAAAAATTTGTGCCACATTGTTTGGCACCTAGAGTCAAGCACGGTGGTGGTGGTTCCATAATGATCTGTGGTTGATTCTGTTTTTCTGAAGTGGATGACACAGTCAAAATTGAAGCAATTTTAATTTTAAAAAAAAGGCAGTAAAAATGAAAACAGTAAAGGCTACAAAAATTAAAAATAAAGGTTTAAAAATAAAAAGAGGTATAAGAAATTTTATAATACAACAAAACAATTACCCAAGGCACAGCTTTAACCTGTGCAGGGACTTTGTGGCAACTGAAAAACAGAAGAAGGTTGCGAATTATGGTGCAGCTACCCCAATTGCCTGATTTCAATCCAATAGAACTTTTTGCAATCATGTAGACTGTAAAGTCCATGAAGCCTGCTCATTTTCACAAAAATTTATGGAAACCTTGCAGATGGCTTGGAATAATGTTAATCAAGACACTTTTGATGAAAAAACTTTTTGACACACTTTTTGATGAAAAATCAGTATAGTTGTTAATATTGATCATTTGAATATTTTTTTCTCTGAATTTTCAAATCTTATTAAAAAAATTCTTAAAATACTTTGCACTGTGTTTTTTTTTTTTTTTAATATTAAACCTCACAATGTCATAGCTAATTAAAAAAAAAACAAAAAAAACGAAACTGCTGTCTTGAGCTGTGATTCCAAAATATTTTATTCAGAGTGTACTTTGTTTAAAATCATGAAATACACGAATGAACAGCGCAAGTAAGGGCATTTTAAAAATTCAAATGTTGCTCTTTACCTTAATAAATCGAAAGGATATAAGGAGGTCATCTATTCAATTTTTATATATATATTGTTTTATCTTTTGATGAAATAATTAAAATTTAATAAACTGTTATACTCACTTTTTAAGGTGCCTGCCTGTGGTTAGAAATTATGTATAAATACTTGATGATGTTTCTTTAAGTCCGTAAATCTCAATTATATTCTTGAAACTGTAAGATAGAAAATTTAGAATACTTATTCCTATACAGGTTGGCCTTTCAATTTGCATAATTTCAAAATAATCAAACTGGAGGTTAAAAATCCAGATTCTCCTCTATAGAGATCACTGTTTAACAGCATCAAACGAATGAGTTACCTCAACCTCAATTCAAACATCTTTGGGTATCTAGCCACCCTGCATTTTGTTCTCTCTGGAACAAAATGCAGAGTGGTCAGTTCTGTTATATGGAGGTAAAAATCAAGATCAAGGTGAACAGTGATTCCTCATACCTAGCTCGAACTTCAGGTTTTCTTTTACCTTTCTCCACATGCATTCAGAAAGATGTAACTACCCTCTATTAACAGCAGCACCACAAAATACAAACCTAAATGCATTAAGAGGTGCTCTCTAAAACTCTATCTTGAAAGACAACAGAGACTGAACGGAATAAATACTTTTCATTACCTGAAATAAGCTGCTATAGCAGTGGTTTTCAACCGGGGTGCCACAACAACATTCCAGGGGTACCACGTAATTTGGGTTTAAGTTATTTAAACTTATTATTATATTTTAATTTTAAGTATTTATTTCATTATAAAAAGGTGTACAGTATTCATTGTACAGTATCTTTTTAATTTTGTGGTGATCTATAATTGAACTTTATTTAGTACCTCTATATAAAGAATAAAATTCTTATATAAGTATATATAATTTGTATTATAAATTGTAATATTGTTTATAATTATATTATTACAATAACTATCGCATAACATATTTTTTAAATATTTAACTGCTAAATACAGCGCTGTTTCTTGTATTATCTTTAACTTTGTGAACTCCTCTGACCGTGTGGTTGTCCCAGAGTATAAACAGAAAATTTATTTATATATATATTGTACTCCTGGTTAGGATAACTAATGTTGCCATAATACGGCTAACAGAAACATGGTGCCAGCCGGAAATTGGGATTGACGAGTTCTACTATGGTATAATGTATTGAGGAGAGATAGAAGGGCTGATGGGGTAAAGTTTCTCATCAAAAGTAGTCTGAGTGCAAAAAGAGCTTTTGCTAAGTCAGATGTTATGCCTGCCAACACACAATTTGTATGGTGCGAGTTAGTTGGAAGCAATGGTATAATGATAGTGGAAGTAATCTACAGACCAGAGGACTGTGAAGAGAGTATGGCCAGAGTCTATACGCAGATGGAATGGGCAATCAAGTGTGAATGTCTTATTATGGGTGGCTTGCTTCTGTCCTTAATAGATTGGAATAATTGGGAGGAAAACTCACCGTGGAGAACCAAATTTTTAAATAAACTATATTATTTGTACCAGCATATTAGTTCTAGACATCATCATTACTCACAAATCAGATGCCATAACCGGGCTTACAGTATAGGAACCATTGGCAGGTAGTGATCACGAATGTCGTTAGTTGGATAAGATGTTGCAGTAGTTAAAGGCATGGGTTTTAATTTCAGAAAAGGATACTATGACAGTTTAAGGTGCTACATGTCATCTATTAATTGGGAGGATTGCAGAGGATGAGTGAAATATATTAGAATTGTGAATACCTTTAAAGCAATACTCACAGATTGGTTGTTGTTGGGTTTGAGGACCATCGGTGACTAAGGCCACGTTGCTTTGTGTATATTGTCTATAAATTGTGTGTTCTGAGGTTGATTTTCTGTTAGGTGGACAAAAAATCCGAGTTTCGGGGAGAAAAAACCTTGCTACCCTTGCCTGAGACCGACTAACTCAGCCATGTTATGAAAAAGACCCATAAAAATTCCTCCCATCATCGACGGGATTCGAACTCAGGTTTTTTCCAACCGGTGTGGGGAGGACGGGAATCCTACCAAATGTGCTAGCCACGAGGGCAGTACTCACAGAGACATTGATTGGATATATGAACTTGTATATCATTAAGAAAATATAGCATGGTGACGATGACAAGATAGATGAATGCAGAGCTGGCCAGTCTAATAGAGCAGAAAAAAAATAGCATATGAAAATTACAGACCAATGAAAAGTATTGATTGAGTTAATGATTGTTGTAGGGCTTTTAGGCCACATTGCACCATATACAATATGTTTGTAAGCTGCATGTGTTCTGTGGTTGATTTGCCGTTTGCTAGGAGAAAAAAAACAGTTTCCAAGGCGGAAACCCTGCTACCCTTGCCTGAGGCCAACTAACCAGCTGTGTATTGCTAAAAAAAAAATAATACTGGAATGCTCGTTCTCCAGAAGACTATATGATAATCTGTGCAGGTAGCACAGGGGTATCGTCACCGTTCTCCCCACACCGGGTGGAAAAGGCCCCGGGTTCGAATCACACTGATGATGTGAGGAACTTTAATGGGCTTTTTTCACTTTGTGGCTGAGTTAGCCAGTCTCAAGCATAGATAGCAAGGTTTTCCCCCCAGAAACTGGGGTTTTTCATCCAACAAACAGACAAATCAACCATAGAACACATGCAATTAACAGACATAAGACACAGCCCAGCAGATGAATTTAATTATTCAGTTGGCCTAAATATAATAGTTAGTTAGCCTATATGATAATGCCATATCAACTGTACAGTAACTGAACCAAACTTCAGACTCACGGTTCATAGAACAACCAGTTCTAGCATTCAGCCCATGGCAAATTGAAATGCAGCATTCGCACGCATCACAGTATATCTCATTCATTGGATCTCATTATCTAACACATTGTACTTTAGTAAGAAACGTTCAAGTTTCATTGCGAAATTTATATTTTTGTTTTTAAATAAATTTTTAAAGAAAGCTATTAATTTTAAAGATTAATACTATTAACCTATTTTTAGTAGCAATTGGTAAAATAGATATTTCTCCCTCCCCTTTGATTATGCCATTGTTTCATAATATTAGGTGTATAAATTTATTAATTTTCTACTATGACATTTAGAAAAAATGTACTGGAATGTTGTTCCAGTCTGAATACACCATTGTGACTGACCCAGCCATGTCGGGAAAAAGGCCCATAAAAATTCCTGGCATTATCGACGGAAATTCGGCTTTAGATCTTTTTCACCCGGTATGTGAAGGACAATCATTATACCAACTTTCTACTCACAAAGACATGAAAAGTACTGAAACCTACAACAACTACAAGTTGATCAGTAATGATCAGTAGTGAGGGAGGTCAAGGCTGAGAATGAGAAACCACCGGCTAAAAGAGCAAAGAACGTGGACAACAGGTTTTTTTATGTATGTGAATACAAAGCAAAAGAAGAAAAAAACAAATCAGATAGTTGTGCTAATTTGGTACTTCGCATTGGTGTTTACTGTTGAAAGATCATTCATGGCGAGGAGATGCTCGGCGAGTGACACTGGGTCATATGAAATTAGTCACTTCGAAATGACGGATGGCTGTTTATCGGAAAAACTTTCAAGCTAAAGACAAATAAATTGATGGCTTATACCCAGCAATTTTGAGGGAGGCAGCTAGAGAGTGTATTGAATCATTAAGGTTAATTATAGGGGCAACACTGGACTTGGGAGAGATTTTTTTGCATTAGAGAAGTGCCAACGTATTGCTACTACATAAAGGCAGTTCTAAGAGTGAAGTCAGTAACTACATGCCCTTCAGTCTGACTCAGGGGGAGGAAAATCTTGGAGGCAATGATTAAGAGTGCAATAACATTCTGAAGGATAAACATGTTGCCCTCGTGGGTAGCACAGTTGGTAGGATCGCCATCTTCCCCCCCCCACCAGGTGGAAAAGACTGAGTTCAAATCTCATCGATGACAGGAGGACTTTTCATGGGTCTTTTTCAAAATGTGGCTGAGTTTAGTCAATCTCAGGCGAGGGTAGCATGGTTTTTTCTCCCCGAACCTCTGGTTTTTCAACCAACAAGACAGAAAATCGGCCTGAGAATACATGCAATTTACAGAAAATATACACGGAGCAACATGGCCTTAGTTGTCAATGCTACTAAACCCAATGACAACAACACAACATGTTTTTGTAAAGGAAAAAATCCTTTACAAAAACATGTTACCTGGTAAGCAATTTTGATAAAATTTATTTTGATTTTAGCAAGGCATTAGACTTGGTCTCTCATGATAGGTTATTGTATATGATGGAACATGTTCTGACTATTGGAAACATTCTAAGATGGATCGCAGGTTTACTGTGGAGCATAGGGTTGTGATTAATGAAATAGATGTAGCAATAGAGTTTCCTGACTGGTGCTGTTGTGGTCATTCGATGAGTTTGAAAATAAACGATAGTGGTATGTTGTAATTAAAATTTCGTCCAACAGATGGTGGCACACAGATTGTCCAGTAAGCTGACAGGTTCTAAGTAACGAGTTTCATTAGTAGCGTTAATTTTCCGTGTAACAATTCTGCAATTTAGAAACGAACGAATTTTGAAACGAATCAAATTTTGCTTTAAACTGGGAAAATCTGCAATAGAAACGTATGAAATGTTAAAAACTATTTAGTGATGAAACGTTATGCCATACCAGTGTGTCTGAATGTTATAAGCAATTCAAAGGACATGAGGATGTTTACGATTGAGGAGAGAGTTGCAAAAGTTCGAGAAACTATGGCAAGAGATCGTCGCGTAACCCTCAGAATGATGGCTGATATGCATGATATGAATAAGGAGATGACTCGTAAAATTTTGCATGAAAATTTAGGTAAAAGGAAGGTTTGTGCAAAATTTGTGCCTCACAGATGAGCAGAAGCAAAGAAGGGTGTTATCATACAAAGACTTCATCCAGACTTGTTAAGAAAAACCTAATACCCTTGACTGAAAATGAGTATTGGGTGTTTCAGTACAACCCACGGACGAAGCATCAGAGCATGCAGTGCTCAAAATCATCACCAAAACCCAAAGAGTTTCAATCACAAAAGTTCTGGATCGAGACGATGCTGACCACATTTTGACTAACAGAGTGTGATTTACAAGGAATTTTTACCTGAAGGGAAGAGAGTCAATGCACGTTCTACGAACAGGAGATTCAAACACTACTGAAGCGCATTTCCTGGGTGAGACAGCAATTTCGAGATAAAGGTTCTTGTTGGACGACAATTCCCCAGCCCATTCTGCAATTGTTGTGAAGACATTTCTGATGAAACATGGCATTGTACAGATTAACTATCTACCATACTCTTTCGATTTAACACCAGTGGACTTCTTCATTCCCAAGGTGAAAACTGCCTTCAACAGAAAGAGATATCACGATGTTGAGGACATAAAGAAAAACTTAACCGCCAAATTGAACATCAGTTCGTTGGATGCCTTCGCTGACTCTTTTCAGAAACTTCTATAACGGTGTCATAAGTGCATTCAGTCAGGTGGTGACTAATTATTTTGAATAAAAATAAAGCCAAATATGACTTCTTTCACTTTGTGTTCTTTTTATTGCACCAGTCCCGGAACTTTGATTAGTGAAACAAGTTGGTGGTTGCGGCTAACAGTTTGAAGAAATTCAAGTCAGCTAGGTAGTTACCTACGTGAGGGTGGGGATGCGCATAATTTGTGTTTTTTTTTTATCTACTTCCTGGAACTATATGGCTGATAGTAATACTGATACAAATAGTAAAAAAAAAAAAAAATATTAAGCGTTTCATGATGAGGAATTTTTAAATATATTAGAGTCCAAGGTTCAGGAGGCGCATTTTTATTTGCGTATCTGCTCATTGAAAACCCTCTTGACAAAAAGAATATAGGGAAGAGAAGGGTGTACCAGAAAATGATAGTGAAGTTGTTTCATTACTAATTATTTGTCTTCGCTTTTATTTCTACAAAATTTTTTGACTTTGCCCGGATGTATGAGATGATGGAGGCCCATTTTGCAAGGAAATATTCAATGAATTTCCATAGTGTAGCGAATACAAATCTATTGGCTGTTTATAAATATTCTTCATGACGGCGTTAGCTGGATCCTTCGTGTGACCATCCGAAGAAGCTGTTGTAGGCGCATCAGCGACTTAAAATAAATAAATTTTCTGTTTATACTCCGGGACGATCAAACGGTCAGGAGTTCACAAGATAGACGGAATACAAGAAACAGCAACGTATTCAGTAGTCACGGGCTTGAACCCCAGTCACTCAAGGCACGTGTACTTATGCACACGCGCACATGTCTGTAAATTGTGTATGTTCTGTGGTCGATTTTCTGTTTGCTGGACGAAAAACCTGCATTTCTGGGAGAAAACCATGCTACCCTCGCCTAAGACCGACTAACTCAGCCATATTGTGAAAAAGAAAAAATTCCTGGCATCACTGAAGGGATTCCAACTCGGATCTTTTCCATTAAATATGGGGAGGACAGCGATTCTACCAACTATGCTATCCACGAGGACAGTGAGACTATCTGATACAAAAGCTGGAGGACAAATGAAACTCTGCCGACACCTTCTAAGACAGTGTTTAAAAAACTAGAATTTTTCTCCTCTGTGGGAAAAGGATATGGTCTCAAAGAATACTCAGAGGGAACGCATGGCTTTGCGTTACAATGGTTTGTACAGTGTCTTGATGAGAGACAAACTAGGTTTATTTTAAAATAGCAACATTTCATTTCATTTTTATGTCTAATTGAATTTTTTTTAATTTCGTACTGAGAGCTAAGGCCATAGTGCGAAATTTTATAATAGTCTGAAGATAAGTACAACACAAATCCTTAACAGCATATCTGCAGCAACTGTTCAAAATTACCTTGAAAATCACAGTGGGGATGCTACACCGTCATAGGATAAACGATGCCACGTTCCAGTAGTTGTTCTGCCATGCAATGAGGGTCCGAATTTACGCAATAAATCTTGCGCAATTAATTCCTCCAACATTAACACCAAGTGGCATTCCGTTCCACATGGCAAACTCCCAACCTCGGTCATCTCAAGATGGCTCAGATGGAGATTTTGGCAAGGTTGAAGGAGTACATCAATAAGAGCTTTTTGATTATGGGAATAATAAGAGTTGCATTTTTTTTTCTTTTTTTTTTTTTTTCAATGAAGAATAAGTTGCTTTCTTGAATCATCATGCTATTTTAATACTAACACTAATGTCAAGCACAACTCCTGACGGGTGAAGAAGAGGACGTGCAAAACTTTCAGAGAGCCGTGACCATATCGTGCAATCGTTTTCCGAGTTAGGATACCCTCAATGGACATGGAGTCCTAAACCTTCCTCCAACAGGTAAGAAATTGGCATAGAGCTCTCTCTCTCTCCCTCCCCTAGTACATCAAACTTGAATCAATGTCTGAAAACATACGCTTAAAACTTTATGCGCATTTTTTCACTGTCCAAGCAGACAGCTAAACGAAAATACATCCCCCACCACCAGAAACTTTAATGTACAAAGAAAGGCGGATAATTCTCGCATAGCTTAGCGAGAATTCACCTGAAAACTCTTACACGCTCGCACAGTCATACAGCAAACTTTTAAAATACCCCTCGAATATTTAAATATTCGAAGAGGAATATTTCTATATTTATCTAGAGCAGTTTCTCGTCATCTACTTTTAGCGATCGTTTTTGAGAAAACTAAAACTCGACGACCATTTTCTAGCATCATTTCTGGTCATAACAGAAATGGTGATTAGAAATGCTTAATTCCTACTGTTATTACAATATTTATTTATTACGGTAGGTGGCTACCCCTAGAATATTCTTCAATATTCTGGAGGAGGAAAGCAACCCAACAGATGAAGAACAACTAGCCTATGCGGTAGTCAATATTAAATTTGATTTATTCCGGAGGATATTCGATAAGATCTCTCAATACAAGAATGGTATTCAACGTGCGGTCATTGTAACTAACAATTAGTAAACAATTAACAAAAAATGGAAAAAAATCCAACTCTGCCAACACCCAGTGCACTACTTGTACATACGATTTATGCATTTGGAATATTATTATTTTTTTATTATTATCATTAGCCATATCGTAAAAGGAAGCGTGAGGCTTATGCTGCACCAGCCAAATAAAAAAAAAAAAAAAAAATTCCGAGTTACCCTGAGAGAGAGAGAGAGAGAGAGAAGTGGAAAGGAATCACCAAGAAAGAGAAGAATGATGATATCCAGCTCAGGCCCCTGGGTGTGCCAAGCCCATACTCACCAGATGTGAGCCCCCGTGGTTATACATCTGCCCAAATTCCAGCTAAATGATTAAATGAGGAATTAATTTGTTAGCAGATTACTCTTATCATGGGGAACTGATTTAACGATTGTCCGTTCGATGTCAATTCGTCCAAATTAGCACATCGCACTAATTTGAATGAATCCATTGTGTGAACCTATTTCATGCGTGTGCACCGCACAGTTCGTTGCACACTTTATATATCCTGTTTTACACGCTACACCGCGCCTGTGTTTGAATTTATATTCATAGGACATGCATATAAATTCAAATTATTATTTTCAAGACACCAGAGTTTGCTGCTCATATTCGTGTTTCGTGTATTTATCCGTTTGCATGCTGAAATCCCATTCACTCCGTCTGAAATCGTAGCTATAGCCTTAATGGAAGACGGTGACGAGAATCGGACCCATACTCTCCAAATGAGTGGCACACGGCGATATAACGCGCAGACTAGACTGTCACGGAGGAGTAGCATATGCACGAGGACGCCTGTACAGTCCAAACCTTTCCCCTATTGGGGAAAGGTTTGGACGTTTTATATCAATCCTTTTATCGAGAGTTAACAGCATAGGTCAGTGTTTCTCAACGTCTCATTCTATTTATTTATTATTTTATTTATTTATTGTGGTTTGTCCCAAGATTAATGCGTGCATTAAAAAAATCGCTCAAATATGTGCGAGTGTATGAAAAGATTAAAAGCAAGTTTTCTTTCTAAGTCGAATGTAATCACCTTGAAACAATTCTTATTTGATTCGTATAACACCGATCAAAACGTAAAATATTAAGAAAACACCCAATCTTGACTAATTTTATGCTGCTGTACCCGAAAATAACATTAAAACTTGTCGATTGGCTCTTGTTTTCGAATTACAGTTGAGGGTTTCATATCAGCAAATTACTCTATATTATCAACTACGGCTCTCGGCAAACGCATGGCAACACCGCAATTTCAGTAGAACCACGCTCTCATCGCGTGATCGGCAACTGTCGCCTCAAATAAGTCTTCAACTCTGTTACAGAAATCCTCGAATACGGCTAGATACTCGGTGATTTGTTCTCAGTTAACGGTTGTTCTCTATGAGATTCCTACTTTTTGCGCAGTATTTGTGTCGTGTAAAATTAATATGCCCCGTAATTTCATGAATAGTCCGGATGACTTCTGTTACGTTAGCTTCAAGAAAGTGTTCCTTAACTCGAGCCATAAAAAAGGCCTACTTCTTGTACTTTAGGTGTAAAGTAGGCGGGCGACTTGGATAGGAACTGGACTCCACACATATGCTGCACTACCTGTTCATCAAACTAAACGCGTGGGTGAATCGAAAGGGACTTTTTATGCCTTTCGCAGTGCCCATGATGTGAAGGGAGCCAACAAATCATGTCACAGACTGTTACTTCTGTATGGTGCCTGCTATTAGAAAAGGAATAATAATGAAGACAGTGACGTATACCCAAATATACCATCTGCAATTCGTCCCGTGCCTCACGGTGAAGTACTACCTCTTCCTGAACCACCCAACCGCTTTTCTCTACACTCTGATGAAGACACTGATGAACATCAACTTGATATACACGAAGGGGTACAGCAGCCCTCTACGTCAAAGGATTCACCATATTGTCCAAACCTTTATCCTTCTGAACCACATAGGAACACAGAAAGTGAGCTTAATGACCTCATCAGGGATCTCGAACTGCCGAAGAATAAAGCAGAGCTTTTGGCTTCGAGGCTACAACAGTGGAATCTTCTAGAATCTCGATCATTCTGTGAAAGTGACAATATTTTTTACTCGAAATAAAGACTTATAAATTCTATCAAACATAAGGTGAACTCACTGTTTGAAGGACGTTGATGGTCTAATGGTAGCAATAAACATGAGGCACGTTCCTGAAGAATAACGACTATTTACAGACGCTTCTAAGGTTAGCCTTAAGGCTGTTATTACACAATGGAAATATGTTGCCTTCATATGCCGTCCACAAAAAAGAAACATACGCAAACATGGAGAACATTCTCTTAGCTGTACACTATTAAAAGTATGAGTGGTAGATATGTGGTAATTTATAGGTAATCGCCATTTTATTAGGACTATAAAATGGATACACTAAGTATTGTTGCTTTCTCTGCGAGTGGGATAGTCGTGCGAACGATATACACTGCGAGACGGGGAATTGGCCTCAACGAAAATCATTAACGCCTGGTATGAAGAATGTAGCATTTGAACCTCTGGTAGATCCAAATAAAGTTTTGCTTCCATGACTCCACATCAAACTGGGGCTCATGAAATATTTCGTGAAGGCTTTGGAAGTGAACGGTCCTGCATTCACATACTTGCAAGATAAATTCCCAAGGCTCGGTAGAGAGAAGATTAAGGCAGGCGTTTTCATTGGTCAACAAATAAGGCAACTTTCCAAAGACGATCAGGTCGAAGATGCCCTTAGTGATAGTGATAAATCGGCGTGAAAAGCCTTTTGAAATGTTTCGACTGGTTTTCTAGGAAACGTTAAAGCCGGCAACTAAAGGCAGCTTGTGGAAAATCTTATTAATGCCAGAGATTTAAAAGTATATAGACATTGTACAAGTGCAGTGTCGTGTACCGTTGTTCGTAAGAAGAAGTATAAAAGGCCGCCGTAGCCTACTGGTCAGGCGCGCGGGTGCCCGTGCCTTGAGTGACCGGGGTTCAAGCCCGTGACTGCTGAATACGGTGCTGTTTATTGTATTCTGTCTATCTTGTGAACTGGCACACCGACAATGTAAGCAACGCGGAGATGGGGGAAACCCCTGGTGCCGCTTGACACTTAACACACTTTACTTCACACTTACTTCTTACGAAAAAGTGGGGTACAACAACACGTCATTGAAGGTGCATTTCTTGCACTCACACATTGGATTTCTTCCCACTGAACTGTGGTGCCGTCAGCGACGAACATGGTGAGCGCTTCCATCAAGACTCGCGGCGATGGAACAAAGATACAGAAGCAAATGGAATGCCGCCATGTTATCCGATTATTTTTGGATGGTGAAAAGGGATGCTCCCGAAGCCCAGAATCATCTGTCCAGGTGACTGATGCTTCTGGGTAGCCAAGAGGCCAGAACAGAACAACAGAACACACACATAATACACACAAACCTACGTCATTCACATTCTGGCCCATTTGTAGTGATACTGTACTTCACAGAGATACCAGGCGGAGTTGAACAGACGTTCTAGGAGCCGCCCTTTACAAAACACATGTCCACACATGTCCACATGAATACAAGCGAAAGACGAAAAGGTCCCGTGTTTAATACAGGTATGTTCGTATCTACATCTTACTGCCATATAAAAAAAAAAAATACCTTGCATAAATATCAAAAACTACTTTTTTTCGAAAACAAGAGCCAATCTGCACTAGTTCCTTGTTTAGCACCCAAAAACCTATAAAGTAAACTTACTTTCATTCTCGTAACAATATATATGACCCAAAATTTGTTGTTCAGTGTAATACACAAAATAAGGATTCTACAGTTCAAATCAGGCAAGTTAATTTCTAAGCTATAGCATTTGTCCTCGGTAACCGTATAGTAGTCTCACCACTTACCACTCGTTCGGAATGGAGTGAAATCCAGTCAGAGCCTAGAGAACTTAGTAGTGACAAAAATGCAAGGAAGCAAGCATTAGTCAGCAACAGCTAAAAATGAAAAAAGTTGCCCATATCTTTTATCCGTCCCTTATAATAATTTGTCCAATCCTCCTTTAAATTTATTACCCGCTCCACTCGATAAGGCCACATGAAAGTTTGTTCCAACAATCAATTACTCTCTGGCTGAAAGTAAATTTGGCACATCGATCTGCAACCATCCTTTTAAAATTTCTCCTTTTATCAGCACCTAGTTTACTCGATTCGTTTAAAGCTTTAAGCTCTTCAATCAGGTCTCTTCACACATACCCAGTTTCCAGAGGCTGCAATTTACAGTACTCTCCAAATCTGTACAGCAGGGCCGCCTCCGTAGCCAGGTGGACAGCAGTGCGTAGCATACGCTTCTTGATTAGACCGGGGTTCGAACCCGTGACTACCAAATACGGAGGATGCGGAAAGGTCAGGGAATGACCACCGCATATCCTCGGAGCAATATGGTCTTAGTTGCTAATGCTCCTAAAAACCAAATAAACAAACTGTAGAGCAGTCGTTCACGTGGGACGATATCAAAAGTTTTACTGAAATCTAGGTATATGACGTCAAAATTATTTTTTTATCTCATTACTTTGATCTAAATTCTTAAAACTTTTTCACTCTGGACTGTAGTTAGCCGATCTCAAGTAGCGGAGTGGGGTGTCCCTACATGAGTTATTATGGATTTTTTTTTTTTTTCCTTTTTGTCAGCATAGCATGCAAATCGATACGTGATGATACGCTATACATACATAATACATGATAAGCCGTATAAATTAAGCGTACCATAAGAAATGGCGCATTGTGGTCTGGGTGATCAATGTCTCAAAAATTCCGAAGGACAAACTAAGACAAGCCAGAATTTCAGTAAGTTCATGTCCTCTTGCTTACGAGGTTAAATTAACAATGGGTTTGGTGTTTCTGAGACTCTAGGGGGGCTACCTAAATCATTTAGCTCATGCTTTGATTCAGATTGGAGATCATCGTTACGAAAACCAAGCAGAAGCTGCTAGGATATTATTGATATAAAATGGAAACGGACGGAAACTGAAATCAAGAGAAAGGTTTTCTCTTCACTCTTTGTGACTCTGACTTATTTATAAAAGTGTGCATATGCCTATAGCTACGTAAATTAACATTTTTAATTCTTCAGTTTGGTGAGCCTCCGAATCAATGCCTATAGCAACACTTTTTGCAACCAGTGATAAAACCGCCACCAGGTCATGAGTCTGCAGATGCTGAAAGAAAAATGCTGTTTAGGTTACCGAACCCTTTCTTGCACAAAAAAAAAGAAAAAAAAAATCTGGAGGGGAAGGAAGCTTGATTTGTTTTGCAGTTTTGTGAAGAGACGGTCCATGAGTTTACATCCAGCGGTAAGATGGCCATGGTAAAAGATACTTAGCAGCCCCAGGAGAAAATACTTGCCAACTCTTGTTTGAGTGAGTTTTCAATTAGATGAACTCGGGGCTAAAGTTCTTTCGAAACTGCAACGCAATTTCTGGACCACGTTCCATTTTATTATAAACCGACTAACTTTTCTAAGGTGTGAGAAAAAAAATAAATAAATAAAAAAGGCGAAATTCGAATCAGTTCTAAACGACAGCAATCAAGACAATTTCTGGACCACGTTCTATTTTATTATAAACCGACTAACTTTTCTAAGGTGTGAGAAAAAAATAAATTAAAAAAAGACGAAATTCGAATCAGTTCTAAACGACAGCAATCATATCTAATAGAAGTACAGTACAGTGTTAATTGTAATGCGGCTCCAGGGGTTCCCATCAACTTCGCTTCCAATAGAAGTACATAATAAGATAGCCACGAGGGCGCTCGCTCGCTCGCTCTCTCTCTCTCTCTCTCTCCATGGTTGCAGATCAAATCATCTTTTTGTCCGGTACGGCCATACACGTGAATTATCTAAGTAATTAGGAACTTGTGTGTTCTCCATTTAAGTCAAAGTAGTAATCTTATCTTTTTAGGTCAGCATATAAAAGTAAAAGGTTTTTTTTTTACTTGGTCACACTATTGGAACGTAGCTTTCGGCACTCGACAGTTGTATTGCTCGATGTTCCGAAGCAACATTAATAATTTCCAACAATGCTAAACTACTGTGTAGGAAGCTGTCAACAGAGCTATTTGCGGTGTGCGTTACCCTCCGTAAATGATACCAAAGCCGTTCGAAAACTATTATTGTAATTTTTGCTAGGGATTTCAGTAATTTACGAGAAACTGTTAAGCGTAATCGTGAACTGTAAACAGTAGGACAAGACCTACAATCGTTACGTTTTTAACTCCGGTCACAACACGCTGCAGCACACTGTTCTTTGACCCTATGCGATGCGCAGGTAGTTGGGAAAAGAAGTCCAAATTTCCGCATAAACCGTAATATGGTGAAAAGGACAATGGCCACATGCCTAGACCTCGTCGGGTGAGCTGTACGAGCAGGAAAACGTCACGGACCAAGAGAAAAGAGTGAAAGATATCAGTGTGAAGGACCGCCTATGACCCGCCTCCGTTACACACGGTAGGATGTCTGACGACCCTTCCGGATATACCTGGTCGACCTGTTAAGTGCTTGGAGGTTAGCTTCAAACTCTTAAAGAGTCTGCAGGTTTTATATGCATTTCACTCAAGGTTTTCCTCTAGTTTCGGATTTGTACATGGATGTTAGACGATTAAGCAGAATATACCATTTAAGATTTGCGATCATTTTACAAGCGAGTGATTGACTTTAATTATCTGTGTTTTAAAAAATAATTAATGAATGCGTAAAAAAACAAAGAAGCGCAGAGAAGTAAAAAGAACTGGAACACTCAAATTCAAGTTATGTAGTGGTCAAATTCTCTCTCTACTATTTACTAATGAAGCTTGTGGCAGAAATGAGTGAATAAATTATTTCAATTTTGACATGTGTGTCTGCGATTCACAAAGCAGTAATTTCAAAATATCGAGCGACATTCGGATGTGCTACAAATATGTTAATTATGGTGCCGTAGAGGTGCCTAACTATCGAGAAGATTCTGACATCCTTTTCACTGGAAATTGAGTTTTTGGATCTCAAGCAGAAGGATGCCGGGGTTTTCGGCGAGTTATTTTATTTTTAACTGCAATATGATGATAAATATTCTGCTTGAAGGCTGGTCAGTAACTCGGGATGTTTCTCATATAGGCTGTATGCAATAGTTTCGTATTGCATTTCGTAGCTGTAGGTACGGGATGTAACAGCGTGTGCTCAAGGCCGGATTACTGTTTTCCGGGGAGAGAGAAAAAAAATTAAGGCTTTTTTAGCTAGCACCTGGATCTTAGAACCTATTCCGTCACCTTATTGTGATGGAATAGATCCTTAGATCCTAAGGATCTTTAAGATCCTTAGAACCTATTCTACCTTATGGTGACGGAATAGGTTCCAAGAGTATAATAATAATAAACAGATAAACAAAAATTTAATAGTATAAAATAAACAAAGCGTTATTACTGAAAACTCTCAACAATAACAAAACGAGAAGAGCCAGTTGGTATACAACTGTATTCATGTTTGTGAATACAATTATATACCAACAAAACAAAGCGAATATCACAGTGGTGAACACCCATACATGTATTTGGATGTTTCACATAAATTCATTCAATAAACATTTTTTCTTTTTTTTAACACTGGGAGATGTTTCCACCTCCTGGACAGCTAAAACCCAAGCCATTCTCTAATATTAATTTAAAAAATTTATAAAACAATTGATAAAAATATTTTTATCAATCGTATTTGAAAACTTGTGATTAGCGACTTACCGCTGAAATATATTCTTATATGCTGAATAATGAAACTTATTCAAAACTAAAAAAGCATTTAACTGTTTTTATATATATTTTTTATATAGCTCGTGAATAAAAAAGCGTCTAGTCACTATGTCAAATGGCGGGGGGGAGCGATACAGTAAGATATTGAATAACGAATAATGTGTGTTTACGAGTGTCAGCCACTGCGACAGTAGTAAGTTGGTTGGATTAGCGCGAACGCAACCCAAGCCGTGAAAGCATCTTGTGTATTACGTCTACAAGCTGGACACGTTCCAAAAGTTGGTCTGCCTATCTGTTTGTAGAATGAAATATCGGAATTTCCAGGCGGGGGAACCCTACTACCTCCACATCTCTAGCCGACTAACCCAGAGAATACTGAAAATTCTAGTTCTTCCTCCACTACCCGACGGGATTTGAACAGTCTACTTCTCAGCAGGAACTAGAGTCGTATCCGACACTCATAAAAATGCGTTATTTAATATTATGTGAATTTCTTGGACATTCTATGGAATTTTACAAAGGAAATAAATGTGTTTCATTTGTAAAGGCGAAATATGTATATCCGACAAGAGAAAGTACACACAATTGTTATATGGATTTTCTGGGTTAGAGGTGTTTATAAAGGTAGGAATATTAGGCCTATGATGTTAAAAGGTATAAATATCATTGTGAAAGAACGGGATTTGACGTTTGAAATATCCTTTCAGCAATAACTGCGTCCGCTGCGGCATTCATAAAGGAAAGTTATTACATAAATCAACGGAAGGGCGTGATTACTGTTTTCATACACAATATATAGTGTTTCACCACTTAGAAATATACACAATCCTTTTAAATATTTTCAGAATACGTTCACTGGGCTAAAAGCATCTCAGATACATTTTAAAATATTCTGAAATGTAAACTTAAATTGAATAACACGCTTGCTGATTTAGGTGACGAAATAACAGTCGTTAATAACAATAATAATCGCTCAGTTACCAACAGACATTTCATTTGGCTCCGTATTATAAGAACTGGAAAGCGCAGCACGAGTGTAAACACGCTACTGTGAACTACGAAACCACGGTCAGCCCTTTTAACTTCCTCCATTACGCAAAGAGATTCGAATCTAAACGTTTTAATTAAAACGTAGCAAATGACAACAAACTCACACGTCACAAAGGCGACAAACAAAAAAAAAAAAAAAAAAAAAAAATCAATGGGCAAAATTAAACGAAATTAAATTTAAAAAGTCAACTAATTTACAAATTAAGGTTGGTTGGCTTAATATTTTATGGAGCATTACAAATTAAGAAGCTAATTTTAAAAAATAATTTACTCCATTTACCACAAATATAAATGTACAGGCCATTAAAAATCCATCTCCGTTACATATCAGTTAATTGTGCATGCCATTTTCTTTTAGCTTTCGTTTTGCATTTTGATTATTTTGTAATTCCGGATCATTTTAAAAAGAGCAACACAATCTAAGGAAATGAATAGGAATAGTAATCAGCACGAGTACATCCGAAGTTGGAAAACAGCAACTTTAAGCAGGTACTGTAAATGTGCGGACGGACTGTAAACGCAAGTTTTTAAGTGGATGAGTGACACTAACATTATGAGATGTAGTCAACTTGTTCCACGATTACGATAAAATACCTCAGTGAGAACACCCCATCTGAATGTTTTGTAATTGTATTATGAAATGTCTCCTAAATCCTCCTCGCGGTTCCAACAGGTACCCAATATCCTCAGGACAACTTAACCGGTTTGACAATGGGCAATATAATATTCTTCAAGGAATACCGAATCCGATATATGGTCCCCTAATCATGCGTTGCCGAGAAGCAAGCACTGTGTATTTCTTCCCTTGAAATGTGCATTCAAGGCCGCTTTGCATGTTGTGGGGGCGCCTCCGTAGCTGGGAAGGAGCAGCAGTGAGTAGCACACGCTTCTTGATTAGACCGGGGTTCGAGCCCGTCACCACCAAATACGGAGGATGCGGAAAGGTCAGGGAATGACCACCGCATATCCCGGAGCAATATGGCCTTAGTTGCTAATGCTCCTAAAAACCAAAATAATAATAACAACAACAAGCATGTTGTGGGTTGAAAAAAAAATCCCGAATAATCACGAGGAAAACCTACTACCTCAATATGAGATTGACTAATTACACCTCAATTGAAAAAAAAGTAGAAATTCCTCAAGTTGTTGACGCGAATCGAACCTAGACCTCTCCAAATGAGTGGCAGGCGGCGCTGTATCGTGCGACTACGCTGCCATGAAGGTGATAACAACCGGCGTTACACTTTTATATTTCAGATTTTATATGCAATGATGCTTTATAAAATTTATTAAAATTTAAAAATGGATCACTGTCGTTCATATACTGGAAAATTCTCAAATTTGTATAGTCAATTCTGTATTTTAAATTATATATGTAAACGTTTTCTGGTTTCTTCATTCAGGGTGTAAAATTATACATATTAATAAGTCTGTCTTCAAGTTAATGCTTGAAGACAGACTTATTAATAAGTATGTGCAGAATTTTTTTTCAGACTAATTCAACTCTCGTGCTAAATTTCAGGATCGTATGTAGAAGTGGGGGAGAATGAATCAATCATATAGAAAAATTGTTTTATGAACATGGGTACAAAAACGCCTTCTTGTTGAATAAAAGTTTCGAATACGCACGCGGGACGAGATAAATAACTTGCACAATTCACCACATGAGCTCAGAAAAATCCTCACTCTATTCGTTCAACCTATTTCCAGCAGCGATTCGGCATAAGATGTTGTGGTACGCATCTTTCGTTTCTAGCAGTCAATCCTTCATTCCCAGTTCCTCAAGAAAGCACTTTCGTTCGTGTTTTAAGACGTGCCACTAGATGCGGCTACTAACAACGGATGTTGGTTATTTGGTTTTTTTTTTTTTTTTTTAGTTGCATTAGCAACTAAGGCCATATTGCTCCGGGGATATGCGATGGTCATTCCCTGACCTTTCCCCATCCTCCGTATTTGGTGGTCACGGGCTCGAACCCCCGTCTAATCAAGAAGCTTGTACTAAGCACTGCCACTCCTGCCCACCTGGCTACGGAGGCGCCACACACAACGGATGTGGCTACTTAGCTAAATAAAAATTTCTCGTTCGAAGTGGACTATGGTCGCACATTTAAATACTGACTCCGAAAAAAAAAAAAAGAATTCTTAATCGCGGTTTTAAATATATGATTCAATCTAATCGTGAAGCAGAAAATTATCCAGAATTAATGGAAGGACTTACAAAGAGTGGAGCAAAAAAAAAAACAAAAAAAAAACGGGGGAATTTTTGTGGCTTCCTCGGTTCTCAACTTTGTGGAAGCGAGTTGATTCTAAGAGGGAACGGAGGACTTGATCTGTAAGAGTAATATTTTAAACTTTATTTCATAGACATGAAATAATTTAAATTATAAATTTCTTATTCATTGCGGATAAACTGGTGCCAGTCTTGCTCTGGCACATTCATTAGTCGAATTAATTGTAGAAAAGAGTTCCAAAGCGTCGCCATGAAAATGCGTAGGTTATTTGCTATATATAAGAGCCAGTTCTAGAGTGACTGTTAACTTATGAATACGACTACGTTATGTAACATTTATTCATTTATAATGTCGGTCGTTGTAAATACAAAGTAAACAAGAATCAGCAACAAATAAAATAAATTTAAATAAGTGATAAGCACAAAAATACAAAAAAAAAAGTATTTACTTTTATATTTTCTGTGCCATGACTAAATAGTACTTTATAATCAGATGCCATAGGTAGAATTTTAATTTATATTTTAGACCATAGGCAATAAAAAGGGCACTAAGTTCAATAAACGACACTAATCTTTCAAACTGTAAGCCAACCATCATGAGCTGTCCTATGCTGCACAACTATTAAACAACACTTTTCGAAAAAGTTAAGCATAATTTTATTTACTAGTAATGAGATGCTATTCCAGATAGCCGTTCCGGTACTTGTTGACGCCTCATCAGTACAGCAACTGTCAGCCCAACGATGAGTTAAACCATTACTGGATGAGATAGATGCCAAAAGTAGTAGTAGTAGTGGTGGTGGTGGTGGTGGTGGCATGTGATGCAAGAAAGCAAGTGTATAAGCTTATGCAGCATCAGCCAAAAAAAAAAAAAAAAACACACCATTCCCTCCAAATGCCTGTCCAGTTCCTCCTTAAATTTATTTAACCTGTCAACTTCCACAACGACAGATGGAAGTTTGTTCCAGCAATTAACCACCCGCTGGCTAAAAGCAAATTTCCGCACATCTATTCTACATCTGTCTTTTCTTAATTTGAATTTATGCTCCCTTAGGTTCGTAATCTGACCAAGTGGGAGGAGCCCATCAGAATTCAGCGTGCTCAACCCATTCAAGGCTTTATACACCTCAATCAGATCACCGCGCAGGTGCCTAGTCTCCAGCCACGGCAATTTGCAGAACTTAAGCCTCTATTGGTAAGAGGATCCCTTCATTCCCCTCACCAATCTTGTTGCCCTTCTCTGTACACGCTCAAATAAATCTACATCCTTCCTAAAATGAGGCCTCCTAAAATGGTCAAGGCGTGGCCTGACCATTGCCTTATACAGAGGGACAATCACCTCCTTCTCCCTGCTAGCAAAATTCCTATATATCATTGACAAAACCCCATGACCTGCCCTGGCAGCCTGTCTGCATTGCTCAGAAAACTTCATATCTGACTGCATAATTACTCCCAGATCTTTTTCATTTTCTACCACCTTAAATGTAGTACCACACAGTTGGTACGTTTCTCTGGGGTTACTTCTACCCATATGCAGTACTTTGCATTTGTCAAGGTTAAACTTCAGTTGCCACTTCTTAGCCCATCTGCCCAAATTATCTAGATCCTGTTGCAGTAGCACACTGCCATTACTGTCATTAACAACCCTGCCAACCTTTGTATCATCTGCAAACTTCGACATTAAGCATGATATACCTTCATCAAGATCATTGATAAATATACAAAACAACAGTGGACCTAACACCGAACCCTGTGGGACTCCACTAATAACACTAGTCCAGGAAGAGCAGCACCCATTGATTACCACCCTCTGTCTTCTCCCACTTAACCATCCTTTTATCCATTGTAGC